>NC_029794.2:15722589-15751441 GCF_000816755.2 Arachis ipaensis | reverse complement strand
ATTAAATTATACAAAATTTATAAAAAAAAATTAGCAGCTAAAGGTTTTAATCGTGTGTTACTTGCATATACGTAAATAAGAGGCATACATTCAGTAAAGTAGAGTTTGGGTTAGTTAGCTTCTATGATGTACGGACATGGGATACGACATGATACGGGACACGTCGATACGCGAATTTTAAAATCTTATAAGATACGAAGACATGCATACATATAAAATATATAGTATTTTTTAGATAAATCGTAATGATATTTTGATATTTTATTGATACTAAAATATAAATTAAATTTTTAATTATTTTTAATATCTTATTTTAATTATATCAAATATTTTTTATTTTAATAAATAATAATATATACTATATCTAAATTTATTTCAAGAATATATATTTAGAATAAGACTAGACATGCTAACACGTGATGGTATTTAGGTGTGTCTAAGCATGTTTGAAAAATTTTTTTATTTTTTATTAAAACACGGTTGGACACAATAGACACGCGTGTCGATGAGTGTCGTGTCCAAAATGTGTTCGACATGTGGACATGACAGCTCAATAAAGTATCCATGCTTCATAGGTTAGCTTTAGTTGCAGTATATATAACTAACTTTCCGCTATTTTAGAGTTTTGTAAGAGTCAGAACTATTGTGCAAGGTTCTACTCATTTTTGGAGTTCTCTTTCTCTGATTCATGCACAATGCATGCAGAGGTTTTATTCAAACTCTTTCTCAAAGCTTTCATGGTTTCTGATCCAAGTTTCATTATGGTGCGGTGATCGATTGCTACTTGCAATCCATTTGAACACCATCTCTTAGTCCAATTTTCAGTTTAGCAACTTCAATTTCTCTTTCTTCTTTTAATAAATTTGTCAATTTTTCATCTCATCTTCTTCAATTTGTTCTTGAATCTGCTCATCTTCTTAATCTCCTTTCTTTCTTCTCTTTCTTTGGACTCAAACAATAGAGATTGATGAAATTTGTTTTGTTTCACACTTTCTTCAATTAAAATACAATATTTTCGAGCAACTAAATCAAGAAAAGAAGGTTTGGATCTACATTCTTCAAGATCCATTAATTTTCATTCTGCAGTTGTCAAAGATTTTCCAAGATCATGGAACCTACACCAATCAATACACAAATAGCAATGAACAACATTGACCTCAACACTCTTGCTTATTTGGTTGCTCAGATCAATATGTTTCAAGCTGTATCTCCGCGCCCTCCCACAAACCCTATAATGGGCCCTTCAAGTCTGTTCTTCCTTCACCCTGGAGAAAGTCCAAGCAATCCTCTAATATCTGAAGTTCTCAACCATAAGAACTATAATTCTTAGTCTCAGCTTATGCAATTGGCTTTGGTATCAAAAAATAAACTTGCATGCATTGATGGTTCTCTTCCAAAACCAATGGAGAATGATCCCATGTATAGTGCATGGGTAAGGTGCAACACAATGGTTGTTTCCTGGATCAACTCGTCCCTTAGCCCAGAAATTCGAAATAGTATGCTATGGAATGGTATAGCTCAAAACTTGTGGAAAGATTTAAAGAAACGATTTTATCAGGGAGATGTTTTTAGAATTGCTGAATTAGAAGAAGACTTATTCTCAATCAAACAAGGTGATTTTGCAACACCTTACTTCACAAAACTTAAAGGAATTTTGGGAGGAACTTGAGGACTATAAACCACTGCTAGTGTGTATTTGTGCCTCAGATTGTGCGTGCACATCAATGGTTCGAAGCTACAGGAAAGATACATTTGTTGTGAGATTCTTGCGTGGCCTAAATGAACAATATTCTGCAGTTAGATCAAACATAATGTTGATGAAACCTCTTCCTTCAATTGACACCACGTTTTCATTACTCATGCAACAAGAGAGGCAATTAACCAGGCCAGAGGCGGCTGATCTAAACATGCTGATCACTGCAGTCAATCATCAAACTACATTCACATCTTTTAGAGGTAGAGGTCGTGAAAGAGACAACCGAAGTAGCAGAGGCAGAGGCTATGGCGGTATAACTCCTCATAGACAATGTTCCTTTTGTGGCAAAGAAGGACATTTGGTGGACAATTGCTATAGAAAACACGGGCTGCCTCCACACCTCAAAGCCATCAACTCACAACATCAACAACATCATGATTGAAATTCAAGATGACAAATTCAATACACCTATTGACCTTTACAAAGAGGCTAATGGTGACTCTCAAGTCTTATTTACACGAGAAAAAGCAGGCTTTGTTATCACTACTTCAACATCATGGAGTTATTACTTCCCATAATGCACATGTGTAAAATCCGGTTAATTAACGGCTAATTAACTCATAAATGAAAATTTATTCTAGAAAGCCAAAAATGTGATTTTTATGGCTAAATATGATAGAAGAGATTGAGACGAGAATGTCGATACCAATTTTGTAGAAATCGGACCAAGATTGGACCGAACGGGCCAAACCGGGCCAACCGGACCCATAGTGGGCCCTTGGCCCAACTAAACTAAACCTAATACACTCATTTCAGCACTCTCTCTCCCCTCTCTAAGACACTAAACACGCTGAAATGGAGGCACAAGAGGAAAGAACACTCTCTCAAGTTCTTTCTCTCATTTGATCTTCAAACCCCCATAACTTTTGATCTAGAGCTCCGATTACCGCACCGTTTATGGCCACACGTTCACCGCGGAGAGCTCTACAAAACCCACTATTTTATTCTTGAGGTAAGCCACGAAATAATTTCAGTTCTTCATCTCTAATTTTCGAATTTTATGGGTGAAAATGTTGAGATTTTGGGCTCTTTGATGTTATAGGACCCAACTCTCTTGAAGGAGAAGATTAGTCTTGTCTCTTTGGACCTTGAGTGTGGTACGATTCTCAATCCTAGTGTAATTTATTGTTCTATGATGTTTGGATATTGAAATGTTGTGTATGGGTATGATGATTGTGGCTTAGGTTGTGTATATGTGAATATTGAAGCTCAATTTGGGATTTTGGAAAGCTTAAAAATGGATTTGATGACAAAAATCTGTTCTTGAAGGTGTAGAGACCTTGAGAGCTTGTGAAAAAGTAGTTTGGAAGTGCTCCGGTTGAGTGGGAGAAATCGGCCAAGGTATGGTCTCAGTTTCCTGTATCTAAAATGTAATGTGGTGTGAAAACTTAGGCTAGAGGCCCTAAGATAGGCATTGAATTGTTGATGTTATTGAATGGTTGAGATATATGATGTGGTCATATACGTGATTATGAATATTGATGCCTTGATGGTGTGATATATGATGAAAATGCATGTTGTGATATATGCTTGATGAATGTTTGAGGTTGAATTATGGATGGAACCATGTGAGAGTGAGCATGGTAGTGATTAAGTGTAATGTTGGTTAATTGGTAATGATGTGATTGAAAATTGTGATGAGGAAGGGTATATGCCATGTTAATGTATTTAATATTTGGCTAATTGATTGAGATGGAATGAAATGGTGAGATGTTGGCTTGTAATATGTTAAAAATGCTAATGTATAAGTTGAAGAGGCTTGAGTTGATTTTGGTGCACTTTCCCTGATTTTGAAAAGGGTTGGAATTGAGATATTTTGAAAATGGCACCTTGTGGTTTTGAATGAAAATGTAGTTTTTGGGCATACTTTGACGGGACATAACTTGAACTCTGGATCCCCATTTTATGCCAAATCTGTTTAAAACTAAAATTGGATCTGGGGTGGTTATACCGTTCGAAGAACGGGTGAAAAATGATTTAAAATAGAGGAGTTATGTCCCTTGGAAGATTGGGGGTTTAATCTGTGAATTCTGCAGCTTTTAACTTAGAAAAATTTTTGGCAGAATGACCCCCACGCGTAGGCGTGCTTGACGCGTATGCGTCAATTTTCAGAAAAACGCCATCCACGCGTGCGCGTGGCTCACGCGTACACGTCGGTGTGCTAAAATGGTTGCCCAGCCAAAATTTCCGAGAGTTGTGCGAGCACTGTGCTAGTTCTGTGCGTGGGGACACAAACGCACCCACGCATGCGCGTGGCTGACGCGTAGGCGTCCCTTGACTGTTTTCCCATCCACGTGTGCGCGTGGGCGACGCATACGCGTCGATGAACTTTTTGGCCATCCACGCATGCGCGTGGAGGACGCGTACGCGTGGCTCTGTTTTTATCCCAAAATTGATATTTGAGTTTTTTAAAGTCAAATCTCATACTTTTAAGCCTCCGATCTCACCCCTTATGTCTTAAATCATTATGATATGCCTAGCCATGAGGAAGAAGCTAGGGGATCTGGTAACTTGTGAATGAAGTATGGGGAAAGTTTATGATCAATGATGATCAAAGATGATTATATGAGATGCGGAGGATGGCGATCGAAGTGCTTTATCTGCCATGAGTCGAAAGGCTGTAATTATTGATAAATTGGCTGGTTCTGGATTGAACCGTGAGCCGGATGGCTGAGTTATAGCTGGATTTCAGTGGAGCCATTATTGATTATGGCCGAGTATAAATGCATATATGCTATTGAATGAAAATGTGAATGTTGCACTTCCACTATCTGAGATACGAGTTTCCCTGGGTGAAAGCAGTGGCTAGCCACCACGTGCTCCATGTGGAGACTCGATACTCTACTGACCCTATGTCGTAAGTGTGGCCGGACACTGTGAAAGTTCCGGATGAGCTCACCCCATGAATATACACCAGTGAGGGTGTTGAATATGGATCATGATTATGATCATGATTATGTTGAGTATAACTCGAGTTGGGGATGTGCGACAGAGGGACAGTCCAATGGTTAGCTACCAGGACTTGTCGGGTTGGCTATATAACCGACAGATGATATCATCAGCTATTAGGGACAGGCATTCAAAATATTGCATACTACGTGATTTGTTTAAGATTGCCTAATTAACTGCATATTACTTGCTAATTGTCTAAATTTCTTATCTGTTCCTATTTGTATATCTCTTGTCTGATATAACTGTGTTTACCATATTATACTCCTGCTGGTGGTTGCGAGGTTTGAAGGATTTGGAAAGGGAATATGTAGCTAGACTGAAGAATCTTTAGTCAGTTGCCATTTATGGTTTAGCCTGTTTATAATCTTTGATTTTATCTGGTGGAAGTTCTAGGATTGCCTTTGGCTTTTCCAGGACATTACATGTTAGATATATGGGTACTATTACCATACTGAGAACCCCCGATTCTCACCCATGTGGATTTTGTGGTTTTCAGATGCAGGACGTGAGGCTTCTCGCTGAAGCATGCTGGAGACTTCTGGATTAGCGAAGATCCTTGTTCTCGGATTCTATTTTGGTTTATATGTTTTACTTAGATACTTTTATCTCCATTAAATAATACAAACTGTGATGACTCCTCTTTGAGGAGATTTTGGAGAATAGGTTTTCTTGTATTTATGTCCCTTTGGGTTTCCTTTGGGGTTTCCTATTTTATTTACTTGTATATATTGCTATGCTCGGACCAGTTATCTTCGCAACCGGATTATGAGTTTTGATATTCATGTTTTTGACACTCCTTTGTATATATATAATCTCGCGTTGGTTTATCCTTTGTTTGTCACGTTTTCGATTGGAGTCTTGCGCTTTCGAGTTGCGATTTTATTTTACCCCTTTTTCTTCAAAGGCTCCTAGTTATAATCTTTATTCACACTACTATATGTACTAAATTTTAATTTTTAGAGGTCGTAATACCTTGCCATCTCTGAATTATGATTTAAGCATAAGACTCTGTATGATAGGGTGTTACAACATGATCCTTCCATTACCATAGACAGCAAGTCTTCTAATGAAGGTAATTCTGTGATCATGTCAATTTCTTTATCACAGGACTGTAACTCATGGGTCATTGACACCGGAGCCACCATTCATGTCACTCATAACTTTGCTGCATTTCATTCACACCAAACCATTAATCTAGTTAGAGTTAAGCTGCCAAACAAGTGCATAGTTACTGCTTCAGTGTCAGGTATTGTCAAAATTTCTAACACTTTGTATCTCACCAATGTGCTTCACATTTCATCATTTGCATTAAATCTAATTTTAGTATCAAAATTAATAGAGTCTATTGATTGTCAATTTGTGTTTAGTAAATTTGGGTGTGAGATATATGATTACTATACAATGAAGACGATTGGAGCAGCTGAACTCAATAATGGTTTGTATGCAATCAGCACTAGAAATGGAAAATGCACCACATACAAGCCTATGCACACTACTGCATCAGCCTCACTACACACTCAACATACTACACAAGAGCTATGGCACAATAGATTAGGTCACATACCACTCAAAAAATTGTATTTCATGGAACAATCATATCCATCTATTTTGAATTTCAATATGAATACAAGTGCAGTGGCTCTTCCTTATGACTCTTGTCATTTTTCTAGACATAAAATGAAGAACTTTTCAATTAGTCTATCTAAAACCGAGTCTTTCTTTGATCTCATTCATGTTAATATTTGGGTACATATTAACAGCCCATCTATCAAAGGATATAAGTATTTTCTAATAATAGTTGATTATCACAGTAGATACTGATAGGACCAGCAATAGCAGAATGATCAAGCTTTATTGATACACAGAAATGGCCAATTAGCTCTCCCTAAAAAGTTCTACATAGTTGGAACTACCAACTCAGAGAGAGAGATTCTCTCCAACTTCTAATAGAATTCAAAAACAGAAAAATATCCATCATTAACTAACTATAACCTAGCTATTTATAGGCAGTGAGTAATAGGGTCTAACAACCTATCAGCCAGCTGGGCATGCCAACGGCTCCTAAAATAACTCCTACTTGACCTTTACTTACCTCTCCTTTTGTAACACAACCCAAACCTGTTAGTAGTAGGCGCCTCTCTATCAATACTCCCCCCTCGGACAACCACCTTATCCTTATGGTGGAACTTCAGAAGGATGACCCGTAATGTCGCCGCTCGTTCCCAGCTGTCCTCACAAGGAGATAGGCCCACCCAGCACACCAAATACTCCAAAGCCGCATCCTCTGTGGTTCGTGATGCCACGATCTGAGATGGAAGCATCACCAGCTCACTATTCTCAGCCAGCCCTGGTGGAAACATCTGTACTTGCTGCTACGGCGGAATGGCCTTTTTCAACTTGCTAATGTGAAAGACCGGGTGGAGCCTCCCTTGGGGCATGGCTAACCTGTATGCCACTGCCCCTATCCTCTCAACCACCTCAAATGGTCCATAGTAACGAGGGCTTAGCTTCTCATTAACCCTCCGCGCTAGTGTCCGCATCTGATAAGGTTGAATTTTCAAATAAACCCACTCACCTTACTTGAACTCGACATCCCTTCGATGCCTATTTGCTGCTTGTTTCATCCGCTGTTGCGCCTGTACTAAGTGCATCTTCAGCTCTGCCAACACCGCATCCCTGGCTGCGGTCAATACTGCCACCTCCTCAACATGCGATGGAAATATCTTTCCACGGAAAAGAACAGGTGCTGGAATGCCATAAAGTGCTTGAAATGGAGTAGTTTGGACTGAGGCATTGTAGGAAGTGTTAAATCAAAACTCCGCCCATGGTAGCCACTCCAACCATTTCTTCGGGTAGCCCTCCACAAGGCATCGTAAATAAGTCTCCAAACAGCTATTCACCACTTTGGTTTGGCCATCGATTTGCAGATGAAATGCCGTGTTGTACTTCAATTTTGTCTCTGCGGCTTGGAATAGTTTGGACCAAAACTTACTCATGAACACCCTATCCCTATCTGATATGATTGACTTGGAAAACCCGTGTAGTTTAACCACCTCCTCAATAAAGGCTAGTGCCACCTCCTTGGCTGAAAATGGATGAGCTAGGGGGATGAAGTGAGCATATTTGGTTAACCGATCAAACACCACCAGGATAGTATCCATGCCTTTGGATTTTGGCAATACTGCCATAAAATCCATCGTAACGTGCTCCCAAACTCTCTCCGAGACTGGTAGGGGTTGCAACAGCCCCACCGGTTTCATCGTTGCATGCTTGTTTTGCTGGCAAGTGTGGCAGCCCGCAACATAATTCCTGACTCATTGCCTCATTTCGTGCCAATGGACCGCTACTGCTAGCCTCTTATAGGTTCGAAAGAAGCCTGAATGTCCACCCGCCCCACTATCATGGGATTCATCCAACAAAAGTGGGATCTGAGAAGAATTTGCGGGTAACATTGCTCTCCCTTGATAAAACAGTTGACCATTGTGTAGGGAATACCCCGGATAGTCATCCAGCCCCTGCTGCAGGGAGACCATAGGTCGTGAGCGACCTCTTCTTCCACTATTTCCCAGAAGTTCATGTGCACCACTGAGATTGCCCTTGCCATCATTTGTCGTGACAACGCATCTGCTGCCTTATTCTCAAGGCCTGGCCAGTTCCGGATCTCAAAATCTAAGCCTACTAATTTAGTGGTCTACTTCAAGTAAGCTGCGTCCATGAGTCGCTAGTCCATGAGGAACTTCAGACTTCGCTGATTTGTGAGAACAATAAAATGGCAACCCAACAAGTAATGCCGCCACTTTTGGACAGCAAAGTGATGCGTGAGCATCTTTCCTATCTTTTTCTAGTGAATTTGTATTTAATTTGTTGAGTTTAATCAGGAATTTATTATCTTTTAGCCACTATGGATGCTACTTTGAGTCGTGTGAAATTCTGTTTATTTTAGGTAGCATTCGAATGGATTTAATGGAGTTTCTGTAGAAAAAGAGAAGAAAGCGATTGATGCTGTCAACCCTGACCTCTCTACACTCAAACCTAAATAACTCAAGCTCAAGAGTCCAATGGACGTGATTTCAGTGGCATTGAAAAGCTAACTTCTAGAACTTTCCAACGATGTATAATAGTCCATACTTCTTCTCCACCAAGTTTGTAAGGGTGGTGCCTAACTTGAGGATTCTCAAGTTAGGCGCCAAGATCACTTAACTTCACTCATCCAATGCAGCCAAGGTGGCGCCTAACTTGAGAAATCTCAAGTTAGGTGTAAGGCACAACAACATGCAACATTAGCCTTGACTCTTCAACTAAGGCGCAACATATCTTCAAGCAAGGCATAGCGCTCAAGCCCAGCACGCCATTTCTCACTGTACCATTCAAGTTAGGCGCAGCCCATTCTCAAGTTAGGCGTGGATTATTATGAAATCAAGTGGTCCCCAACACTCCAAGAAGCCAGCACACAATCTCCTATTTATTCTGATTAAGCTTTAATTTTTATTTTAAAATAGGAAAAGATATTATTTAGTTTTAGAAATTATAATTTACATTAATTAGGATTAGATATAAAAGGAAAAAAGAACCAGTCCTTTGGGCTCTTCTCTTCTACCTCATTTCACAATTTACAGTTTGACAGAATCCTAGTTTTCTCTCTGAACCATGATCAACTAAACCTCCACTATTAAGGTTAGGAGTTCTGTCTATTGTATGGATTGATACTATTATTTTTCTATTTTAATTCATGTACTGATTTCTATTTCAAGAATTGTTTTCGTTCTTTATCTTATGAATCTGGGTGGAACGGAAGTATGACCCTTGTTCTAATTGAGTTCTTGTATAACTTGGAAAAGCTCTTTACCTGAACAACAGCTTGAAAACAATTTCTCCTAAACTTCTAATTATCTGGACTTAACGGGATACATGACATATAATCCTCTTATATTTAGGTAATTAGGGTTTCTGTGGCATACAACTAGAATTGAATTTCACCCTCTAATTGGAATTAAGTGACCAAGGAATTGGCGGTTGATGAAGGTTAGAGGAGACTAAAAAGGTCTAAAGAATTAGGGTTTAGTCACATTGAGTTTGCCATGAATAGAATCTTGTATGATTAAAGTAGTTAATAATAAAAGTCAATCCGAAAGATAGATATCTTTGAAGCCTTAACTGTTTCTCCATATATATTTCACAACTTGTTTACTGTTTGCTTTCTGATTCTCTGATTTACTGATAATGCAATTGAGACCCAAACACTACTTTCTGTTTGTCTGACTAAGCAAATCACTTGACCATTGTTGCTTGATCCATCAATCTTCGTGGGATCGACCCTCACTCACCTGAGGTATTACTTGGAATGATTCGGTACACTTGCCGGTTAGTTTGTGGGTTATAAATTCCGCACCAAGTTTTTGGCGCCGTTATCGGGGATTGACTGTGATTGACAATTATTAGTTGTTTGATTGCTTAGATTAGGTGTTTTAGCTTTAAATTTATTTAATTTTACACCTTAATTTTTCAAATTTTTCTAGCTTTATTTTTTCTTAATTTCTGAAATTAAGTTTGGTGTTACCTAGTTAATTTTATTTTAATTTTTCTGTTTAATTTTCCTTAAAAATTTTGAAATTCTTGTCCTAATTTTTCTAGTAATTTTTGAATTTTACTGTTTATTTTATTTAGTATTTTTTTTACTTTGTTACACAGGTTACCTTACTGGGAATTCTCTACACTCTGACGTAGAGAGTCCCATCTTTTATTGTCTTCTGTCTGTTTATGAGTAGGAACATGGACAAGGAACCTCTGTTAGACTTTGATCCTGAACCTGAAAGGACTTTAAGGCGGCGTTTGCAACACGTAAGACTTTACAAGGCTGCAGAGTCCACTATGGATCATAATCATGCTGCTAATGCCAATGTGGAAAATCCAATTGAGAATGAGCAACCTAGAAGAGTGCTTGGCTCATACACTGCTCTAATACAGATCTTTATGGAAAAAGCATCGTGGTGCCTCCTATAGCTGCAAACAACTTTGAACTGAAGTCACAGCTAGTTACTCTTGTACAACAAAATTGTCAGTTTTATGGACTTCCTCAGGAAAATCCCAATCAATTTATTTCTGATTTCCTGTAGATTTGTAATAATGTGAAGACCAATGGAGTGAATCCTGAGATATATAAACTCATGCTCTTCCCATTTGCTGTGAGGGATAGAGCAAAGCTGTGGTTAGACTCTCAACCCAAGGAGAGTCTGGATACTTGAGAAAAGGTTGTCACTGGATTTTTGACTAAATTTTTCCCACCTCAAAAGCTGACTAAGCTAAGGGTGGAGGTTTAGACTTTCAAACAGAAATATGGTGAGACTCTCTATGAAGCTTAGGAGAGATTCAAGCTACTGACTAGGCAATGCCCTCCAGACATGTTCTCTAGATAGACTCAGCTGGATATCTTTTATGAGGGCTTATGTAAAATATCCAAGATGCGCTTAGATAATTCTGCAGGTGGTTCTTGGCACATGAGGAAGACACCAGAGGAGACCGCTGAACTTATTGAGTTGGTTGCTAATAACCAATACTTATATTCCTCCAACAGGAATCCTGTGGCCTCTGTAACCCCTCATAAGAAAGGTGTTTTAGAAGTGGAAGCTATTGATGCTCTTCTTGCTCAGAACAAACTTTTGTCTCAACAAATAAGTCTAATTACTCAACAGTTGAGTGGAATACAAGTTTCAGCTGTCAACAACCAGAATACACCTCAAGAGGTCCCTTATGACATGACGGGTAATTTTATGCAAAATGAGAATTATGATTATGCTCAATCTTCTTTTGAACAGGTCAATTACATGGGAAATGCTCCTAGACACCCCAATAATGATCCATACTCAATGACTTACAATCAGGAGTGGAGAAATCACCCAAATTTTGGATGGAGAGACCAACCTCAGAAATCTCAGAATTTTAACAATAATTCTCAGGGCGGTTTTCAGCAGAATAATCAAAATAACTGCTAGTTTCAGTCTCATCAACAACAACCACCTCAGCAAGCATGCTCTCAACCCCCACAGAACATTAACTGGGAGACAATGATGAACAATTTTATGCAGGAAACCAGAGCTTCCATTAGAAACTTAGAGGTGTAAATGGGCCAATTGAGCAAGCACATACCTAAGAAGTCTTCAAGTACATTTCCTGGTGATACAGTGGTAAACCCAAGAGAAGATTGTAAGGTTATTCAATTGAGAAGTGGTAAAGTAGCTGGTTCTGAGATGAGGAGCTAGTTGAAAAAGAAGCTCCAGAGGAGAAGAAGGAAGAAGTGGAGCACGTCCCTCCAAAGCGTGCAGACAACTCATTCCCATATTTTCTTGACACTTATCCTACATTGCACAAGGCTCCTGAGTATAAGACAAAAATGCCTTACCCTCAAAGGCTTCAGAAGGCTTCCAAGGACAAGCAATTTTCTAGGTTTTTAGAAGTCTTCAAGAAGCTGCAGATCAACATTCCTTGTTCAGAGGCTCTTGAGCAAATACATCTCTATGCTAAATTCATGAAAGAATTGTTGACTAACAAGAGGAGTTGGAAGGAACAAGAGACAGTGGTGCTTACTAAGGAATGCAGTGCTATTATTCAACACAACCTTCCTGAGAAGATGTGAGATTCAGAAAGCTTTGTCATTCCTTTTACCATTGGAGATGTAACTATTCAGAGAGCTTTATGTGATCTTGGAGCTAGCATCAATCTCATGCCACTTTCATTGATGAAAAAGCTCCAAATTGAGGAGGTAAAACCCACTCGTATTTCTCTTCAACTTGCTGATCTTTCTATTAAATTTCCTGTGGGTGTTGTTGAGGATTTACTTGTGAAAGTAGGACCATTTATTTTTTCTGATGATTTTGTTATATTGAATATGGAAGAGGATACAAAGTCTTCTATTATTCTTGGTAGACCCTTTTTAGCTACAGGTAGAGCTTTAATTGATGTGCAAAAGGGTGATTTAACCCTTAGGGTCAATGAAGAACAGATGGTCCTTAATGTATTTCAAGCTCTCAAACACCCTGATGATTCTGAAGGGTGTATGAGAGTTGGTGTCGTTGAACCACTTGTTCAAGAGGTACTAAAAGCTGAGATACTTGATGATGTTCTGGATCCTATTTCTGAGAATAAATTTGTTGAAGTTGATGATTCACCACCCCAGAAAGAAGTGATGAGGACGCCTAAAAGGGAGGAGGAAGTTCCCAAGCTTGAGCTCAAACCCTTGCATCCTTCTCTGAAATATGTGTTCTTGGGTGAAAATGATTCATATCCAGTGATCATTAGTTCTTCCTTGAAGCCTGGAGAGGAAGAGGCGCTTATTACAGTGCTCAGGAGCCATAAAACAACTCTTGGGTGGACCATTGGTGATTTAAAGGGGATTAGTCCAACCAAGTATATGCACAAGATCCTTCTTGAAGATGATGCTAAACCAGTTATACAACCACAGAGGAGACTCATTGGGTGGACCATTGATGATATAAAGGGGATTAGTCCAATCCAGTGTATGCATAAGATTCTTCTTGAAGATGATGCTAAACCGGTTGTGCAACCACAGAGGAGACTCAATCCAAGAGGTGGTCCAAAAAGAGGTAATGAAACTATGGGAAGCCGATATTATATACCCTATTTCTGATAGCCCTTGGGTGAGTCCTGTGCAGGTAGTTCCCAAGAAAGGAGGGATGACAGTGATCAAGAATAAAAAGAATGAGCTAATTTCTACAAGGACAGTCACAAGATGGAGAATGTGCATAGACTACAGGAGGCTCAACACTGCTACAAGAAATGATCACTTTCTCTTGCCTTTCATTGATCAGATGCTTGAGATGTTAGCTGGTCATGCTTTTTATTATTTTCTAGATGGATATTCTGGATATAATCAAATTACAGTGGACCCTCAAGATCAAGAGAAGACAACATTCACATGTCCTTTTGGAGTATTTGCTTACAGGAGAATGCCATTTGGACTCTGTAATGCTCCAGCAACTTTTCAGAGGTGCATGCTTTCAATTTTTTCTGATATGGTTAAAAAGTTCATTGAGGTATTTATGGATGATTTCTCTGTTTTTGGTAATTCTTTTGAATCCTGCCTTAAGCATTTATCTCTGGTCTTGAAACAGTGTCAAGAATCAAACCTTGTTTTGAATTAGAAAAAATGTCATTTTATGGTTACAGAAGGTATTATTCTTGGACACCGGATTTCAAGTAAAGGGATTGAGGTTGATAGATCCAAGGTGGAGGTAATTGACAAATTACCACCACCAACTAATTTTAAGGTAGTCAGGAGTTTCTCGGGCCATGTAGGATTTTGTAGAAGATTTATAAAGGATTTTTCAAAAATTGCTAAACCATTAAGCAACCTATTAGTTGCTGATGTTCCTTATGTATTTGATGCTGAATGCCTGCATGCTTTTGAAACCCTGAAAGCAAGCCTTACCTCTGCTCCCATTATAGCTCCCCCTGACTGGGATTTGCCATTTGAATTGATGTGTGATGCTAGTGATTTTACTATAGGAGCTGTTTTAGGACAGAGGCATGCCAAGCTTGTATATGTTATTTACTATGCTATCCGTGTGTTAAATGATGCTCAAAAGAATTACACAACTACAGAGAAAGAATTATTAGCTATTGTGTATGTTGTTGATAAGTTTAGGTCCTATTTAATTGGTTCTAAGGTTATTGTTTATACTGATCATGCTGCTTTGAAGTACCTTCTAACCAAACAGGATTCTAAAGCAAGATTAATCAGATGGGTGTTACTCCTTCAGGAGTTTGATATTGAGATAAAAGACAGGAAAGGGTCAGAAAATCAAGTAGCTGACCCACCTGTCCAGAATTAAGCCTGAAGAAGGAGTACAACCACCCATAGCTGTGACTGAGACATTCTCGGATGAGCAATTATTCCTCATTCAGTAGGCTCCATGGTTTGCAGACATTGCAAATTACAAAGCCATGAATTTCATTCCAAAGGAGTATAGTAAACAACAGGTGAAGAAGTTGCTGACTGATGCAAAGTACTACTTTTGGGAGGAACCATACCTTTTTAGAAGATGCTCAGATGGTATAATCTAGAGATGTGTTCCAGATGAGGAGACACAGCAGATTCTTTGGCACTGTCATGGCTCTGATTATGGAGGCCACTTTGGTGTGAAAGGACAGCTACAAAGGTCCTTCAGAGCGAGTTTTACTGGTCGACTCTCTTTAGGGATTCAAGAGCATTTGTGAAGAATTGTGACAGATGTGAAAGAGCTAAAAATCTCCCTGCCAACCATGAGATGCCACAGCAGGGGATCCTTGAGATTGAGTTGTTTGATGTGTGGGGTATTGACTTCATGGGACTTTTTCCACCCTCATATTCCAACAACTATATTCTGGTGACAGTTGATTACGTGTCCAAGTGGGTAGAAGCTGTGGCTCTACCCACCAATGATGCCAAAGTGGTGATGAGTTTTCTTCAGAGATATATTTTCAGCCAGTTTGTTGTTCCAAGGACACTCATTAGTGATGGTGGAAGCCACTTTTGTAACAGATAGTTGGACTCACTCTTGTAGAGATATGGAGTCCGTAATAAAGTGGCAACCCCTTATCACCCTCAGACAAGTGGACAGGTTGAGGTTTCTAACAGGGAACTCAAGAGGATTCTAGAGAAGACCGTTAGTGTCTCAAGGAAGGACTGGTCTAGGAAGCTTGATGATATTCTCTGGGCATACCGGACAGCTTACAAGACTCCTATTGGCATGTCCCCTTATCAGTTGGTCTATGGTAAAGCCTGTCACTTGCCAGTGGAGCTGGAGCATAAAGCTTACTGGGCAATCAAGTATCTGAACTTTGATGCTCAGGCTACAGAAATTAAGAGAATGCTTGAGTTGAATGAGCTTGATGAATTTAGATATTCAGCCTATGAGAATTCCAAGCTCTATAAGGACAGAACCAAGATATGGCATGACAAGAAGATTACCATCAGAGTCTTTGAGCCAGGTCAGAGAGTGCTTCTGTATAATTCAAGGCTCCCAGTGGAGCTGGAGCATAAAGCTTACTGGGCAATCAGGTATCTGAACCTTGATGCTCAGGCTGCTGGAATTAAGAGGATGCTTCAGTTGAATGAGCTTGATGAATTCAGATATTCAGCCTATGAGAATGCCAAGCTCTATAAGGAGAGAACCAAGCTACTGCATGATAAGAAGATTGCCATCAGAATCTTTGAGCCAGGACAGAGAGTGCTTCTATATAATTCAAGGCTCAAACTCTTTCCCGGGAAGCTGAAATCCTGGTGGTCAGGACCGTTTGTGGTTACCAGAGCTTTACCATATGGTCATGTGGAAATTCAGAAAGAGAATTCTGACAGGAAGTTTACAGTGAATGGCCATGGATTGAAGCACTATTTTGGAGGTAATATTGATCGCCAAAGTTCCACCCATATGCTAAACTAGCAGAACTAACCGTCAAGCTAGTGACGTTAAAGAAGCGCTTGTCGGGAGGCAACCTGATATTTTCGTATCCTTTAGTTTGATTTCTGTTGGTTTAATTTTGTTATTTATTTAGTCTTAGTTGAGTTTTTACTATTTTTCCTTTGTTTTACGTGTGTTTAGATCATGCAGAGTTATTGAAACAGAAACAGGTTCCTGAATACAGCGTTTTGGACACCCGAGAGTATATTGATTCGGATGAGGTGATGCCTAACTTGAAAATCTCAAGTTAGGCACCAAATGCGACGTGCAAAGAGGCATTCTTCTCGGGAGGGTTGGCGTCTAACTTGAAGTTTCTCAAGTTAGGCGCCACAATGATGCACACCAAGGAAAATTTTTACTGCCTAGTCCACGCCTAACTTGAGAATTCTCAAGTTAGGCGCAAGGTTTGAAGGCCAAGGGAACAAGTTAGGCGCAAGGAATTTCAAGTTAGGCGCCTGGGTCGTTGATTCACTCGGGAGGCTCCAAGTTAGGCGCGGTCCCCCTCAAGTTAAGCGCAGGGCTTAGCAATCCACTCCAAGTTAGGCTCCCCGTGCATCAAGTTAGATGCAGCCTAACTCCCAAGGTCCCCACCCCACCTTATTGCCCCCTGCAATTCGAAACCATATCCCCCCAAATCCTGCCTGATTCGTCCCCACCCGTCCAATCAATCAATGACACCCCCTTTTTTTCCTAGCCTTAGCCCTACTAACTTCACCCGTGACCTTGTCCCCTCCCTTTTTTTAGCCCTCACCCGTGCCAACCTCCACCCCCTCCCAAGCAGGTCCTGTTACTCTCCCTTTTTCCCAAGACCAAACCAACCCCCCGTGACCACACCTCTCTCCCTATATATAGCCACAACCTTCCCCCTTCAGGTCACACACAACAGCCCACTACTATCCTTCATACCACAACTTCACTTCCTTCCAACACTCCTTCTTCCTCACACAATACCCTACATCCCTTCCCAACCCAACATGCTTCTTCCCTCTTTGAAGTACGCACAGCCCCTTCCTCTTTCACCACAACCCCTCCTTCTATAAACACATTCCCCCCACTTCCACCAAGACCCCAACTCCAAATACCCCTCTTCTGTCCAGCCCTTCCCCTTCCTTAACCCCCTGTATTTTCTTTCGTTCTGATAAAAAAAAGAGCAGAAAATAAAACCTTTAGCATCAATTTTTTTATTATCTTTTGTTTTTTTTCTGTTTCAATTTCTACTTTTCCTTTTTCTTTTCCTTTGTATTTCTTTAATTTGCTCGGGGACGAGCAAAAATTTTAAGTTTGATGTTGTCACTTTGCTGTCTGTTTTTTCTGTATTCTCTATTTTCTGTAATGGCACCCAAGACTAGCACACCTTCAAAGAAAAGGAAAGAAAAAGAATCGGCCACCAATTCTCATGATACACATAGATTCAGATCCAAGCTCCATGAAGAACATTTTTTTAGCATACTTTAAAAAGGGGAGTGATCCCCTTCCTTAACCCCCTGTATTTTCTTTCGTTCTGATAAAAAAAAGAGCAGAAAATAAAACCTTTAGCATCAATTTTTTTATTATCTTTTGTTTTTTTTCTGTTTCAATTTCTACTTTTCCTTTTTCTTTTCCTTTGTATTTCTTTAATTTGCTCGGGGACGAGCAAAAATTTTAAGTTTGGTGTTGTCGCTTTGCTTGTTTGTTTTTTCTGTTTTCTGTAATGGCACCCAAAACTATTGCGTCCTCAAAGAAGAGGAAATGCAAAGAGCCAGCCACTAGTTCTCATGATATACATAGGTTTCGATCCAAGCTCCATGAGGAACACTTTTATTATCAGAACTAGAAGAAGGCTGTGACTCCGGAAGTGAGATTTGCACTGCAACTGGATAAATATCCAGAAATTCAATTTCAAATTGAGAGAAGAGGGTGGCATTTTCTGTGCAACCCGCACACAGAGGTTGGACAATTAATGGTCCAAGAGTTTTATGGGAACCTCTAGGTCACATACAAGGACGTCGAGGGAATCAATGAGAAGAGCTACCAGAGCTATGTAAGAGGCAAGGTCATTGACTTCAGCCCAAGAAGCGTCAGACAAGCCCTCCACCTGCTGTATCCACCTCAGCCAACTCCCAGTTACAGTAGGCGAATGGATAATGACCAGGAACTGGATCTAGTTATTGAAGAATTATGCATTCCAGATTCTCAGTGGAAGCTAGGTGCTGAAGAAAAGTCGAACCACTTAAAGAGCACTGAGCTAGAGGATGGTTGGACTTCATCCAAAGGTCCATGATGTCTACTAATAACCGGTCCGAATGCACTGTGGACCAGGCTGTCATGATTTACAGCATCATTAAGGGAGAAGTGGTGGAGGTGGAGAATATTATTCCAGAGTAGATATACAGCATTGCCTCCAGCCCCTATAAGAATGCTAGGCTCGGATTCCCATATCTGATTTACCGCCTGTGTGAAGCAGCATGGGTAAAGGTGGAGAATGATTTTCCCATTCCTGTTGAGAGACCAATCACAAAGAAGAGAATGGAGACTCATAGGAAACAGCACAGGGTCCACAGAGAAGAATAGTCACCACTGCCTCAGGGACAGCATTTCCCGCCTCAGGAATACTGGCAGCAACTCACCTCCCCCATTGAGCAGATGAGGATCATGCAGGACAGCCGCTGGCAGCAGTACACTGCATCTGTAGAGGAGATGAGGGCCACACAGAACAGCCGTTGGGAGCATCTCTGTACCACCCTTGATGAAATGCGAGCTGCTCAGGAATTTCAGCGGCAGGAGATTTCTCAGCTAAGACAAGATTACAGCCGCCTGAGAGGACCATACGGAGCACAGCTTGAGGAGAGAGATCCCTAGCATGGAGATTGAGGTGCTCTAGTTTCTTTCACTTTCTATAGTAGTTTGCCATTGCTTTGATATGTTCCTGTTTTCTGCTATTTTGTTTTAGTTATTGCATGATCCTTTGTCATTCAAATTCCTAGGTTCTAGTTTAATTCTGTTATTTTGAAATTTCAGTTATTTATCTTTTAATTGAATAGATGTCTCATGTACTGCTCGCTGAGCTTGAATCTAAAAAGAAAAACACAAAGAAGTGATATATTGCATGAGAAATCGAGTTATAACTAAGAGTAGTCTTATTTACTTAAATGTGGTGGTATTTTCTGTGATTCTGAATGTATGACATGAACAATGCATATCTAAATTTGAATCAAAGGATATTGATGTATAAGGAACAGGAATTTAGAGAACTATTTTGAATTCTCTGAAGTTAGTGAAAGCTTAGTCCTTGAAGCAAAAGAAACAACAAAAGAAAAATAAAAGTAAGGTCCAAGGCTCTGAGCATCAATGACTAGGGAGGTCAGGCATGATTAAAAGCTCAAAGAGTTGTTTTCCTAGTCATATGCTTGTGGTGTGAATGTGTCAAGTAATCCTTGAGACAGAGCACTAAGAGTCGAGATCAAATGCATTTAACAGAGTATGCCAAAGGCTTTGAGCACCACTGTCTGGGAGTAACTAAAAGAAAAATTAGAACTTAAAGAGAGTTTCCCAGTTAAGTACTTGTGGTGTTTTTGTATCAAGTGAAGCTTGAGACAAAACATTTAAAGTCATGGCTAGGCTCAAGGTGCAAAGCACCAAAAAAAAGAGAATTAAAGGGTATTTGCTGTATTCAAGGATTAAATTGAAGTATAAAAGATTAGAGAATTCATAATATTATCCAGATTCTAATTCCGAATGACAGTGACATCCTTCTGATTCAAAGTAGGGTGAGATGCCAAAACTATTCAGGATTGCAGTTGTAAGTCCCACTTCAAGAAGAGACATGAGCTAATTGAACCCTCACTCTCATGCAAATTCACATCCTAAGCCTATGCTAGTTTTGGTTGCTTGAGGACAAGCAACAATTCAAGTTTGGTGTTGTGATGCGTGAGCATCTTTCCTATCTTTTCCTAGTGAATTTGCATTTAATTTCTTGAGTTTAATAAGGAATTTATTATCTTTTAGCCACTATGGATGCTACTTTGAGTCGTGTGAAATTTTATTTATTTTAGGTAGCATTCAAATGGATTTAATGGAGTTTCTGTAGAAAAAGAGAAGAAAGCAATTGATGCTGTCAACCCTGACCTATCTGCACTCAAACCTGAATAACTCAAGCTACAGAGGTCCAATAGACATGATTCCAGTGGCGTTGAAAAGCTAACTTCTAGAGCTTTCCAATGATGGTAATAGTTCATACTTCTTCTCCACCAAGTTTGCAAGGGTGGCTCCTAACTTGAGGATTCTCAAGTTAGGCGCCAAGATCACTTAACTTCACTCATCCAATGCAGCCAAGGTGGCGCCTAACTTGAGAAATCTCAAGTTAGGCACAGCCTTGGCAGAGTCTTAGACGCCTCTCTTTCTCATCCTGGCGCGTGCCTAACTTGAGATTTCTCAATTTAGGCGCAAGGCACAACAACAACACGCAACATTAGCCTTGACTCTTCAAGTAAGGCGCAACATATCTTCAAGTAAGGCGCAGTGCTCAGGCCCCACATGCCATTCCACACTGCACCATTTAAGTTAGGCGCAGCCCATTCTCAAGTTAGGCATGGATTATTAAGGAATCAAGTGGTCCCCAACACTCCAAGAAGCCAGCACACAATCTCCTATTTATTCTGATTAAGCTTTAATTTTTATTTTAAAATAGGAAAAAATATTATTTAGTTTTAGAAATTATAATTTACATTAATTAGTATTTGATATAAAAGGGAAAAAGAATCAACACTTCGGGCTCTTCTCTTCTACCTCATTTCGCAATTTACAGTTTGACAGAATCCTAGTTTTCTCTCTGAACCATGATCAACTAAACCTCCACTGTTAAGGTTATGAGCTCTGTCTATTGTATGGATTGATACTATTATTTTTCTATTTTAATTCATGTACTGATTTCTATTTTAAGAATTGTTTTCGTTCTTTATCTTATGAATCTGGGTGGAACGGAAGTATGACCCTTGTTCTAATTGAGTTCTTGTATAACTTGGAAAATCTCTTTACCTGAACAACAGGTTGAAAACAATTTTTCCTAAACTTCTAATTATTTGGACTTAACGGATACGTGACATATAATCCTCTTATATTTGGGTAATTAGGGTTTCTGTGGCATATAACTAAAATTGAACTTCACCCTCTAATTGGAATTAAGTGACCAAGGAATTAGCAGTTGATGAAGATTAGAGGAGACTAAAAAAGTCTAAAGAATTAGGGTTTAGTCACATATAGTTTGCCATGAATATAATCTTGTATGATTAAAGTAGTTAATAATAAAAGTCAATCCGGAAGATAGATATCTCTGAAGTCTTAAACTGTTTCTCCATATATATTTCACAACTTGTTTACTATTTGCTTTCTGATTCTCTGATTTACTATTAATGCAATTGAGACCCAAACACTACTTTCTGTTTGCCTGACTAAGCAAATCACTTGACCATTGTTACTTGATCCATCAATCCTCGTGGGATTGACCCTCACTCACCTGAGGTATTACCTGGAACGACCTAGATACTTGCCGGTTAGTTTTTGGGTTATAAATTCTGCACCATGAAGACGATGGCCATCAACTCCTTCTCATATGCATATTTTTGCTGGGCCCTTGGGGACAGTGCTTGGCTTAGGAATGCTATTGGTCTGCCTTGCTGGGATAGAACCGCACCCAACCCCTCACTCAATGCATCAGTTTCCAACACAAAGTCTTGATTGAAATCCGGAACTGCTAGAGTCGGTAGGTCTGCCATCAGCCTCTTCAATCTCTCAAAAGCCTCTTGGGCCTTGTCATTCCATTCAAATGTATTTCGCTTTGTCAACTCCGTCAACGGCTTGGCGATCACCCCATAGCCTTGCACAAAATGCCTATAATAGCCGGTAAGGCCCAAGAATCCCCGTAAAGCCCGTTGGTCTGTAGGCACCGGCCACTCTGGCATCGCTGTGTTAGGATCCACCGAGACCCCTTGAGCCAAGACAACATGACCCAAGTATTCCACCGAGCTCACAGCAAATGTACATTTCTTCTCATTGAACATCAGCTGGTTCTCCATTAAAATTTGGAAAACATGTTGGAGGTGAAGGGCATGGCTCGCCATATCCTGACTATAGATGAGGATATCATAAAAAAAAACCAAGATGAATTTCTGCAATAGAGGCTTAAGAATGTCATTCATCAAGACTTGGAAGGAGCTAGGGGCGTTCGTCAAGCTGAAGGGCATGACTAAAATATCATAATGGCCCTCATGAGTGCGGAAGGCGGTCTTGTGGATGTCTTGATCCCTCATCCGAATTTGGTGGTACCCCGATTATAAATCCAACTTAGAAAAAATTGCAGCTCCCGCCAATTCATCGAGTAGCTCATCAATGACAGGGATAGGAAATTTATCCGGCACCGTAATACCATTTAACGCCTTATAATCGATACAAAATCTCCAGCTGCCGTCCTTTTTCTTCACCAACAATATCGGGCTAGCGTAGGGGTTGGAGCTTGGCCGAATTATCCCTGAGGCCAGCATTTCTCGCACCATTTGTTCAATCACTGATTTTTGATGGTGCAGGTAACGATACGGTCTTATATTTGGGACTGAAGCTTCTTCACTCAATGAAATGGCATGATCATGGCGACGAGGCGATGGCAGCCCTGGTAGTGTCTAAAACACCTTAGCATGAGAAGCTAACACTGATTCGATCACTGGTGGCACCTGCGATAGAGTAGTTGTTTACAAAGACATGGGCCACATCTGGACCATAAATCCCTCTCCCCCTTCTTGAATGGACAAAACTGCAGACTGAAGGTGCATGCTTCCATAGCACAACTCCTGATCCCCCTGCAAAGTAACCATGTTGTCCCCATTCCGAAATCGAAGGCATGACTTTTTGAAGTTTACGATGATGTCTCCCACCACTTGAACCACGTGAACGCCCTTCCTTCCATTGCTCCGGCACGCCACGGCTTCCGACCGACGAGCCTGTGTCCAGGTGCGATCTCGGTGAACCACACTCGTTCCGATTAGGCACACGATTTTCGAACGATTTCATTCTGGAATCAAAGCGCTGCAGCGTCTCCTGCATCGATAGGAACATCTCCATACGTGACTCGATTGTGTCAAATCGTGTCTCCATTTTTCTCGATCTCGATTGCACCATTCACCAACGGGATCCTCAAGCTCAGATACCAGTTCCCTCGGATACACATGGACTTTTCCTATGACACAAAAATTTGAAATGGCTGATTTGTTGCAGTAATTCACAAAATTTGTTTTGACCTAATTTAAAAAACAAATCAAATGCATAAGATCCGATAATAACAAAGAATTTCAACTCCAAAATTTTTTTAAAACCCAAGGCATCCTACACCAAACTTTATGTGTAGACTCTTCAACAAAAGAGAATTGTGCAAAGAAAGCATCAACATCTTCTCCAAGTCACAAGGGCTATCTTAATTATTTCAATCTTATGTCCCTCATTGTTATTGGGATTTAGCAGTAGCTCATGCTACTCATATCATTAACAAAATTCCTAGCAATTTGATAAATAACAAAAGTCCATTTGAAGTTATATATCACAAGGTTTCAGATTTTGAAAATTTCAAAGTTTTTGGTTGCTTAACATTCACTTCCACTTTGATAACACATAGGTCAAAGCTTGATGCAAGAGCTAGAAAATGTGTCTTTCTTGGATTCAAAGAAGGCGCAAAAGGGTATCTTTTACTTGACATTCTTACCAACAAAATAATTGTCTCAAGAGATACATTTTATGAAAATATATTTTCCTTTAAAGAAATTACATTTGCAGTTTCACATTCATCCCCATCTACACACATCACTCAACATTGTAATGCACCATACATATTTAATAACATTTTCACACACTACAATACCCTATCACAGAATCACACTCATAATGTACCTAACTTTCAACCCTCACATACTTTCCTAGATCCTCACTCTAACACTAAAATTACACCCTCACACACCACTACACCACACAATATCAACACCTCAGAAGATCAGAAAGGATCAAGAGAAAACCAGCTTACTTAGACAATTTCTATTGCATGCAAACCTCTAATGAGACAACAACATCACCCAATTGTAGGTATCCTATTTCAAAACATTTGTCATATCATAGTCTGTCAACTGCACATAAAGCATTATCTGTGAGTATTGCATCATCAATTGAGCCACATCATTATGAAGAAGCAGTGACCGAATCTTGTTGGAGATATGCTATCTCAACTAAGCTCGAAGCCTTAAATGCAAATAAGAGCTGGATAGTCACTGACTTACCTCTTGGAAAGAAACCAATAGGCTGTAAATGGATTTTCAAATTGAAGCTCAAGCTTGATGGTAGTGTTGAAAGACATAAGGCAAGGTTGGTAGCAAAGGGATACAACCAGAGACAAAGGATTTGACTTCTTCGACACATACAGCACAGTGGCAAAAATGGCCACACTTCGAATCCTTCTTGCCTTGGCAGCATCGAAAGGATGGTTCCTTAAACAACTTGATGCAAACACTATATTTCTTCATGGTGATTTGGATTTGGACGAGGAAGTGTACATGACTTTACCTAAGGGCCTTAGCTTCTCAAACGAGCGAGCAACCAATGGAATGTCAAACTTACCTCTATATTTTTGAATTTGGGATCGTGTCAATCAAGGCACGACTATTCTTTGTTCACCAAATCTAATCATGGAAAGTTCCCAGCTATTCTTGTGTATGTCGATGATCTTATTCTCACTAGAGATTATGTATCCAAAATCAATTCCACCAAACAACAACTACATGATGCATTCAAAATAAAAGATATTGGGGACTTGAAATAGCCAGAGCTAGTCATGGCATCTCAGCTCATCAGCGCAAATATGTCTTAGATTTGCTCACTGAGTTCAAGATGTTAGAGTGTAAACCAGCCACGACCCCAATGGACTATGCAGCAAAGTTGGCTAAGGATTCAGCACCAGCTTTCGCAGATATTTCAACCTACAGAAGACTCATTGGGAGATTAGTATACTTAAAGGGATTTCTTTTCTTTCTTTGTAAATAATAGAAAGTTGTTAATTAGAATAATATAAATTCATGTGTCAGTATCGTTTGTAAGATGAATGCATGCTTAGGGATTGGAAGTCTCCAGGTTGATCAATGTAAGTTGCTAATTTTATTCCGAACTAACAACTTAAAGGGGGAATGTTACTTGTATATATGTAAATAGGAGGCATACATTCAATAAAACAGAGTTTGGGTTAGTTAGCTTTAGTTGCAGTATATATAACTAACTTTTCACTATTTTGGAGTTTTGTAAGAGTCAGAACTATTGTGCAAGATTTTGCTCATTCTTGTAGCTCTCTTCTTCTGATTCATGCACAATGCATACAGAAGTATTATTCAAGCTCTTTCTCAAGGCTTTCATAGTTTCTGATCCAAGTTTCATCATCGTGACACATGAACCTTCTTAATTTTGACACATGAACTTCTTAAACATGACACAAGGAATTTCTTAACTAATTAGAAGTTATCAAAAATAAAAATAGCATCAAAATTTCTTGAATGTGACACAAAAAAAATTTAACTATGACATATTAAATTTTTTAACTAATTAAAAGTTATCAGAATATTTCTTAACTTGTGGTCTTTTAATTTGACGACTTTTGTATCATTCACCAAAAATTCATGTTTCATTTCCTACTAAATGATGTGTTTTTTCTTATCATTAAATTAATTGAATGATATCGAAGTCACATATAAGAGGTAGTCTAGTATTCTTGTGTCATTTGTAATAAATTGATTTATTTTTCTGTTCCAAAAGACGTTTGAATGTATTTTGTTCGTTGAGTGAGTTAAGATTTTAGACTTGTGGTTCTTTAGAGACTTCTTATGTTATTTATAAAAAATTCTTGTGTCATTCCTAACAAAATGATATGTTTTTGTTATCATTGAATTGATGGCATGATATTGAACTATATATGAGAGATCTAGCTATTCTTGTATCATTTGTAATAATTTGATGTGTCTTTTGAATCTAAAATATATTTCAATGTATTTTGTTGGTTGAGTGAGTCAAGATTCTAGATTTGTAGTACTTCGAAGATTTTTTCTGTCATTCAAACAAAATTCATGTATCATTTATAATTAAATGATGTACTTTTGTTATCGTTAAACTAATTGTGTGATATTCAATTAAGAAAAGGAAGAAAAAGAAGATGATGGTGATGTTGATAATGAAGAATGAGGAGAAAGAAAAAGAAAAAAGAAAAAAAATCAAATGAAAAAAAAAAGAAGGAGGAAGAGAAGAAAATAAAAGAAGGGAATGATAATGACGACGATAATAATGATGATAAAGAAAGTAGAAGAAGAGGGAGAACATACCAAGGGACATAAATTTGATTTAATTGAACTTAATTAAAAAAATTAATTGTATAGCATTTTTGTTAAATTTTTTTAATGGGATCAGATAAGTTTTTTTTTTTTTTTAAACCGAATCAAACCGCACTACACTGCGAATACTCTAATAGGAAGTAGTTGAATTACCTAAGTGCCCAAAATTAACTATTTTAGATGTTCCTTAGTATTCATTTTACAGTTACTGTTCTTAATTTCACAACAGTTCCTAAGTGCCCAAAAAAGCAACAACATAGCAATCTAGCAGAGTTGTCCATTTTTGCAAGCAAGTGCTCCAGCTCCTGCTGTCATTAAAGTCACTAACATGGCTGGTCTTCCTTCCATGCTTGATGCCTTCTCATAAAAGAAAGGTGCTCCATCTCCAGATTCTGTGAAGAAGGCACCATTCAACATTAAATCCCCTTCAGATCTCCAATTCCATCTCTTCCACTCATCTTTTGATGAACCAAAGTGTTTCGTAACCTGAAATCATTCATATATGCACATTCAGTTCTTTTATCAATGCGTTAATTGCACTCTAGTCCCCAAATTTTACCATGTGAACAAAATCCTTTTAAAAAATGTTTCAATCTATCATTTGAATATTCATGATGGTGATTTTTTTTTTCAAAACTAGCACAATTTATCATTAAACTTCGGCTTATATGCAAACGAGTAATGTTATTATATACACCACTTTTGTAGACACATCATATCTTGTACCTTTAGTATTAAAAGTGATAATAAGAATGGAGAAAAGATAAAAAAAAAATTATCTTTTATACCATAAAAAAATTTTATTAAAGAAACGCATAAAAAATATTCAAAAAGATAATTTCTTTAATACAATTTTTGGGAAGACACATGACTTGGTGGTTCTAGACAAGTTGAACACTATGAAGAGATTTGTCAGTATAAATATTTTGGCTGGAAATCAAATAACCTTACGTTGTGTGGCTTAGAGGAGGAGGACGGGAATCATTTGTTTTTACATTGTGATTATGTTTCTATCTTGTGGTTTAAAACTTTTTAAGTGGGTGAATCCGAGGGGAGTGAGAGTTCTTTGAATTTTGGTGTGACCATGAAAATGTCAAATGTGGTAAAAGAAAATGGCAATCATTTGAATATATAACTTAAAAAGTTAGAAATCAAAAGATTATTATTCAAAATTAGATAACCTTAGTGGATGAGGCTTGGAAGGAGATTTTATTTCCCTGAAAAGAATGGGAGTGCCTCAACAACAAAGGATTTTGTATGACAGTTGGGATATATTTTAAATTCTGAAAATATTCTATTGGCGCTGCATGTGAATTTCATGATACATGTTAAAGAGTTAAAGGCTCTTGTCAATGAACCGGAGATGCTTATACAAATTGTGCTTGAAGAATCTTTGACATCTTTAGACCAACTGGTGATTAAAACTAAATTGGTATAAGAAGTGTGGGGACAACTTATGGAGATTGAACTTCCAGAGAAATAAATTGACAAATTTGCTTCAGCAAGTGGGTCCTATAAGACTTCAACTAGTGACACAAAGAGAGTTTTGCTACCTTTACAGATGGAGACTTTTTGCTGCTGACTCAAATTGTATTAGTTTCCCTTTCCCTTTGTGTTTCTGAGGTTTTACTTGCGATTGGTCTGGTTTTAAGCTTAGCTTTTTGTTTTTATGTTGTTAATACTTTTGGATTTTATACTTGTCTTGAGTTTTTGTTTTGTATTAGTTGAAAGGCTGTAAACTCTTTTCTCTCGCCTTTTTTAAGTGGTCAAGAGTCTTACAAACAATAAAAAAGAAAAAAATTATGCTACGTGTATACTAAAATCAGCCACTAAAATCAGCTATCAGCATAAAATACATGTTAGAATACAAATACACATTGAAAATAAATTAAACTACACATATATTTATACGCAAATATATATTGGTGACTGATTTTAGTGGTTAATTTTAGTGTACAAATAGTATTTTTGTAAAAAAAAAAATCATTTTTCTAAAAAAATTACCTGCTAATAAAATTGTCTCCACAAGTTCTTTAAATATGAACTGTAATATCTTAAATTTTGTGAAGCAGGTGTGGTTTTTCATCACAATTGATGAAATGTTACGAGTATGATCGATCTTTATATTTGAGAAAGATAAAGTAATCAATTTACACGCTTTAAAAATTAAAAAAAAATATTATGTGTATATAAAAAATATAAGATCAAATCAGTTATTATATATACATAAATTTTTAATTTATTTTAATATATATTTTATATTTTAACATATATTTTATATAAATAGTTAATTTTTTTTATACAAATAACATAAT
>NC_029794.2:15719411-15722231 GCF_000816755.2 Arachis ipaensis | reverse complement strand
GGAGATTAATATAAAAATTAATAATCTTTATACATTAAAATTTTTAATTTGAGGAGCCATTGCCCCCTTGCCCAACACTTACTTTCGCCCCTGATAATATGAGTAGTTGCCATCTACACATAAATAACAATTTTTAGTTTTTAATTGGTACAATCTCATCTAATCCTAATAAGCCTAACTGTGACAACACAAACCCCCCATATAGTCTCAACGCAGCAATGACAAAATTGTTAGCTTTTAATCTCTCAAACAGTGACAACACAAATAGAAAAATAAAATAGTTTCAATGCAAAAAACGTTGACAAAGCGAAAAAAAAAAAAGAACATAGTGACAACACAAGAAAAAATAGAAATGCTAGTTGTACAATATTAATCAGCCTTTAATCAGTCTTTAATCAGATTTAAATAATATTTAATTATTTTTTAGTGTAATATATTCCTATTTTGTAGATACATATCTATAATTAGATTTTAATTTAAATTTAAATTTTAAAACCCACCCACTTCATTGGTAGTTACGGTGACTTTACTTTACTTTCGTAACTTCACGTAACAGATACAGTTTTTTAAATTCCTTATTCTACGGGATATTCACACGCATTAGTGAATCCCAAACCAAAAAGGACGCTGCCAGCTGAATTCTCCATCTCGTCTTCATTGGTGAAGACCATCACCACCTTCTAGCTGAAGCACTCTTTCATTTTGCATTAGTGAAATGTATCATTATTTTCCACACATGTGTTTATGTAATTTGTTAAGAAATATCATGTTTGAAACAAAAATTTAAAATTTAAATTTTAAATTTTAGTTTTTTTAGATTGTATTTTGAATGTGTATTTAATTTTAAAAAGACAATAAATCTATTCATAATTTTTAGTTGTGTTTGTTTTAATTTTTTTAATTATTGTAATAAAAGGCTGAATATTGTACGATTTTTAAAGGATACCTAGTTGAACCGAAAAAGGGAAAAGAAAAAAAAAAATAGTTTAAAAACTATCAAAAGAATTGTAAAAAGTGACAACACAAACCTTAACTCTGTAGTCTCAAAATAGCAATGAACCAGCATATATAATGAATCATACCATAATATTCAAATATCTAAGTTTATGCAAGTGCTTACCTTTCAGAATTGAATCGCTAATATATCGCACTGGGTCTTTCTCCTCCGTGGTGATACTGCCATAGTTCAAGATTGCACTTGTGATAGTGAGCGACGTCCAAATTCGCGCATGATGAAGGTGTGGGAACAATCTCGAGACACTGAGATTAGCAGCGACTGCAAATAGCTATTTTGTTCATCACTTTCTTCTTCACGTGAAATCCACACTCACTCTCACTCTAATCTTTTGAAAGAAAGAAAGGGGTAAGGAAGATGGGAGAAATAGTATGGCTTTAATTAAGTGGAAAATGGTGCAAGCTCTTAAAAAGATAGGCATGTTGGGAGTAGAGGATGCAATGGTTCGCAACACAGTGGTGGTAGCGCTTTTCAAAGGAAGAGTATCTATTATGAAAGAAGGTGGTCTGCTAATATAATAACCTGAAGAAAAAGTCTAGGGGCCAGCAACTTTTGTGTTTTCTAACCAGCACTTAACTATCAAAAGAAAAGTGAGTGATCTCCCACCATTGGATGTAATCTCACACCATTAAAAAGACTATTGATGGCCAATTGATGGTTACAAAACACAAAAGTTACTGGCCCCCTAGCACTCCTCTAAACTGAATCCAAATGAGTTTCTGTCCACTCAGGAATTACCTGCTCGGGAGTCCGTGGAAGGATTACAATTCATGAATCTACAAGTTAGACAGAAGATGATTACTGGGTTGTCTATGAAGGTTGGTAATGGGAGAAGAACTCGTTTTTTGGAGGATGTCTGACTTCTTGGTGGTTCTTTCAAAGATCGATTTTCAAGGTTCTTCTCAGTTACAAACTAAAGAAGATCTGTCATAGGGGATTGTAGGTTTTAGGATGGGTTAGATTGGATATAGAACTTCTAATGGAGGCGCAAACTATTCCAATGGGAGTTGGATCTAGTGAACCAGTTACACGATACGTTAAAGCTGGTCAAACTTGCATATGGCAGAGATGATAGAGTTGTGTGGAAATATGATAACTAAGGTATTTTTTTCCTACTAACTCATTTGTGCAGGTGTTGCAGGCGAAAATGATTATGGATGATGTAACAAGCTACAGTTTTACTAGGACTATTTGAAAAGGGCTAGTTCCATCAAGAGTGGAGTTGTTTGTCTGATTTGTCTTGACTGGCAAGGTCAATACAAAAGAGAGACTGAGTCAGTTTGGGGTTATTAACCAGGAAGATATTGTATGTGTTTTATGTAACAAAAATATTAACTATGCTCACCACTTATTTCTTGACTGTAACTTTTTTTGGCAGATATGGTGGACATCAATGCATGAATATCATATGTTGGTAGACAATGATCTTGTTCAGGTACATTAAACGAACATTTTTAAAGTTGGACTGAGATATCAGATAGGAAGGAGGATTAAGAGATGAATGGTGTACTTTTGTGCGATTATTTGAAACATCCGATTAGAAAAAAACAAAAAGATTTTTTAGAATAAAGGAAAAGGGGTTGAGAAGATTATAAACATGTCATCTCTCAAGTATAAGAAGTGGTTAGGTGCGGACCTCTTTTGTTGTTGATGATAATGTCGGAAATGACAAGAAAATATCTACTATTGTTTGTTTGCTTTATTTATAATTCCTTTGTTTGTTTTGGATTATCCTTGTTGTTGTCTTCTTTGCTACACTTTATGTGTTGAGCTTTTCTTTCAAAAAAAAATGATAACTAAATTTT
>NC_029794.2:15715303-15719267 GCF_000816755.2 Arachis ipaensis | reverse complement strand
CTAATGACTAATTTTTTCAAAAAATTTAGAACTAATTTAATAATAATTTTATAAGAACAACCTTTAACACAAGTAAACTAGATATAGTAGTTGTCATATATTATTATTGAATTAATCCTAAATTTTTTGACAATTTAACTGTTAGAAGTATATTTAATACAAATAAAATTTATAAGTATTTTTAAAATTTTTAACAAATTTTAAAAACAAAAATATATTTTACCAAAAAGATAATTATTGCCACAAGAAGAGTAATAGCCAGCTAGGATTGAAAACTAACGGTGTATCTTACAGATTAACTTTTGGTTAGAACTGTTAAATTGATATAATCATTCATGGACACATCGTTTATTTAAATTATGCATAATTAGTTTTGTCAACACTTAAATCTTTTATAATAAAAAATAACTATTTCTTCTGTTGTATATAAAACAATGACATCAGCTTCAATGTTTATGGTCTCTAACCTCTTTGTGATCAACATCATGAGGAGCAACAAATCTGTTCCCTTGGCTAAAAATAGTTGGGGAGGAACTTCCTCCTATTGCATACTGTTGCCAATGGGTATAATAATTATTCACCACATGAAAGTACCCAAACCTGCACCTGCAAATTTGTGCCTCAAGGTAACTTTTGACTCTTTTTACAATGCAAAGTATATATGACATGTTTGGGGTTGAACCGCTTTTTAATTTTGGTGTTGTTAATAATATTTTCCACCAATGGTGTATTTCTTTTATATAAAAATCACAAATTTAATGGTTAAATTTATTTTTTTACTTTAAATATATAAATTTGGCTCTTAAATTTGTATTTTAGTATTAAAAATTTTTTTAGATGTGTAAATTGGATTTTTCAATTTGTTTTACAGCAACCAACTTGGGTTAGTCAAGTGGTTAGCTCACTCGTCCGCTTAAGCAAGTATTGGGGTTCGAATCTTGCTTTGTGCATGCAGCAACCCATTGGCTAACGGCAGACCTTTAAATTTATATAAAAAAAAAAACACACTAATTAACTATTACATCGAATTACATACAATTAGCCGGCTTTCTTTGTTTTTTTTTTCCTTCAAAATTATTAATAATAAAACTGTCGCATTGTTATAATATTGTTACATGTATTTTTAATTAATTGAAAATGTCAATGATACAAAAAGTCAAAAATAGGATAAAATACATAGATAAAATAAATGTAGTTCAATATTATACAATTATCCTAAATGAAGAATGGTTACATGCATGTCTGAATTCATATTTAATTTTATATAAATTGAATCTATCTAATTCGATTTATATGGAATACTAGTAAATCGAATTAATTTGATTCAATTTACTATATATATACTATATGAATAATAAATCGAATTTTGTTAATTCAATTTACTATTTTTGCAACATATACATATAAATTAAATTTATCTTATTCGATTTAGTATTGATATAAATTATTGATATTTACTATTTATTTGTTTTAGTATTTTTGATATTTTATTTGAATTTAAATAGAAAATATTTTTTATTAATATTTATGTTTTAAAATTAATAATCTGTATTAGTACTAAATCAAATCAGCTAAATTTAGTTTATATGTATATGCTATAAAAATAATAGATTAAATAAACTAGATTCAATTTACTATTCATATAGCATCTATAGTAAATCGAATGTACGTTAAAAGAGCATAAATTAAATTTAATTAATTCAATTTACATTAAACTCATATTAAGACTTAAGACATGCATATAATATATTTTATTTTAAAAAATTAATATAATATTAATTTTTATTTAATTTGTTTGTGTGATTTACCTACGAAAATATCTTGCGTGAACTGAGTTAAGAAAATTTTTTGCCGCAAACACTGTATGACGATAACACAAAGTTTATATCCACTATAGTTTTATTTTTCTTTCTGAAAATCTTGAAAGTTGAAATTACTAAAGTTAAAACGATATGATAGTTTTATAATTAAATTGAAACAAGAAAGGTAATAAAAAAAACAAGTGGTAGTACTTAAAAAGTTAAATTATTTTCGGTTAATTTTTATAATTTTATTGTTAAAAAGATTTAATTATAAATTAAAAAGTGATGTAGAGACTTAATTAAAATTTTTAAATTTAAAAAATTAATTATAAATAAAAAAATTATAAAAACTAAAAAAATAATTTAAGCAGTTAAAATAAAAAACTTTTGGTGTGACAAAATTAAGGAGTTGCGTTATTATTATGGGCTCAAGTTCATCATGAATGCTCTACATAGCATCATCTTGTCCTATTCTTTTTATAATATCTACATACATATTTGTAATTTTATATTAATGGATAAGATCATAGACTTTGTAGAGTTATGGTAAATAATCCGGGCATATATATATATAGTAACAACGTAACTCAAACTTAAATTAATTACCTTGGCATTCTTCCTCCAAGCCCTTCTCCAAAATGGTTGAATGCCACAGTTACTTGCATATTCTTGTCCTCTTCTTCATTGGAATCACTGTGTCCTAAAAGCATAACTTTATTATGGTGTGTCATATAATTATTTGAAATTGTAACAGCCGTTGACCCATGAACAACATCAATAAGCCCATCATAGCAATTTGAAAATGAGCAATGGTCCACCCAAACATAACTACTCCCATATATCAAAACCCCATCTCCATCAGATCTTGATCTCCAAAAGAAATGACTATTTGAGTCCCTAACATAGCCACTACCACCTCTCACACAATCATGGATATGTATGCCATGAATTATGATGTTGGACTTATTCCTTATTTCAATGCAGGGTCCTCTACCAATGTGAATATTTGCTCCTCTGCCATCAATTGTTTTGTGAGAATTTACAATTAGGTCCATTTTTAGTTTTATAAACATGTCATGCTTGAAGATTATCCATAAGGGCTCTTCTTGGATCACAGCATGTCTTAGAGTACCTGCCTTGGGGTCCATTGCGTGGTCACTAGGATTAGTGACCACGTAATATTTTCCATCCCTACCTCCGATTGCGCGCCTCCCGAAGCCAATGGCGCAGTCGGCGAGGCGCTTCCGGTTTCTTTCCCAATTGGGATCACACCTCCAACAATCGTCGATTGGGTTACCTGTGCTGCAAGAAAAGTATGCCAAATTTCTCCTGGAATCATTGGTAATCCTACAAGGAGAAAATTAATTAATTAATTAAAGAAATTAACATTATATTAACAAATTATATATGTTGCTTCATGTTTCACATACACTAATTAACAACCCATTATTATTGTAATTAAGTGAATGGTATATAAGTTTATGTGGTGAAATGGTTGAATATAAAGAATAGTTACTGCGTAACATACTTGTGTAGTTCGTGCACAACGGATTCAGGATCTTGAACTGGAGAAGAAGATGTTAAAGCTGGGCCAAGAAGCAAGAACTGGAACATAAGAAGAAACCAATCTGCCATATTGGTGTACGTGGGAATGATAATATGAGGAATGCTAGTGAGTAGTTTAGATTATATAGTTAGTATAAATAAAGGGCAAAGTTAAAAATAAAATAAAATAAAATACCCGAAAGTATTATTACTGGACGAATACAATTGGTGAAACGTTTTGTCACATAAAATTTGTGTATTTTATCTCAGCTTTTCTATTTTTGACGATTTAATTTGTCACTTGTTATCAATTTTTAAAATTTTTTGAATACTTTCTTTTGTTATTTTTATTTTTTGGAATTATTTTTTAAGGTGGGTTTCGAATCCCATAAAATTGGAATTGATTTAATTTGAAAATCAAATCCTTTGTTTGAAATAGATAAAAAAAAAAAATTAAATTTATTTATAAATATCGTGTATTCACATTATAACTAAACTCAAATATCTCCATTCTTAAAATAATTTGATGTCTTGAAATATAAAATGTTATTTTTATTCTTTAAATATTAATATAACTTTGGTTGCCCAAAACGAGCAGATGACATTGGTCCAGGTAT
>NC_029794.2:15711505-15715278 GCF_000816755.2 Arachis ipaensis | reverse complement strand
AATTGATCTTTTGAATTTGATATTTTTTCCTATTCGAAAAGCCGGTTCAAAAACTTAATTTTTTTAAAGATATATTTTATAAAAAAATATATCATTTTATTACATATTATATTATTCAATTTAGTTAGTCTTTAAATTTCGATAATTCACATAAATAAAATAAATTGGAGAAAGTGTTACACAAATACAACATTTTGAAAAACCAGACGCAAAGCAACAAATCTAATTATATGTAATCCGCGGCACTCTAACGCGGATTCTGAATACACGTAATTCGCTACATCCTGTCACGGATTACATTGAGAAGCTACAAATACACATAAACTGCTACACCCTATAAGCGGTTTATGAACAGATGAGCCCAAAGCGTATTCCGCGAGACCCTGTAGCGGATTATGAAGAGAGTGGCTCACTATAAAAACCGCATGAGGGTGTAGCGAATTTCATTTGTTGAGTTTTGATAGGGACTTAGAGAGAGAAAGTAGAGAGAAGGCAGAGGATATTCTTGGAGCAGTTCCATTAAGCGGAACAATGGAAGATGAAAGGCGGTTGTACCGGCTCAACGGCGTTGCTCACGTAGCCAGAACCATCAATGAAGAGGTAAGTCTCTTTATTCTCTTTCAATTGGATGATATCTGTATATTTTATTTAATCTTAAGGAAGTTATTTATTAATTAAAAAAATAGAACCTTAGTTTAGTTTAGGTTTTGAAAATTAAATTTTGAAATTTAAAATTTAACTTTAAATGTAGAGAATTTGAAATTTAAATTGTAGATGGTAAATTTGTAATTTTAAAACCTAGGTAGTTTATGTCTTGAAACATAAATTATGGTTTGGTGATATCAGTGTTAGAAATTAATCAGGTGTTCTTTATTTCTGAATATGCCGCCAACCCGATATATTTATAACGTTCATAGGCAACAGAATATGCCGTTATATGATAGGATCATACCTTAATTGGAGAGGGCTAGGTTGTACCATCTGGCTAGGCTGAACGCGTATTGGTTCTGGTTGGATGAGCCTCTAGTCAACGCATTTATCGAAAGGTGGCGGTCTGAGACCCATACTTTCCATATGCCGTTCGGAGAGTGTACTATCACGCTCTAGGATGTGGCATATCAGCTGGGGCTACCCGTGGATGGCCAACCAGTTTCTGGGTGCATGACTGACTTTCACCTGCACATCGAGGGGGCCAGACCGGCGTGGGAGTGGTTCCAGGAGTTATTTGGTGAGCTTCCGCCACCGGATAAGAGAAAGTTATACACGGTCCACTTCACATGGTTCCATAAGAGGTTCAGGGTGTTACCGGCTGATGCTTCCGAGGAGACCGTGCGCATATATGCACATGGATATATTATGATGCTTCTGTTGACACAACTGTTCATGGACAAGAGTGGTAATCGGGTCCACCTTTGGTGGTTGCCATTTGTGGCGAGATTTGACGACATAGGCAGCTATAGCTGGGGCACAGCTGCGTTGGCATGGTTGTACCGATGCATGTGTAGGGTGGCAAATAGAAACATCACCAACTTAGCCGGGCCCCTACAGTTGCTACAGTCATGGATCTTTTGGCGGTTTTCCACACTGAGACCGCAGGGGTTTAACGCTTTTTCTTTTCCGTTGGCATCCAGGTATTCATTAATACACGTATTCTTTCAAGTTATTAACGTTCTACATATGAAATTACAAATTTATGTGATATTTCTATCATTCAAATGGGCCACATATTTACCCACGTCTGATGGGAAGGAACAACAGATTATTCAGTATCGCTTGGCATTAGATCGACTGGGTGATCGAGATGTAAGTCATTTGTTTTTATTTTCAATATTTTATTAATTCTTCTCCCACTTATTTGTATACATTGTTACAATGCTGACTGGTCTCCTCACTATCAGATTGTGTGGGAGCCTTATGGTTCGCTAGACGTACTTGCAGTCATTCATCCAGAGATACTAACTGAGGAGCACAGTCGGTTATGGCGGGCAATTACTAGTCTGATATACTTTGCAGTGATTAAGTAGTATCAGGTAGACAGGATCTTTCCACAGCTAGGGGGAATACAACATCTGCCTGAGCCAACCCTGAACATAGAGTATCTTCATAATAAGGACGGCAGGGGTGGAGATAGATGGTTCTCCACTTACTATAGGACATGGCATGAGCATTGGGACGAGCGAGTTCGCTCTGTGTTGAGTATTCAGAGAGTGGCTGATCCTGGTCCATCCGCTGAGTTCCTGGACTGGTGGTACCGTGTTGCACATAGGATTCTGTCACCGGGGATTACATTCGCAGATCCCAGGCCAGTTGAGGTTCCGGAGGATGCTGTACTTAGAGGTCGTCGCAGGCGCCCATTAGAGTTCCAGCGTCGGATATGCCCGATAACAGACGCGTGGAGTGGAGACGACGCATTGGTACACGTGCCACTGATCGGGAGTGGGTCTACAAGATGCTCCACCCGGAGATCGGCAAGTGACCAGAGTTAGGCGTCCGACTCGATGTGGCACAGGCTCGCACCTACTTGGTCCATTTGGAGGCATGATGATGATGGTGACCAGCAGTAGCGCCCCTTATGTTAGTTCCGACCGTTATATTTGTATGAATTATGACTTATTTATTATCTGTTAGTGTTAATGACTTGTGACTATTATATTTGTATGACTTATGTAGTAATTTATTTTGTGTTAGTGTTAATACCTGGTGGCTATTATATTTGTACGACTTATTACTTATGACGAGTATATTTGTATGACCTGTACATTTTGCATCATGGGTTGTTACTATTATACTGATATTTATGAATTTGTTCCAAAGTTCCACTCTCTTTATAATCCACTACAGGATCTCGTGGAATACGCTTTGGGCCCATCTGTTCATAAACCACTACAGGGTGTAGCGATTTATGTGTTTGTAGCTTTTTAACGTAATCTGCGACAGAGTATAACGGATTATGTGTATTCAAATTCCGTATTAGAGTGTTGCAAATTACATATAATTAGATTTATTGTATTTACGTCTGGCTTTTTAGAATATTGTATTTGTGTAACACTTTCTCTCATTCATTTTATTTATATAAATTGCCCTTCTAATTTCATCAATTTAATAACTGACTTGGTTGTCAAAACTTTGCTTTGCTTTTGGTATAAACCAGGAAAGATTCTCATTTCTTGAAACAAACTGTGTTGACTACTATGCCCCTCATTTGTGGATTTAATTAGCAATTTAATAATGAGCCCTGAGATGCTTGCCTCTAAGGGGAATCTATGGTTCTTCTTTCAAGCCAAAATTCAGACACTATGAGGGAGCTTGTTAAAAGAACATTACTTTAATAATAAAGTCGCTACGCTTAGCAACTAATTTTAATTTGGAAAAGTATAGGTAAACGATAAAAAATATTAAAAAATATGAATAATAGATATATCAGATGTTTAATTTATTAAATGTGTGAATGATTATTCTAATATTAAAATTTAAATGAATAATTTAGAATGTAGTGTGTTTTATTTAAATTGAGCCAATTTTAAAATTTATTCTTTATATTGTGCAAAAAAATCATTAGTTACTTGACATTATCTTTTTAATTTTTCTTGCAGGAATAAGGATAGATGTTACTTCAAGTTTCATTCCATGAAAGTAGAACAAAAGTAGGAATTACTAGAAATATTCATATTCTAATAATTTATAGTTGTCATACTTGGTCTCCACCTTTTATTCATGCATTATTATTATTATTATTATTATTATTATTATTATTATTATTACTATTTGGTGTA
>NC_029794.2:15707779-15711411 GCF_000816755.2 Arachis ipaensis | reverse complement strand
ATAATTAATTTAGTAACTGATTTTTTATGTATAAATAGTATTTTTGTATCCAAATTAGTTCTTAAAACATGTGAGACGCTTTAATATTTAAAACAAAATTTAGTTGTTGAATTAGTTCTTAATTTTTTCTTAGTTATGTATTTTTTAAATAATAATAGGAATGGATTCAATTAAATTTATTAACTTCTGACCAGAAAATTTGACATAAAAATTGATTTGTAACGAAATGAATAGTAAACGACTGATTTGATAATTATAATATATTTAAAACCAAAATACACTATCAAACGTTCTTTACAAAATGAATTAGAATATTTCAACCACAATGAGTTTTGTGGTGTTAATGTGTTATTTTATGAGCTCAAGAGGTACCTATGGACCAGAGAGACGGCAACATATTCTACCATCAACATGTCCTTTCTTGATAATCCTTAATCATTTGGTGCAGCATTTCACATCTTTCACTCTCAAAACACTTAAGAGCCATAGGAAACTTTTGTGTATCCTTTATGGCTCGTAAATAATAAGGGTGATATACACTTACCGCTGATTTTTTTGGTTATGGAAAAAGTATTGATGTTGTGCAATGAAATGGACATATGAATAAAATTTACACTGCTATAGTGTCTGTCCAAAACGTAGGTTATATTTTACTTTTTTTTTTAGGGAAATAAATAAACGCAGTCTACGAGTTTTATTTTTTTCAAAGTTTTTGATTTTTTTTATTCCGTTTAAGCCTAAACGCAGCCTGCGTTTAGCTATGGGCAGTAAATTTTTTTTTTTATTGCATTTTTTGTAAAAAAAATATTTTAATCAAGAGTCCCACCTATAAATACGAAGCAAGACTCATTCAACTTGTCTCACTCTACCTCTACTCATCACATTCTTCTTTCTGGCACATTTGTCCTAGTTCTTAGTTTTTTTGGCAGTTAGGTGTGTCGAAGAAGTCGGATTAGGTGAGGTTGAAGTTATGGAAAATATTGCGAATTTGCGAGTGTATTATAATGGTGAGGTTATACCAAACACACATGAAGGGGTGACTTTTGTTTGTGAATGTCCGTTGTCATTTGCTATTCCATGTACCATGAGTTTTGTAGAGTTGCAAAATGGGTTTTGTAATAACATTCAAAGCCACATTTCGAAAAGAGTGAGCAACATTTTATACAAGAATCCTGTATAAGTAATTGGTGGGATGATACAGTTTCAAATGATGCCCATCACTGACGATGGCAGTATGCAGCAGAGTTATGTATTTATCAACAAACCCGATTTCACGTGCCGATGATAGAGCTGTACGTTGAGTTTGAACAGTAGTCGAAGTTGGGCGCGGTTGGCGAGGAGGTCAATGTTGATGAGCTCGGGGATATAGCTAGATTGGGAAGAAGATAATAATGACAGTGAAGAGGAGTTCGAAGCCAACTATGAAGTCGATGACGAAAATGATGACGGAAACTTGGCAGGCAATCCGACAGTGCAGAATGAAGCAGATGCAATTGTAAGACAGCACCCGTTTGTTGTTCCATCTTTTATGCGGACTCTAGATCTCAAAGCCATGCATGCTCCGGAATTTTCTAAGTATGCGAACATGGGTATGTTGTGATTATTAATTCAAGTTACCTACGGTGTTTATTTTATTTTCCTTGTTTGACTGATGGTGGTGCGCATGTCGTAGGTGAAGGCAACGCTATGGCGGAAGATGATGAGTTTAGTGTCGGAATGGAATTTGGTTCGAGAGAGTTGGTGATATCTGCAATCAAAAGCTACACTATCTCTAGAGTCGGTGATATCCTGCATGACACATGGTTCGGTGTCACTGCACCGCCGAACCCAAGCAAGATTCATCTTACCCAAAACGTGATCCTGCGGACCTGGCTCCCAACCAAAACAAGCAATGCAGTTCTTCATCAGAAATTGGTGACTGCTGTCTGTTCTACCAGTCACGGGCTCCTCATTAACCGAGAGGCCAAGTATATAGTAACGTCTTCCAGCGTCACCGTCACTTTCCCAACTAGAACGTAAAACGTGTGAGTTTTTGGCCTCCACCGTTCCACCAATGATGCACTCAGCAGTGCAGAATGGCCTCTCATTTCGCCTACTCGCGAAACGTGTTGAAACCCAGTAAACACCGGTGACACTATAGCTACCTCATTAAAAGTATCTGGCAAATCGAATTTTCTGAACAACAAATTTCTGATAAGCTGCAAAAAGAAAAATGATAATTATTTAAATTCTAAATAATATCAGTTAATAGTTTAATAATAATAATAATAATAATAATAATAATAATAATAAATTTATTAGTTAAAATATATAAATAAAGAACATAAAAATAAACATATTTATTCATCATAAAATTAAAAAAAAATCACTTATTTAATGTGAATGATTCAGATATTTAATAATGTGTTCTTCAGGTAAAGTAAAATTACGAATCATTTTTCCTTCTTTACTAAATGAAGTCCCAAACCTTCACTGATTCTTCTTCCTCACAAACTTACTCTCTTTCACCTTCAACCCCAACCCTTTCATTCTCAAAACTCTCACTCATAGCAAGTAAAATGAAAGGGAAACGGTGAAACACTCATGGCCTGCGTTTTGTTTTTAAAGGCCGGCTCCACCACTCTCTTTTACACGTGTCACACATGCAGGTGGGGAGGCTGCCAATCGCAGGTTGCGTTTTGTCTGTGCACGCTGCCAAACGCATGTTGCATTTTGGAGTTTTAAGGATGGACAAAATTGCAGGACATGTTGACATGCAAGGACAGAGACACATTTTGAGACTTCCTTTTTTTCCCCTACCAAACGCAAGCTGCAAACGTTTTGCAGCTGCATGCAGTTTTTTTAATTTCAGCTCAGTCAAAACGTAACTTGCATTTTGCAATTTACTAACTTTAGCAATTCTATATTTGTGAATTACACATCATGACACAATATAATTGCACATCACCATTTTAACTTTCATAAATAAATTAATTTCTGATACACTTACACCATTTTATCAAGATAGTTAAAATCTGATATTTTATACAAAATTAGAAAAATAAATAAAAAATATAAAAATATAAATTCTTAATATGGCATAAATGATGATAATTGATTATTGTAAATCCTAAACTCTAGGGTCTAGGTTCTATACTTCTTTAAAGTGATTATTTGTAACACTTTGAAGATTAGTATTTTAAAACTCTATAATTAAAGGTTTTCAAAATGACTTAGAAAACAGAAATTAAATTTATATCTTCTTTTAAAATGAACCACCAAAAATAAATTTAAAATTTAATTATAGTAGTATCTATTAAAATAATTATACAAAAAAAATTAAATTTTTTTTTTTTTGCTATAAACACCATTCATTTTAATTGCAAAATTGCACCGACAAGGAAGGAAAAAAAAAAAGAAATAAAGGAATTTGAGTACAATGACATTTGACCTATTAACTTTGTCCGTATATTTTTTGACAAAATAGGGACCTCACGGGCATAAGAATCTCCCAATTGGTTTCTCAATCCCATCAATCTTGTTTCTTGATATTCATGGCTTGTTATATTTTAGATTGAGAAGTAACTTTTACATTGGTCTTTCGTTCTTTTAAAAAAAAAAGTAATATGATAGAAAAATTAAATTATTTAAAA
>NC_029794.2:15692453-15705174 GCF_000816755.2 Arachis ipaensis | reverse complement strand
AAATAATTATACAAAAAAAATTAAATTTTTTTTTTTTTGCTATAAAAAAAATTCATTTTAATTGCAAAATTGCACCGACAAGGAAGGAAAAAAAAAAAGAAATAAAGGAATTTGAGTACAATGACATTTGACCTATTAACTTTGTCCGTATATTTTTTGACAAAATAGGGACCTCACGGGCATAAGAATCTCCCAATTGGTTTCTCAATCCCATCAATCTTGTTTCTTGATATTCATGGCTTGTTATATTTTAGATTGAGAAGTAACTTTTACATTGGTCTTTCGTTCTTTTAAAAAAAAAAGTAATATGATAGAAAAATTAAATTATTTAAAATTTGAAAAACAAAAAAATTATTTATTATTAACGAATTATAATTCAAATAACATAATTTTTTTATTCTGGTTTAGAAGTCCAATGAATTAAGTTAATTTAGTGCATGAAAAAAAGGAAACTCCAAATAACATCAACACTTTGACATTTTATCCCTGTGCCCTTTGGCTTTCGCTCTATCTGAAAAGATATATATTAGTGTCATTATTTGTTTACCAATTTATTTTATAAAGTCAACGATGCATTAGAAAATTAAATGTGAGGTATGTGCAAATATTATCTTCAAGTGCATTGGATTACTATTTACTCCCGACTTAAGAGATCATAAAGCCAAATATTCGAGGACAGGGACAGGGACAGGGACGGAGCTTAAAAACAAATTAATATTAGTATTTTATAAAATATAATTAGCTTATTAAAATTTTATAATATCAAGTCAATCTTAGTTTGTTCTTACTATGCTCAATCTTAGTATTTTATGTATTATTTACGCACTATTTTTATGAATCATCAGTTACTTTATTAGTTTCTTAATTGATTTTTTTTTTAAAAAAAAAAGACATTTCAATATTCAATAACTATAGAATGCTTTTATTGTAATTTTCTCTACCTCACAAAAAAATATTATAATTTTTTTTTTCTCAAAATTTTCTTCAAAGTTCCGCCACTCTTCAAGAAACTAGAGTTTTAGAACTTTGCTGGCAAACATACTCTATTAATAAGATTGGAAAAATTTTAAGTGTACCGAGTAGGGGTGTTATCGGTTCGGTTTAGTTCGGTTTTGGATCAAAAACTAACCGAACCGATTTGTTTGGTTTTTACATAATACCAACCAATCGGTTTGTTGTTTGTGCAACAATCGAACCGAACCGAACCGAACCAAAAGCGGTTTGGTTCGGTCAGTTTTTCGGTTTTTAAATCCTAACTAATAGAAAATTAATCTTAGTAAAATGATGTTCAAAACAATCAATAAATTAAAATAATATTACATTACATTCAAATTCAACACAATTTCAACTCATTCCAACAACTAAACATAAAACAAACACATTTGTTAAGTCTAAAATTTTCATTTCAATGTATTACTAACCACTTCTGCGGTTTGGTTCGGTTCGGTTCGATTTCTGTCGAGCAACCGAAAACCGAACCGAACCGATCGGTTTACATCGAAAAAAAACCAAAAAAACCAATTTTTCGGTTTTTATTCGGTTGTTGTAAATTTCGGTTCGATTTTGCGATAAATTTCGATTTGGTTCGGTAACTTACACCCCTAGTACCGAGAATATTGGTGTTCCAGTTGTTTTAACCATTGATTTCAATTAATATATATTATATATATTTTTTATAACTCATATTAACGGTTAACACAATTGGAACACTGGTATTTCGGTATACTTAAAACTCTTCCAATAAGATTACTTTATATGACTTATTTATAATATTTTACCTCTTCTTTTTTTTTTTCTGGTAATGTAGTGGGGCCAAATCCACAAAAAAAAAGTTAAAAGAAAAAATTACATACTTTAGAACTTTTTTTATTTATAAAGAGACTACTTTAATAAAGACGCTAAAAATATTTTTTTTTAAAGATATTTACATGTGTCATATTATTATTGGACTTCTTTATTAAATTGGTAATAATTTATTTTTTTAATAAACTAGAACAAAATTGATTTATTATAGCAAATTAGCAATAATAATAAACCCAATTGTCTGCATTATAATTATTAGACCCAGTTTGATCAAATCGAATTACACAATCTAAATCGAATATCTTTAAAATTTTTTGATAAAAAGACAAATATATCCCTTACTTTTTGTTTTGCAGACATTTAAATCCCTAAAAATTTTAAAATACAATTGAATCTCTAAAAAAAAATTGGATTTATTGTTATTGTTATAAAAAAACTGATTTGATTCTAATTTATTAAGAAATTAAAAAATAACCAATTTATTAATACGTCCAATAATACTGCGTAAACATCTTTACAAAAAGACATTTTACGCGTTTTTATGGAAGCATCCCCTATTTATAATATTTCATTTTGATTTCCCTAATCTAAGAGTGTCTAAGCCTAAGGGAGTTTGTTGTTGTTCCTCCATTGATAAGCTCAATATCATATTCTCGCCTCCTCTTATGGTTGCACATAGGGGTGTTCGCGGTGCTGTTTGGTTCAGTTTTTGAGGGAAAATCCATCCGATCCGATCGTCTAATTAAACTGCGATTTGGTTTGGTTCGGTTTTTTTGTCAAGGCCATCCGAACCAAACCAAACCAATTAAAATCGGTTGGTTTGGTTCGGTTTGTTCGGTTTTTTCAATCAATTCAAAAAATACTACCATACTATTATGCAAAGTCATAACATTGAAATAGACAAACAGAAATACACAATAGCTAACAAAGTCTTGATCTAATGAAATTTAACGACAACAGAATTCAAATACGACAATTAAAGAAGTTTAATAGTTTAACAGTCAACACAACTGAAAATAAAAATAAACTGTCATTAAACTGATAGCAAAGTTATGGTGTCTTCTTTAATAAAATAGCTAAACTTCTTAATGCAAATCAACCTGAAATAAAAAAAAATAGTTACTAGTGCCATTTTTATGTGTATCACAAGCATAACTAGCCCCACACCAATTACATTTAGCTCTAGGATACTGTGGATTACTAGTTTCATCTTTAGTAAAGTGATCCCATGTCCAAGACCTAGATCTACAAGGTTTTCTCTTACCTTCGTCGGTCTCAGTTTCAACAAAGTCATCAACGGGAGCTTCTTCAACAGCCCGCCTTTTCCCTCGGCCTCTACTAGCAAGTTTCCTTGTGTTTCGATGAGGAGCTGGTACAGGAGGCAATGCAGTCGGAGATCTGATGCTTGTTGATTCATTCGGAATAGGAACTGGAGACAATCCAGTGTCGCCCATATTCTCACTTGAACTGACGTCAAATTACATAAACAAATACAATAAATCAAGGACAGAAACCAGCAATAAACTGAACAATAAATCAATAACCAACAATACCAAGTTATCAACAATAAACTGAGCAATAAACTGACCAGCAATAAACTGAACAAAAAATCAATAACCAGCAATACCAAATTATCAAGAATAAACTGAACAAAACCTGATAATCTGAACAATAAATCAAGGACAGAAACCAGCAATAAACTGAAGTTTAAATCAATAACCAACAATACCAAGTTATCAACAATAAACTGAATAATAAACTGAGCAATAAACTGAAATAAATCAATAACCAACAATACCAAATTATGAAGAATAAACTGAACAAAACCTGATAATCTGAACAAAACCTGAACAATAAATTGATAACCCTAAACTGAACAATAAATCAGCAAGACCAAATTACCAACAATAAACTGAATAGATGGTAAACAGCAATACCAACAATAACCCTAAACTGAATAATAACCAGCAATACCAACAATGCATCAGTAAACAGCAAATGATAAACAACTAAAGATTACCTGAATAGATGGCTCGAGCTATATATTCACTTGAATTGGTGGCTGGGTGGGAGACTAGGAGGTGCTGTCTTGATCGGGGGTGGCCAGAACCCAAAAACGCTGCTGGGTGGAGGTGGCGAGGTCGGAGGTCCTCTGTTAATCGTCGGTGCTGTCTGCTGTGCTGTCCTATGGCTGTTGGGTCAGTGGGTGACTGGGTGGTGGCGAGGTGCTGTGTTGAGCTGGGTCTTCGTCTTCGTGGTGCACCAGCGGTGGGGGATCTGCTCTGTTCGGTGGTGGGATTTGGAGGAAGGCTTCGAGACTCAAGGACGTGGGTGGCTCAGGCTGGCTCCGTGGCTGGGTGCGCAGGCCGCAGATGGCGAGATATGGTATTGCGTGGTTATTGGTTAGGTTCCGATCTGGGATTTGGGGGGGGTGGGGTAGGTAGTTTTTAATTTTTAGGTTTTTTGGTCGAACATGTTCGATTCGGTTAAGGTTTTCTTGGAAAGAACCGAAAACTGAACCGAACCGCAAAAAACGGCAAAATAATATTTTTTCGGTTTTTGGTTAGTTCGGTTTTCGATTTTTTTAGTTTGGTTCATCGATTTAGTTCGGTTCGGATCGGTTTTGAATACCCTTAGTCTTGCACAGTTATGCTGCTCTTACCCCAGATGCGTCTCTGCTTAGTAATTTTTTTCCTTTTTTGGGTTGGGGGTAGGTGTGGGGTCGCTGTTTCCACATGCCATTTTATTAAAGACAATCATATTGAAGTATAATTGAACATTAATAATGAACACATCTCTAAAATCAAGATTTCATTTGTGGTTTAGTGAATAGGGAGAACCAATCTCTTAGTTTAGACCCAACTCACATTTGTTATGATTTTAGTTTTTGAACATATCGTCAAAAATTAGCATGAGAATCTAATTTTTTTTAATTTGGTCAAGGGTCATGTTTGCAATACTTTCTTCCTCTGTGTATTGAGAAAGAACATGAATTTAATGATAATATTCATAGTTTTGAGAACTGGATCGAATCAGTTGGTTCAATTAGGTTATTGAAAATCGATCATTAGATTGGTTCGGTTAAAATAAAAAATTAGTTGACAATGAACTAGTCAAAGAACTCGAAAAATTGGTCAAAAAATTGGTTAATCAGTTAAAGCAGTGTAATTTTTTAGAGATTAACCAGTTTAAAATAATAAAAAACAAACAATACTTTGTTTTTAAAAAAAATTATTATTTTATTATATTTAGTTTGATTTCGATTAGATTTTGATTGAACTTTTAAATCTTTAAATGTTTGATTCTATTGGTTTAATGACCGCTTCATTTTTAAGAACCTTCTTAATATTTGTTGTTATGATAACATTATGGTGAGTTTTAGGAAGTGCCTCTTCAAATTAGGCATCTGGGCCCTCTGACACTCTGACACGATTCTGCGAGTTTGTCTTGTTATCCACTTTCATCTCGGATTGGTACCTTTATTCCAAAAGTGAACACATAGTTAATGTTAATTACTGAGATGTCTTTTTAAGTTTGTAATTGTTGACCCATGGATTAGTGTAGTTAGTGATATAGGCCATCCCAATGAAAGTTTTTTGGAAGTTTAGGATAGTTTTGTAGGTATTGGTTTTCTGAAATGAAAAACAACCAATTCTACCTATGAAAGTTACGAATGTTAAAAAATGACGTCCTTGATAGCGAGTACCGAGAGAGGTGAAGAACCACCGTCAGCGGAAGAAATAGATAACCTACGGAGAAGTAAAAGGAAATTGCACAGTGAAGATGGATAAGAAAACGTGTCCCAAGCACAGAGAGTCATGGAAGCCCCATCCCCAAATGAGGAAAAAAAAAAGATTCCAAAGGAACCCCAAGCGAAGCGGTCATATGTTAGCATGGTGAAAGGCCCAAACTTTATCTACGAATCTGATTCGGAAGATGAAGAAGAGAACATGGAGGAAGAGGAGGAATCGGAGGCAGAATCTGAGTTCGAGTATTCTGACAGAGAAAGGGAGGTCCTGGGAAGCGAAGAGTGGAAGACGAGGCGCGAACTGCCAAAGCGGAAAATTGTATGGGACGAAGAGGGGTGCCCTAACCTGATTCTCAAGATAGTAGAGCAACATAGACTGAACAAAATGTGGGAGCATACCTTATTATAAAGGGTATGGTATTTTGAAGAAAAGATTGGAGAGCATGTGGATTAAGGAGGGGATGCTAACACTCATTTTTGTTAGTAATGAGTTTTTCCTGGTCCGGTTCACAGAACTAGAAGACTACAACTGGGTACTGAAAGGAGGCCCATGGTTGATATTCGATCACTACCTAGCCGTCCAAAGATGGAGGTCGGATTTCAACCCAAGCGTGGAACAACTTACCAAAATAGCTGCATGGGTTAGGATCCCGGATCTTCCGATTGAATACTACGATAAATATGTGATGAGAATCATTAGTAATGTGATTGGTAAGACGCTAAAGACATACTATAATACAGCTGAACAAGCGAGAGGCAAGTTTGCCCTGATATGCGTAGAGCTTGATCTTGCAAAACCGCTAAGACCAAAGTTCAAGATTAAAGGGAGACCTGTCCACGTTGAATACGAAGGGCTTCACACGATTTGTTTTCATTGTGGACGTATTGGGCACAACAAGGAGCAGTGCCAGTATGCCATTAAGAGGCAAAATGAGCTGCAGAATTCATCGGAGAAGGCTGAATAGAGCAGAGGATAAACAATGGCGAAAGAACAAAGTTCACAGGGACCGTACGGGGAGTGGATGACGGTCTAGAAACCCAGGAGGGGTAAAAAAGTAAATCCACAAAAGGAAGGGAAAAATCACACAGCTCAACATAATGTTGGTTCTAGATTCAATGCCCTTGCCGAAGGTGAGTCTCACGCGCAAATAGAATAGGAGGGTGCGGAGAATCGGATGGTCACAGAAGAGGAAAGTGGTAAACAAGAGAAAGGGAGCAAGAGAATATTTTTGTCACGTAGTCAAATGAGGAAAGAAAAAGGCAAGATGGTAGTGGTCTGCAGTGACACCCCAAATTTACAAAAAACGGTTAGTAGAGTGCCTGAAACACCCCTGCATTTGTGCATGAGTACGAGGAGGAACGTGTCACCTGTCAGGCATGGAAGTGCAAAACCAACCAGCCGGGAAAATCTTCCAATGATAAACAAGGGCCCCACAGCACAAGAGGACAAAATAAATAATGAACTGTGTATTAAAGGATGCGAAAATGATTTAATGTTTGGAGAAGGAAGGGAGGAGCCCAAACCCTCGGATATTGCCATGCAGCTAATGGGCCAGGAACAAACCAGCCCAAATGATACGGGACAAGCTATGGATGAACAAAAAAGTGATGCAAGGCTAGATGATGGTATGTGAGTTGACTCTCCAACAAGGGGAGATGCTATGCAAGCATAAGGCTTGATCTTTGTTTATTTTTTCTATTCTTTTGATGATTGTGTTCTCATGGAATGTGAGAGGTGCTATTGGAAAGGCTTTCAGCAGGGCCTGTAAAGAATATATTAGGGTCTATAAACCAGACATTGTGGCTCTTCAAGAGACAAGGTGTAGTGGTGATAATGCAAAAAAGGTAATTAAAAATCTGGGCTTCAATAATTTTATTTTGGTCAAGGCTAGGGGGTATAGTGGAGGGATTTGGATACTTTGGAGAAATGATAATTTTAACATCAAACCTATTCAACTTCATAGTCAATACATCCATGCAATTCTGGAGGAAAATAACAAGGCCCACTGGCTTCTTTCTATCATCTATGGTAGCCCTAGAGAGATGGAGAAAAGAGAAGCATGGGAAGAAATCAGAGAGTATGCAAGAAGCATCACTAAACCTTGGTCGATGGTAGGTGACTTCAATGCCATTGCCAACATTAATGAAAAGAAGGGAGGTGTCTCTACTGATAGAAGAAAATGCTTGGAATTTGCAAACTGGACCTCAGACTGCAAACTCATAGACATGGAAGCTAAGGGGTCAAAGTTCACGTGGAGGGGAGCTGTCAGGGACAATATGGATCGCATTTTTGAAAGGCTCGATAGGGGTCTATGCAATAGTGATTGGCGAATCCAATTCCCAGAATCTTATGTAATGTGCCTGACCCGCACCCACTCAGATCATCACCCACTTTTGATAAAATACAACAGAGACATTACTGTAAATAGAAATCGACTTTACAGATTTGAGACGTTTTGGAAGGTGCAGGCCTTGAAAGAGACGATAGAGATATGAAAGAAACGGGTTTTTGGGAACATATTTCATAGAAAAAAGAGGTTGTTGGCCCGTATAGATGGTATCCAGCGATGCGTGTCTTATGGAAGAAATAAACGGTTGGAAGAGCTGGAGATGGAGTTGCAAAAACAGCTAAGTGATACCCTGGATCAAGAGGAAAGGTTGTGGTTACAGAAATCGAGAGCCACCTGGATTAAAGATGGAGACCGCAATACCAGATACTACCATGTGAAAACTATCATCAGAAGAAACTAAAATAAAATTCTCTGCCTCAGAAATGATGAAGGGAATTGGATAGAGGATCAAGAGGAAATTGAAAAACCGGCCAGGGACTATTTCTATCATTTGTTTCAAGAGGAAAATCATGACAGAACAAGCACTCCTTGTACTAAAATCTTTCCTCCTATCGGCATTGATATCGTGGAAGCTTCTCTTAAAGCCCCTGATGAGGAAGATATTAAGAGAGCGTTTTTCAACATTGGCGCCTTTAAGGCCCCGGGAGAAGATGGTCTTCCAGGAGCTTTCTATCAGAAAAACTGGAATTGCATTCACAAAGATGTTGAGCAGGTGATTAATACCTTATGGAGGAACCCAGAACTTATTAAATCCCTGAATAAAACTATGTTAGTCCTCATCCCTAAAATAGAGAAACCTGAATTTCTAGCCCAATTCAAGCCAATTTCTTTATGCAACGTTATCTACAAAGGGATGTCCAAAATTGTGGTGAATAAGCTTAAACCTTTCTTAAAATATTGTATATCTCCATATTAGTCTAGCTTTGTTCTAGGGAGAAATATTCATGACAACATTGTCATTGCGCAAGAAATGGTTCATACCATGAGAAGAATGAGAGGTAAATTTGGTTATATGTCCATCGAAATTGATCTCACTAAGGCTTATGATAGGTTGAGCTGGAGATGTATTCATGAGTCCATCAACCAGTTTGGTATCCCTCCTCCCCTTTGTAACATTATTATGAGGTGTGTCACTTCTGCCACATTTTCAACTCTGTGGAATGGTACTAAGTCAAAGGAATTCACTCCCACTAGAGGGATCCGACAAGGTGATCCCCTATCGCCATATATATTTGTTATTTGCATGGATAAATTGTCTCACATGATAGAAAAAGCTGTAGACAAAGGAAATTGGTTCCCAATGCGAGCTGGCAGAAGCGGACCACAAGTGTCTCATTTAATGTTTGCGGATGATCTCATTTTATTCTCTGAGGCATCTCCCAATTACATGAGTAAAATGCAAAGAAATTTGAATGATTTTTGTGAAAAGTCTAGTCATCTAATAAACCAGGCAAAGACTAACATATTTTTCTCAAAGAATGTTTCTGAAGAGGTGAGGGATAATATCATTAACATCAGTGGATATTCTGAAACGGCAGAAATTGGAAGATATCTTGGAGCCTTTATCCATAATACAGAGAGGAGGAAGAGCCAGTTTAACTACATCATTGAGCGAGTCAAAATAAAACTGCAGGGGTAGAAAGCCAACTGCCTATATATGGCTGGTCGTATTACTCTAGCTCACTCTGTTATTGGGTCAATGGCACTATATCCTATGTAACATACAATTATTCCAAAAAACACTTGCCTAGCAGTGGAGAAAGCTCAACGAGCGTTTATATGGGGGCATGATTGTTCAACGAGAAAAGTGCATCTTGTTAGCTGGGAGAAAATCATTAAACCAAAAGATAAAGGAGGAGTGAGAATTAGAAGACTAGAACAAGTCAACGAAGCTTTTTTTATTGAAGAGAGGCTGGCAAATTGTGACCAAACCCGATTCTCTTTGGGTTCAAATTATGATTGAAAAATATGAGAGAGGGCACAATCCTATGCAAAATATGGTGGCTACCAGTGGTGATTCTATATTGTGAAAAAATCTTGTAGCCAAATGGCACATCATCAAAGACAACATAGGTTACCTGCTTGAAAATGGTGAGGCAACGAAATTTTGGAGAGACGCTTGGCTAGAACCCAATAACTTACTAGCCAATTTAGCATCCACAATTCTGACTCTTGAGGAAGAAAATCGTCTAATGAGTGATTATGTAGATGAAGAAGGACAATAGAAAATTAGAGAGCTAAATATCCTCCTACCTGACAGTGTCATTAATAAAATTCGAAGCACTCCCTCTCCTTCAAAAGAAGATGGCGGGGATATTCGCTTTTGGCGACCCAATCCTAAAGGTGAGTTTACTATCAAACATACCTATCAATTTCTTTCACATTGTGACTACGACTCAGATCGAATATGAAAATTGATTTGGAATTAGAAAGGGTTACAAAGGGTGAAGGTGTTCCTTTGTCAGTTGGCTCATAATGCTGTTCTAACAGCTTCCAGAACTACAATATGGGGTAGAGGGAACAATTCCAACTCCATGAGTTGCGACAATGATATTGAGACTCCCTTTCATGTTATTCGAGACTGTCCCATGTCAACGCCAGTGTTGAATTGCCTGGTGAAATTGCAGAATATTGGCATATTTTATAATCTTGATTTAAAAGAGTGGATTATTGCTAACATGACTATGGACATGGGTTTGATGATGATATAGAATGGAAAGACATTTTTGTCACGGCAGTTTGGCTTATTTGAAAATTTAGGAATGAATATATACATTCTAATATAAACACCCCCTTAAGAATCAAAGAGATGAAAATAAGGAGCTTAGCAAGAGAAATTAGAGATGCCAGAAGAAGAATAGAGAACATTCAGCATGAAGAACCTCTGACAGTTTCTTGGCAACAACCTCAAGAGGGTTGGATCAAGCTAAATACAGATGGGGTCTCGAGAGGTAATCCTGGGCAAGCTAGCTGTGCTGGAATTTTCAGAAATGCGGATAGTGGTTGGGTTTATGGATATGCCAGACGTCTGACCTATGCAAAGGCAATAGAAGCGGAGGTTGCAGCAATACGGGAGGGACTGGAGATAGTATGGGAGAAAGGATTTAGAAGGATTGAGCTAGAAATAGACTCCCAAGTAGCTGTGAATTTGATGGAGAACCCTCCAAAACGCCATCAAACACTAACCCGCCCAATTAGAAGAATCAGAGAGCTTCTTAGCAGAGAATGGCAAGTGCACATACGAAACATATATAGAAAGGCTAATAAATTAGCTGATGGCATTGCAAATTTACTGCTAAATCAGAACAGGAAGCATGCTACTTGGAATCATCCTCCCAAGGAAACCACTCTAATTTTATTTGCTGATAGAAGTTGGGTTTCTTTTTCCCATTAATTTATTTTGCTTTTTGTTTTGTTCCTGGCCTTAGGGCCTCCAGTGTAACAAAAAAAAAATTTACGAATGTTGACAAAATTATCTATATAAGATCGAAATAAATTTTATACCCACAAAAAATTGGCTCCGTGTACTAAAACTATCTCGGCGTCAAATACTCTTTAACGACTTTAGGTGAGAGTCCAACTTGGCACTTTTACTACTGAGGTCTGAAGTGTTATTTTATTTTTATTTTTTATTTATTTAAATTATGTACAGCTTGGGGTATATTATTAGGAAATTAAGAAGATTGGGGGTTACGGTTATATGTGTTTCCCTTCATATGAACCATTATTGTTTCTTCCCAAAATGAACTTTTTTCTCAATTTGAAAACTCTAATATGTTCAAGCACAGTAGAAGTAACTCTTATCCTTCGCATGGTAGCTTCAGCAAAGATAGGGTTTCATCTTCCATAAGAAACCAAGAGAAGAATCTTTTAGAGAAATATTTCTGTGGGCAGAATGTGGTGCTGTTATAATCTAACATTGACAAATCCTGAAAATTGTATGTATATGAGACCTTATCTGACTCAAACACACTAGTAATTGTTCACTTTCATAAGCTCTCTAAGAAATTCATGTCTCAAACACAATAGCAGCAAAATATTTTGTATCCTTCTTATAAGAAAAGTAATGATCATCATAGTGATGAGAACCGTAGCATAAAGTTAGAGATAGTTGAAGTTACTTATTAAGGCTCAACATTAATTGGTTAGAACCCAAACATGTCATTTAAGGCATACATAATAATAAAAATCACTAATCAGATTATTTTTAGAGGAAAGAGAAGAAATTGGAGAGAAGAGAAGAGTTCGAGATACAGAAAACTCATAAGCGCTGCATGAGGTTACAAAGGCAAAGAAAAAAGAACAAGCAAGGAAGGATTTAGATATCAGTAATCAAATGGAAGCTCATGGCAAGTTGAGCGAAAATAATGACTACTACGTAACACTGGTGGTCGTTACTGTCTCGTAGCGACTGGGTTTGGATAGTGTCCTTCTCTGGCGACTCACAAAAATGTGACACGGTCTCTGTTAGGACATGATTTTGTGGGGTTGGGAGGAGAAAGGGTTTAGTATTTTTGTGTCTTTTTTGTTAGAATTAACATAAAATATATTAATTTAGTGTCTTTAGACACAATATTTCTATTCATATCTTATTTATCAAACACGATTTTATGTCTTTATATTCCTATTTTAATGTCCCGTGCCTATAAACAAATGCGACCTTATAATTTATGTAAGTTGGGTCGGTTACCCAGTAGCAACAACATACTATTTATAGTGATGAAAATATTTATTACATTAATAGTTTTAAATATAAGTGAAAGAATACTAATATTTATATGTAATATTATCAGTGAATTATCCACAATAAAATGTGTTT
>NC_029794.2:15686346-15692146 GCF_000816755.2 Arachis ipaensis | reverse complement strand
AAACATATGCAATATCTGAAATGAGCAATATATAATTCGCTTTGCACTACTAAATAATCTCTTTTGCGATGTGCCATTTATAACATGTAAATAAGAATATTAATTTTTATAATTTTGTGGTTTAATTATTCTGTTGGTATCTATAATTTCATTGAATTTTAAATTCGGTATCTATATATATTTAACAGAATATTCTATTATTCCAACACATTTGTCATGGTAGGAATTTAATTATAAAATCTGATATGGTATAGCAATCAAATTAAAAATAAAAAAAACGTATAAGAACCTAATTAAAAATTTGGTGAAACTAAAAAACCGACAGAATAATTAAACCTAATCTTATCAACACTTTTAACTAACATCTAAAAATTAATTATTTACATAAATTTGAACAATTGTTTTTATTTCCCACTATATTCCTCAATATATTTACATAAATTGGGATACTTTGAACCATTTACATTCAATTCAGATTACTTTTAGGTCCAATTCCTTAAATTTTTTTCTTACAATCTAGTGGAAAAATTTAACACATTCTTAAACAACAAACTATATACGAGACAACTACCGAAAGGCCCACCAATGTTGAAACAAGGTATGTCAAGGATTCAAAAATGTTGAAAGAAGGATTCAAACCTTGCATATGGAATGCCAAGGCCTTGACATACCTTTTTATACCACTGACCCAATTGTCTTTCTATTATAAATTGTGTTTATAATTTTATATATTGAAATTTGGTAAAACTTAAAGAATTTATATATATGTTCCAGATAAAAGAGAACATAACCGACCAAGTGATTAAAGCCATAACCGACCTCACAGGATAACGGCTGGATACCACAATGGATACGCTACCATATTCCGTAACTGCCGAATTCCGACAAATAATGTACCATAATAAGCACTTAATGCCGGAAAAACGGCAGTCCCAAAAGGCAAAGACTAAAAGGGAAAGGCAACTACCAGGTAAACAAACAAAAAACTCAGTTTACAACCTCACACTCTACTGACTTTAGCATCGGAGTGTCTTGCAGGTTGTCCACCCGGCCTGGTTCTGCATTTGACAAAGTTGGAATCTCTGGTCTCCACCTCTTTAGTTCAGGATCTCGTCTCTGGACTCGAACATTTGGTGCCATCTATGGGGATTCCACTTTAGTAAATATTAGTTTTATCTTTTAATAATAATATTATATTTTTATTTTTATTATTAATATTAATATTTTTACTTTATTATAATTTTATATATTTATTAAATATTTTAATATTTACATATTAAAATATTAATACATATATATTTTTTAAATTTTAATTTTATATTTTTTATTATTTTATAATTTTTATTTATGAGACCGAATCAATCAGTTTGATTAATAATTTATCGATTAAGCTAATAAATTAATAATAATAATAGTCTAACCTTTCAAATTATCAGTTTAGTTCTAATAACTATACGTAGAAGTGCCATACACATGAATATGCAAATTAAAATGAAACAACGTTTTTGCTCAAACATTAATTAAGGCCTTTTTTTTACATGGGTAAAATCCAAAATCCGAATCCACTCCCACACTACCCGCCCCAAACTCATTCATTCCTCCTTCTCTACTACACACGGAGCGCCCTCCCTCACCCGAAATCATAATTAAGGCCTTTATCTTAAATCATTGAGATTCTTTTTCTGGTATTTTTTTCTTTTTATTTAGTTTTGGTCGTGGCTTAAATCATTGAGATTCAATCATATTAATTGTTCATGGGACCCTATGATGGGTTATTATTTTGGTCCAACATCAGAAAGAACGGAAAAGGCTCCCAAAAAGAAACAAGGGTCTCAAGGGGCCACACTAAAGAGCATCTATCCTGAAAATACATAAATGAATTAATCATAAAAAAAATATTTTATAAAAATTATTACAAAAATTAATTCTTTTACATTTTCAATGCATTGAATACTTTAAAAATATTAAAAAAAATTATTATATTTTTAAAATGTGTTTTTACGACACAAGTTAGTTAAATCTTTAAAATAATAATAGTTAAAAGTATGATAAAGAAAACATGAAAGTAAAGTAATATTTTTGGTCGACATTGTTGGACTAGAAACACAAAAAAATTGTGACATTGCGGCGGTTTTTTGGGAATTTGTGACGGATTTGAACCGCCGCAAAACGGCATACGGTTCTACAAACGTTGCAGTTTAGGGCATGAAAATTTGATTTTGCGGTGGTTCTAATGAACCGCTAGCATAACTGCCACTAATTAAGTTAATGATTTTGCGGCGGTTTATAACCGCCGCTATTTTGGTATGTGGATTTAAAAAATAATTTGCGACGGTTACATAATCGCCGCAAAGTTATGTGTTTTTTTTAATTACAACGGTTTTGAACTGCAGCAATTTGAATTTTTTTTAAATAAAAAGATATAAATTAAGGCATTCCAACCATATCAATTTCGATCAATAACAATTTTTTCTTATAAATACTCATCAAAGTGAAGTATAACAATTATATAGAAAATCATTCATACTAATTTTTTTCAAAGCCAAATCAAAAGAAATAGTATAGAAACAACAAAAACCAAGCTGAATATTCTTCAAAAGGTTCCATAACAAGTATAGTTTTCAGGTTATGTCATAAGATACATACAAATCACCTAATATTAAAGCACAAGAGAGTGGAAGTAATGTTGCCCCCTTCTGACCATCATATACATGTTATATGTGGAACTCCCATAGAAAATAATGAAGTTAAATTAAGTCAATGAATCTTACCTATTCTGATGTTAGGCTCAAGTACAAGTATATACCAACTGCTTCACCTGGTAATTGACCAGAGGACAAGTGGATGAGTAATCTAAACCGTATAAAAGCCCCACAACGTCCCTTATTGCATATATTTTCATTAGTTTCAGCCCCAATAGTACATATTACAAAAACAGCAAGGATGTAGGCAAATATTTATGAAATTTCAATTTGCTTCACTTCTAACAAGCACTAGAGATATATAATTAAGAAAAATAGTGGTTTGATCAAATATGACCAACAGAGGATTCAATGAGAAAACGGGATCAGTGGGAAAATATTCCTATTAAGGGTCAAGGATAAGGAGATATCATTAGAGAAGATTGTGTTCCAAATTTTAAACATGTTCTGAACTCTTTACAAAATTTGTTTTTGAATAGTAAAACATGGTGTCAATTTATCAATGTTAGTTGTCTCCACCAGTAGATAAGGTTGTTTTTGTTGTTTGGTTAATATAAATATTTTTTGAAGGGTAGATAGGTTAACTGTAAAGAAAATAAAAATTTGCAAAATCTAGCTGAAAATCCTATAACCAATAGCAGTAGAACATATACTGCATAAACCATGCGTAACGGATTGCTAATTGACAACTACCACTCTGTTGAACAATTGAAGCAGTCGACAAATATTCGCAAGAGCTAAAACATCATCACTATTTTCTGAATCACAGAGACTGGTTTGACGACAACGACAGAGACTGTGATGCCAACAACTCCGAGCACGACTTAGCGACGTCGAGGAGAAGACATATACAAATCTTGAGGAAAATATAATTCAAATTTTGTAAGTGATCAAGAATGAAAATAAGAAACAAAGAGCAATGTGGAAGAACAAATTAGTGACAGGGAGAGGCCGCAATAACTCAGATTCGTGCACGGTGGAGGAGACAAGAACGGTCGACGACGGCGAGAGGAGAATGTCTGGGCAGCCATGCGACTCAAAGATGGCACAAACATGCTTGGGGGAGCAGAGAACAAGGGTGGGTTACGCACACCGTGAATGAGGAATTAGGGGTTTCACACACTGTAGAGTAGAAGGGAATGGTCGACGGCAGTGAGAGGAGGTTAGGTCGGCAGCCATGCGACTCCACAGTGACGCAGCGGTGTACGGTGGAGCAGAGAACAGCCGCTTCCACTCTCCTTTCACGGGTTCCCCACTATATATTTTGGGCAATCTGAACTGATTTTGGGTGAAATTACTATATTGGGTTAAGGTTAGTAGCGGGATTTCATAGAATCTACGCCAATCCAAGTTGATTCTGCGTCACATTGAAGAGATCGAATGTCAATCGCAGCTATCTTGGCAAATTGCAGCAGATGGAGAAATCGTAGGCAATTTGCTGCCGCTATCCTCTATATTTCTTGTAAATTATCAATGGAAATGACCAAAAAGGAAAGAATAAATAAATCAATTTCATTAAGTTGATCCATTTTATGAAGTTGAAAGTTGTAACTCTATCTTCAATTTGATCCACATTTATCCAAGAATATGGAGTTAATTGAAGGGTACATAGGACAAAAATAACACATGTATATATGAAAAAATGGCAGACCTTTCTTTGTGCATTGTATAGGGTATACGGTTATGCTTGGTAATGTTAATTAGTATGAAATAATCAAGTGCTATGATGAAGAAAAAGTAGGGGTGTATATGGTTCGGTTCGACTCGAAGATCCGGCTCAAATCTAAAGTATTTTAGGCACGTTGAAAAAATAGGTTCGATATATATTTTGAGTCAGATCTGAGTTAGGACAAACCCGATTTCATTCAACCCATATACATCCCTAGGAAAACAATGAACCTAAGGTAATGTTAAATGTATAATTAAAATCTATCAATGGAAACAAGCAAAAGGGAGAGGGAAACTAATGGTTAATAGTTAAATTAATTTCTGAAAAATGTGTTATTCTCTAAATTTATTTCTGAAAGATTTTATTTATTAAATTGATCCTTCAAAAATTGTAAATTAATTATTTTTTATTTTAACTCACTAACTAGTTCAGAATCGTAATTCGTTGAATTGTAATACAAAACATAAACAGACTCATAAAATATAAAAATTATGAAAAATTTTGTTAGCAAAAATTAATTTCAAAAATAATGAAATAAATTTCAAATAAATCAAATTACTCATCAGGTCATAACTAATATATATCATAACAAGTCAAAAGTCACAATTCATAACACAAATTCACAACTCAACTCATAAATCAAAACACAAATTCACAACTCACAAGTTTATACAACACTAAAATAAATTCCAATAGCAAATAAAACAACCAAACTACTAGCAATGAACAACTAATTAACTAAAGTCTATAAAAGTCATTTAATAGTAATTCTATTTTTCATCTATTATACAATTTTTACGATTTTCACAAGCTTCTTCATTATCGAGAGTGGGAGGAGGAGGTCTTTGGAGAAGTTCTTCAAACTCATCATCATCAAAATAAGAAATTATCAAAAAATTCTTAGAGACACCAACAACTCTATTACCACTTGCTTCATCATTCAAATCAATATATGAAATTAGAGCATCTAAATTTTCTTCTTCATCCTCGTTGGCAACAATTCACTCTTCATCAGAGTCCAACTCACTAAGACTATAGTCATAGTCAAGACTTCTTTTAGTTTACTTTTTCTTTGCCAATCTTGAGTTAGTCATCACAAGCACAACACCATTTATGATTTTAGTCTTCAAACAATTTTTTTTTTGTGTGAACCTTACAAAAGTATATAAAAAGTATTAGTCAAACAACAACATAGAAATCAGATAATTAACAACCAAATTTATAGAAGTAAAATGCAAACTATATTTAACTGTTACTATCTCAAAGGCGCTCCAATTGCATTCACATCCGGATGAGTTATATGTCAAATTCAAAACACAAATTGCATTTTGAGCTACTTTACTACCAAAAAAAAAAAAAAAAAAAAAAATTTTTTTAATTTTTAAAATATTAAAAAAAAAAATAAAAATTAATAATAAATACTAAATTT
>NC_029794.2:15667454-15686324 GCF_000816755.2 Arachis ipaensis | reverse complement strand
AAAAAAAAAAAAAAAAAAAAAAAAAAAACTCTTTTTGAGTCTTAAAATCTTCAAGCTGAACATTAATCTTAGTGATTAGATCTAAATTTCCTATCATCCTTTTCATACAAGTATAAAACTACTTTTTGAGCTCATAAACAACTTTAAAATCAGAAATATAATGATTCTGAGGATTCAAATAATAGCCCATAACATGCCATGGCTTATGAAGTTGCTTGGCTCATCTTGTATCAATAATATCCCAAATAGACATTTAAGTAAGACATAGAAAAATTAATAAATTAGTTAAAAAATAAAGAATATTATTCATGAACTAATAGAATTAAAAAAAATTATGCAATTTACCTTGTCTCAACTCCTTAACATGTGTCTCGTATTTTCTCCGTAACACACTTTATTTCTTCATAAATAAACTCCATTGTCGACTTTTCTTCTGAATCCACCATATGAAGCACATGAAGAAGAGGGTAGGCAACCCTCACACAAATCACCACCTCTTTCTAAAATATCTTATCCAATACCACACTTGTAATTATCTTTGTATCTTTTATCTTTGCAAATTTACTAGAAGTTCATTGATTAGAAAGAAACATTCTTATTAGGGGATTTTTGTTGTCATTGAGACATCCCAAAGTAAGATAAGAAGTTACAAAATGGGTCATACCTGGCTCCATCAAATCATTTTCTTTATAAGTAGTAATCTCTCTACCTCTATAAATTGTGTCCTTTTGAAGTGTTTTTTTTTTCCTCCAAGTCTTTTAACATTAAATCAATGCAATGTGCTCCACGCATCCAAAACAACTTTTTTTCTCTTTTTAATTAGCATTTCTTTTTGTTAGCCGCATTGTCCATTACAACTTGAATGATATTTTCCTTACCAACCTATTCAACTACATCATCTATCATTTTAAAAATTTTGTCATCTGTATTAATAATATAAAGGCATCAACAGATTAAAAAAAAAGCAATCCTTTTAGGATAATTAACTAAAAAATTAAGATGGTCCGTCTTCTCTTATCTGTCCAATCATTAGTCATTATTGTATAACCAACTTACAATAAGTTTGTCAAAAACCATTGCAACCAAAGCAATATTAATCTAAACAATAAACTTGTCGCCTCATGTACAACAGCAATAGCAAACACACTAACTTTCTTCTTTTTCCTTTTAGTTGATTTTTTTTGTTTGATCGAAATCAGATTCAACGATAATAAAAATTTAATTATTCATTTTAATTAATTCAAAACAAGATACATGTAAACCCCACGTAATTAAAAAGTAATTGACTAATAAATTAATTATTAATCTAAGACATTAGAAAATTAAATTTTATAGTTTAATGAAGTAGAAATAATTAAAATATGAATTTTGACACTAATTTTAATGGTTTTGGCTCAAAATTGGGGCAAACGAGCTAAACCGGTTGAACTGGACCCAAGTCCCAACCAATTCACTCAACCCATATGAGCTTCAGCTCATTCTTCCGTTTCTCATATGTGTCCATGCTGAAAAATACAAAAGGGGGAAGAACAAGAAACCCAAACCCTTGTTCTTGATTTCAATTTGCCACAACTTTCAATTCGGAGCTCCGATCGTCACACCGTTTGTGGCCATGTGATCACTGCGTCGGACTCTACAAAACTCACTGAATAATTTGGTAGGTAAGTCTCAATCTCTCATCCAACTGCTCATCTCTCTCAATTTCAAAAATCTTGAACAATGGTGTTGAGATTTTGTTGATTTTGGTGTTTAGGATCAAGCTAACTTAGTGGGATTGCCAAATCTTGTCCCAATTTCTATCAGTAAGGTGAGAAACTTCTAACTCTTGTGAATTATTAATAACTATGAGCCCTAAGTTGATTTTTGTGAAATATTATTTGGTATTAGACTAGATTATGTGTTGGAACCAAATTGATGGTGAGAAAGCTTGATTGTGGACTTTGGAGGCTGGATTTTCTGTTTAGCGTGCGTTTGGAACCTTGGGCGTTAGTGGAACGTAGAAATTTGAGGTGCTTCAGCATTAGGGAGAAATCGGCCAAGGTATGGTTTTGCTTTCTCGTGGATAATATATAATATTTCATGAAAATGTAAGCTAGACGACCATAGGATAGGTTAGAATATGTAAGTATGTTAATGTTTAGTACCCTTGACAAAAATATGGAATTATGTTGAGAATGAGTTAATGAATGATGATATTGTTGATTGTTGATGTTGATGTTTGATGATGATAATGTATTATGATGAGCATGAGTTATGTTGTTTGGATTGTTGGATTGTGTGGAAGGGAATTGAATATAATTGAGTGATTGGTTTGTGTGGAAGAGATAGAAATGACATAGAATGGTATTAAGCTTGTTTAGTATTATTTTCAAGTGTGAAACCATTGGTTTTGATAAGGAAGTTTGGTAAAATAGAGGTTTGGCAATTCTTTGTAAAAAAAATAATTTTTAACCGAACTTTATCTGATCATAACTTGACTTCTGAACCCTCAAACTTTTCCAAACTTATTTCAAATAAAAATTGGATCCGTGAAGTTTACGTTGTTCAAAGAATGAACTAGAAATGATTTTTAACAAAAAAGTTATGCGTGTCGGAAGTTTGGTGTACAAAAGTGAATTCTGCAGATTTAGTAGCTTTTTAACATATATAGAGGACTTGCGTACATGAACACACACGCGATGCAGACGTTCAGCTCTGTCCAGACGTCTCGCATACGCGAGTGTGTGCATGCATACGCGAGAGGGATTTTCAGGTTTGCATACGCAGGCAAGGGCCACGTGATGTGAGACATCTCCTCTGTCCAAGGGGCTCGCGTACGGGGCGATGGTCGCGTACGTGAGTGGGTCAAATGACACCCCCGCATACGCAGAAATATGGCATGCGTGCGCGAAATCCTATTTTTGAGAAACGTGGTTTTTTTTTTTGTGATTTCAAGACCTCTATACTTATCTTTTCGAGCTTCAAATTTAGTTTCTACTCATAGTGAGAGGGATGATGTAACGTCCCGTCCAGCAAAATACCTTGCTTAAGTCAGGGCATTTCTACTAGAAAGAACGTTACGTGACCTTTTTTAATATTAACTACTTAAATACTGAGCCTTTGTATCAATTTCGCGTTTCAGTTTTAAGAAAATGCCAGAAAATCAGATTTTAGAGTTCAACTTTGAAAAATCATAACTAATTCTCTAATTGATACGAAACCTTCAAAATTGAATATTAATAACTATACTTGTTGTAGTTCGATTAGCTTTTAATCTCATAATTTTCCAATCTCTATTAAGATGCTGGTTCACTTTCAAAGTTTCCATTTAATTTCAAAACTCAAATTTTTCAGCAAGCAATTCAACATCTCAAATTCAATCCTTTAAACATTCTCTAAACCCAAATCCAATCAATCATCAATTAAATCCATCACCAATACAATAATCATATAACCAGCTCAACAGCAACAAATCCAACATAATCCATCAAGATTCAGCATTCGGTCAAACAGTTCACAATCCACATAATCAATCAATATCACTAATCAATAATTCCAGTCACACTTCATAGGCATAATTCAGCATCCATATCATCAATTAATCACACACAACAATTAAACCTATTTGCAATTTACTCAATAAACCTTGTGGGCATTCTTAAATTAAAACTTTTTAATTAAACCCCCTACCTCGATGTCACAATTACAAGAAATCGGAGACAGAATTGTGGCGAGACAGCTGGCTAGACCCCTACTAGTCACGCAACCATTTCAGCTAAGAAAGCAGCAGCACTACATCTCAACAACTGGGACAGCAGTAACATTAGCTCCCACAAAGTGACCATGATTGTAGTGAAATGAAGATTTCGAATTCAATAGAATCGAAAGGAAGAAACGGCTCTGGTAATTTAAAACAGAGCACAGACCAAATTTGAATTAAAACAAGAACAAGCAGTTTAATAAAGAATTGGCAGAATAGGGCATGCAATTGGAGCAGAAATAAGGGGAAAATGTTAACCCAGACCAATGGATGTTGAACCTAATTAGAACGGGAACAGGGCAGCAGCGATTCACAGCAATCCTCCACGGTGGTTCTGGTAGCAGCAACACCCTGCCAGTGGCTCCATTCCACAGCAACTCCAACAATCAGAAGAACGAATACCAGAATTAAAAACAACTGCATCTATAGCAACTCCAAATCGACGGCAACAGTGGCACCAGCTCCTACTTCTTCTTGCGTGCAGAGGCGTTAGTGATGGCTAGGGTTCGATGAAAGTGGCTCTCCCTGGTGGTGGCTTGTATAGCATTTGTGACCGCTGGGGTTTCACCCAACAATGACTCCTCCGACGGCGACGGCTAGGGTTCCGGCAGTGGCGGCAGTGAGACTTCTCTCCTTCTCTCGCCTGTGTCACCCTCTCACTCCGGTACAACAACTACGACAGCTATGGTGGAAGTGATGCCCACCGGTGTTGCTCCCCCTTCCCCTCTTCCTTCTGTACCTCGCTCTCTCTCGATCTTTCTTTCTCTATTTCTCTAAATGAAATCCTCTGATTTTCTGTTGGTAGTGTGTGATTTACATTAGGTATGGATGGATGGGTTAGAATAAAGGAATACGTGGATCATTGGAGAAAGGGTGGGTGGCAGTGTGCGTGTGTTAGTGTAATTGGTTAGGGAGTATACGTATTAGATAATAACAGTATGTATAAAATAAGAAACATAAGACTAGGAAAAATATATACGAGTAATTTAACAATTTTACAAAACATTTATGATAGGATAATAATTTAGAATTCAAATATAATGCTATAAAGATTACTTTTAAAACGCATAAGATTTTATTCTATCAATCTATTAACGAGCTCAAATAATTATTTCTAGTTTAAATTATAAAATTAGCATACTAATCACATTTTATAAAATACAGTTAAACTCGAAATATCAATTACCTAAATCAAATTATACGACCTTTCATTATTTTTCCATTATAACTTTAATTTCAATTTATATAAAATAACTAGTTAAAATAAAAGTTGTACATAAATATTAATTGACTTAAACTTAAAGTATTTACAAAAATTCATTTAATCATTCCTAATAAATTAATCTGTAAGAGCTCAAACTAATAAAATAAACCATAATTCATTCATAATAAAAATTACTTAAATTAAATTATATAATACTTCCATTACTAAATTTTATTTTCAAATCATATGAAATAACCAATTATAAAAATAACATAAGAATATTAATTAACCTAAACTCCAAATATTAATAAAACTAATTTAATTACTCTTAATTGATTAATTTATAAAATAAGATATCAAATTAATAAAATAAATCGTAACTTTTTCAGAATAAAAGTTACTTAAATTAAATTGTACAATTCTTTCTTATTTTTGAATTAATAAAATTATACAAAATATTCCATTATAATAAAATTACTTAAGAATATTAATTGATTCAAAATGAATTTATCTCCGAATCTCTTTAATTATTTCTAATAAAATAATTTCTAAAATTATAAAGTTTTAACTTAATAAGATAAAATCACAATTTATTCATAATTAGATTTTCAAAAATGTGGGATGTTACAGATAAACCTTGAGAGAGTGTTGACTTGGTGGTAAAGAGAGATTGTGAAGTGGTGAATTATGATTGAGAAGTACTCAAACGCTGAATATGTGATGAATAATGGCTAAGATTATATTGAATAATTGAATCTGAATGATTATTTTGGTTTATGCACTTCTTTTTATCTGAGATACGAGTTTTCCTGGGTAGATGTAGGGGCTAGCCACCACTTGCTCCAGGTGGAGACTCGATACTCTGTTGATTTTACGTCGCAAGATGTGGCCGGATACTTTAACTCCGTAAAAATTTTCCCAATAAGCTGAATTTGATGATTTATTGTAAAAGCTATGCATAGACTCTCGCGTTACGTATACGTCTACAAGTCGCACATGATATCAAACAATTTTCGAGTCTACTCAGAAGGATACAAGATTTAGAAATGAGAGTCAAATGTCAAGGATAGCAATAATAGATTTGAGAGAATATATCCAATCCTAGATAACCAAGGATACTCAAGCAATGAAGTTTGCTAGACACAATTCAATTGACAACCTCAAAGATAACCCTTGAATCAAAGAAATCCAATAGGATCAACAAGAAGAAAATTCAGCGTATTATTTTGAAGCAAACTCAAGCTGAGTCGAAGAAGTATGAAGTTTATAGAGAAGAATCTCTCAAACCCAAGACAAAGCTCACAGAACTCAAAAGCACGATTAAAAGTACTTCCAAATACATTGTTCATAAAGGAACCGAAACTTGCGGAAAAATCACTTCGCAATCTAAAAGTAAGGTTAATTAACAACATCCTTCAAGCGAGTAACAAAAGCATAATCGTGGCTTTGCTTTAATGCAAGTTCATGTTGAAATAGATTTTGTCGAGTTCTAAAAACAAGGTGCACACGGGTTTGGCTAAAGGCTAAAATATTTTTTCAAATATTTTAGAAAGGTAATTAGATGCACAACTTAACCAAAAGCAGTTCATAAAACTCGGGAGAGAAATCAAATGCTTGTTCAAAAATTCTCAAAGTTCATATTCAAACAAGCGTGTATAACATTCATAGCAAGGATGAAAGAGGAAGTTAAACTCCTTTAGAAAAGAAATTCCGAGGTAGAAATTTGCTTACAATTTAGTAAAGATAATAAGTGGTGCGTTACAACGAACTGGTTTCCATTAAACAAGGAAGCTTTTCAAAACTTCATTTAAAATAATGTATGCCAACTTTAAATTAACTTCGCCAAAATTGAACAATGGTTTCAATCTCAATCAAACAACAGAAAATAAATGCCGTTTAAAACTTCTTACAAGAGAATTCAAAACTTCTTTAAAAGATTCAAAGCAAGACTCCAAAAGTGTTCTTAAAATCACCATCTCAGAAGAACATTCAAGGAGTTTAAGATGTACTAAAAAGGAGTCAAGCCATACTAGAAAGGATCTTAAATTAAGGTAGTCCAAACAAGAGCCACTAGACATGAAACATCAAACAAGTTTTAAATTGATCCACAAGAATACAAAAGTCATAGAAAAGACAACTCAATCGTTTGTAATTTCTCAATGATAAATCTTTGACTAAAAACTCTTGTAGAGATAATGGGAGAATAAACAATGCACTAACTTGAAACGAATTAAACTAACTCACATAAGAATGAGATTCACAAGAGAGGACGAACCAGGATCAATGATAATGTTCACAAGAGGTAAAAGATTAGTTGAAAACAAGGTCAAGCATGACATTCATGGAGATGGAAAGCTTAAAAGAGAATGAGTCCGTTCATAAGAAGAAAGCTGCGAGTCCAACACTTTCAAAAGAACAACAATGGCATAAATCATATAGCATGCTAAATCAAACTCAATTCAAAATAAGTTAAGTAAAGCTTATCAAACGAAACTCAACCGGGGCTACAGTGACAAATCCTTTCTTTTCAAAATTTTGAAAAATATCCAAATACATAATCAAATGAAGATGTGCATTGAAACTATAGTAAAATTACTAGAAAGCCAAATTGTAATTTAAGGTAAATGCAGTTCCATAAACCAATAAAAGCACAGGCGAGGTATTAGAAATAAATAGTTGTTAAACTGCATAAGAAATCTTCAAAGTTCATATATATATATAGATAAGTATATATATTTATCCAACAGCAATTTTCATAAAAATCTCAAAATTAGCAGTAATCACTGTCAAAGGAGAAAAACTGAATCAACAATTTCTCTAATAATGGACTCGGAATCCCGGAGTCAAAATGCACAACGCATTAGGACAAGTTCAAAGCCATTTCAAAAAATACATGAATCAAGAAGAATTCAAACAGAGGAAGATAGATGCAACAAGGATTTTAAACAAGCATATGCACTTAAGATCAAACAAGAATGCATATGAATAGAGAAACAGAGTGGAAGCATCAAATTACTTTTCAAGAGGAGTAGCAAACAAGAACTTCAAGTTAGGGTATGAAGAACAGGTCGACTCGAACAAAATCCAAGATACACAACTGAATAGCCTCGAGAAATAGTTTCTAACATTCCCAAAACCCGCGATTCGCTTTACTCAAAATTCGTATATTATCTATGATAACCCATTAGTGCTCTCATATACATAATTCACTAGTATTAAGCCGGCCAAACTTAATATCAGGAATTATGCAATGCAAGACTAACGGCGTTAAATCAATAGATCGTCATGTGCATAAAGCTCTAATTCTCGTCATTCGACAAGACCTAATACATGACAAACACTCAGAGTATGCAATTGAAGCATAGTCAGTCCACTCCTCAGGCTCTACAGGAAGAACTGCTCTGATACCATAATGTAACACCCTAACTACCAAGCTCACGCTTCCGGCTGCGCAACTCTGATAGCTCGGACATTACGACGACACTTATACTATTTAATACTAAAATATGAGCCTGTTTTAAACTTTAAATCGCAATACAGCTCCCAAAAATTCTTTCGTTCGATAACGTACATCCATAAATACCATACAACTTACTAAATCTCATAAAGAGTACATCCATATATATACATACATATATATATAAATAATATTACAAGCAATAATCAATACAACTCCTATCCCTCTTACAGATTATATCAAGATAAAGGCGAGGGTACAATAAACCATAACTAAAACAATACAGAGTATCACAACAACAATTAAGTAAGCTCTTCGTAACTTCTGCGCCCATATCCTGAAAGGGGAAAAATGTAGGGGGGTGAGAACATCATCCTCGAAAGGGTTCTCAGTAGAGGGTTTTTGGGAATTACTGTAATAGGATACGTAGAGATAAACCGTACCAGTGATTAATAACCGTCTTATGCCTCTTTTCAAAAACAATAGCTTACAATAAAAGTAAAGTCGGAAATCTTTTCTGAAAGAGGAATCCGTTCAATTCTCAAAAACTCAAAAGCCTTTCAAAAAGGTTTATCTATGCTGAACCAAAATAGCTTTTCATACTTTCCGAATCCGAGCTCATCCGGGGCTTTCACAGTGCCCGGCCACACTTACGACATAGGGTCAACAGAGTATCAAGTCTCAACCTGGAGCACGTGGTGGCTAGCCACTGCTACTACCCAGGGAAACTCGTATTTCAGATAGTGGAAGTGCAAAATCACAATTATCAATATCTCAGCATATATGCATTCATTCTCAGCCATGGATCAACATCCATCTTAGCCATCCGGCTCACGGTTCAATCCAGAACCAGCCAATATTGATAAATCATACACAGCCATTCCGGCTCACGGTTCAATCCAGAACCAGCCAATATTGATAAATCATACACAGCCATTCCGGCTCACGGTTCAATCCAGAACCAGCCAATATTCATAAATCATACACAGCCATTCCGGCTCACTAAAAAACAGCACTTCCACATTCAAAATCATCAAATTCATGAAATCGGCATTTAAACCATAAATCACTTTCTCAATTCATTTCACTTTGAAATCAAGTTTCAACTCTTTTCAGCCTTGGCTTTAAAGATCTCATTTCTCAAATTATCTCAGGCTCATAAGCCAATTTTTACTCAAGGAAATTTCCCTTTTTAAAATAAGCCACTCTCAGCTTCCTTTTTCCAAAACTTCCAAAACCATGGAAAGTTAAAGATTCCTTTTGAATCATTCAAAATCACCCATCCAACAATGGGATTTTTGTAACAAAAGTTCCTCGGCAGAGTCCCAAGTCCTTAGGGGGAGAATAGCATAACTCATTTCGCCAAATTCATTTAAAATCATTAAAACCTTGGCTTTCCGAATTGAGTAATAAAATAAGATCTAAGCCAAACCGAGTCATGTAATCATTTATTTCTTTCAAAGTCGTTTCCTTTACTTAGGCAAAACCAACTTCGACTCCCATGATAAATTCTAGAACGTTTCAACTGTTCAAATTGTTTTAGTCTTGCAAGAATTCAGAATTCAAAGAGTACTTAAAACCTTTCTCAAAACATTTCAAAATGAAACTTGTCAATAGACATTCAGGTTCTTTCAAAGTCATTGAAACTTCTTTAATTGAAACCCCCAAGTCAAATTCAAAGGCATAAACCCTTTTCACATCCAAACAGCTTTAAAACACAAGTTTCATCTAAATAACCTTCTCCTGAAAGAGATACAATGCCTTTCTTAAGAAGCAAGACTAAATCACAATTTCCTCTTTATTAGTTCATTTCGAAAGCATGAATCATCCTTTTCTCGATAATTCAAATAAAATAGTAGAAGTCTTTAACTCATCATTTTCCAGACAACATTTCAATAAAGACTCGGATTTTATAGAAATTTCGGCAGCACCTCCTCTAAAACTTGGACTTTTGCCACCCGGTTCGGGTCCCAACTAAACCGTTTCTCATTCCTTTTCAACAGCTCACAACCAGAAATCAATTCAAAAGCAAGCTAAAACCAATAGTCACCTCAATGGCATACCTCAAAGAAACCATTTCAAAAATCAACTCAATATCAACCGATTTAACTCATTTATAAAGCTTTAAAGAATCGGTTCAGTAATAAATCATTTATCAAAACCAGAGCAATTAAAGCAACCCAGGCTGAATTTCAAGAGCATTCTATCTTTCACATCATCAAAATAATTGACTCAATTCAAATCAATCCTCAACGGATTAAACTCATTTCAAATATTTAAAGAATCAACTTCAAACATTACATTTCACAAGCCACACAACAATTCAGCCAAACCAACATCCATAGTCATTCGAGTCAATCAATTGATACATAAGGCAGATACAATCACCAAATACACAATATCTCACATCAGTACCCATATGTAATAATTCCAATAATAAATTATAGTTTTTGGAAAGCGCCCCTACCTCAAAACGCAAATCCATAATCCAAACGCGTCACAGAATCCTTTCCGCCTCAGCCCGAGATCAACAATCGAAATCCCGGCAGCCAAAACCTCGGTTCTAAGCCACTTTCACAACAGTCTCAACAACTCTAATCGCAACATACAACAACCGAAACTCAATCGTATAGCGATTAGTGCCACAAACCTCAGTGTATGATAACAGAACAGTAACTAAAGGACTTTCAAATCGAAAACGCTTACCGAACCGAAGGAGGAACGGCTGAACCGACACAGCAGCGGTCTCTGAACCGGCTCGGCGACAGCCCGGCAGCCACCTCAAGCGGCAGCGGTGACAATTTCCAATCACGATGACTGAAACCAACAGGCAGTGACCATAGTAACCTCGGAATTCAAAAAGGACAGAAACCCCAAATAAAACCCTTACCGGCATTGGATCTCGACGGCGGTAGAGGCGTTTTCCGGCGACGGCAGCGGGGTCTCAAGTGGCAGAAACGGCCAGAAGCTCCGGTGTGGTTCCGGTAGCCACAACCACTTCTCCGGCAGCCATTCACGACAGGCGACGACCACCGCAGTAGCTGGCTGGACGGCGGCAGCTTCTGACGGTAATGGAAGCTCCGGCGGCGTCGCGGGTGGCTTTCCCCCTCTATCTCGCGTCGGGTTCTTCTTAAATTCAACACTAATTATATATAGAAAATACTATTTGTTCATCACTTTCACAAATTATTTTCAATAAAATGTCCAAATCAAATAATTAGAAGTAATATACTTAATTTCTTCATTTTTCCAAAATAGCAGTATTAATATTTAAAATATTACTTATCCAATCCAAACCATATAAAATCCTTATTATTTCATAACTACCAACTTTATACTTTAAATATAGAAAATAATCCAATAATTATAAAATTGGATAATAATCATAACTTATCTCAAATCCAATAAGTCAAAACTTGCGTTAGTTATTTTTAATAAAATAATTTCTGAAATTAAGGCTATAAATAACCATATGATCTGAGACTTGATCATAATAAGACTTTTCAAAAGTTCTGGGCCTTACAAGTGACAAAGGTAGTTCCATTGGTGTTTTAGAGGGTTGGAAGAAAGTAAAAATTTAGGGTTTAAGTTAGAATTGGGTTAGAACCTAAGTGCCTTAGATAACTTACCTTGTTTATGATTTTAAATTATAACTCTAAGCTTTAAATTTGAGTGTCGGAGTTCTAGGATCGCCTATAGCTTTCCCAGGACCTTATATATTATGTATGTTGGCACCATTACTATGCTGAAAACCCTTGGTTTTAATTCCGTACATATGTTGTCGTTTTCAGATACAGGTTGAGAGGCACCTCGCTAGGCGTCTGGAGTTTCCTTTAGCAAGCGAAGATGGGATGTTGTCCTTTGTTTTTTGGCTATGTATATAGATATGTGTATAGACTTCTCCTCTGAATATGCTTTACTTTTGTTCCTCCTAGAGGTTTCATGGAGATATAGGAGTCTATGTCATGTATTTTGATTACTTTTGGGATGTATATGTATACTTATATATGTGATATTCTCCGGCCGACCTTAGCTTTGCAAGTTGAGCCTGGAGCTTGATATTCTGTATCTTTTAACACTCTGCGCTTATTACATACATGTATCTTTACTTTCTTCGTACGAAAGTTTCTGTTACGTGAGCGTTGCACTTTTCTTTTCACGATTTTGCTTAGGCTTTCCTTCAAGGCTCCTCGATTATTAAATTCCTTCAACTATTATTATGTATATATATTTTATTTCAGAGGTCGTAATACCACACCACCTCTGTTTTACGGCTTAAGCGTAAAGCTCTGTGTAGTAGGGTGTTACAATATAACTTAGTAAAATTTAATTAAAATTTTCCATAAATAAATTCAATTCAATTCAACTGAGTAGATCCAATCATACAGATTAATAACTCAGAACAAAACATCAATACAACACAAGTACAACAAATTGGATTTATAAATCAATATCAACACATTTAATAAATTAAACAAAAAAATGAATTTATAACTCAATCTCACCAAAATTAATTCAATATTAACAAATTGAATTCAACTAAAAAAATTCAGTAAATTAATAACTCAAAACTCAGCTAAATCATCAATAATACATCATAATTCATATGCATATTTAGAACAAAACAAAGAAAAAAATAATATAGCACAAGTACAACAGATTGAACATTAAAGAAGAGAAAGGGGAGGTCTTACCTAAAATTGCAGCAATGGGGAAGAGAATAGCAATAGCGAACTAGAAACTAGAAAGGCAAAAATGTGTCACACTGTTGCAGAGAGTTAGAGACATAGAGAAACTTGTAATCGTAGAGCCAAAGAGCTAGAGAGTTAGAGACCGTCACACTCGCAAAGTCACGATCATGCTGTCCAGCCACCACCATTCCAATTTGACAACATCGGCAGCAAGCCTCACGGTGATACTCCAAATTGGAGATTTTGGTCGCACAAAATTCAAATTTTAGAGGGATAAAGTCAAAGATTGAGACTTGAGAGAGGTGAAAATTTGAAAATTTTGACCATGGAGATAAATTATAAAAGTGAGAGAGGTTGAGAGAGTAGAAAATTTACTACTAGGGTTCTATCTTCTATGGTCTTCTAGTCAGAATTAGCCTTTTCGGTTGGGTTGGGTTGCAATTAGAGTCAAGCAAAGAGCTTCTTCAGGAACACAACATCGTATTTCGCAATTCTGCATTTTTGCACAGCAATTCCGCGCGAAGCAGCATGGTACAACTCAAGATGCATAATCAGCACAAAAGGGGAGATACAGAAAATGCAAAATCATGCGTTTCTACAAGTCAAGACGCGATTTTGTCTACCTTGTCATTAACGATTTCTGTGATGATATGAAATCATCATTATCATTATATTGTTCTACAATGGGTAGCATTCTGGCGTCAAGAATGCTGACGTGACACATTCTGGTGCCAGTATGCATACTTCTCTCTTCTCAACTTATTTTAGGAAAGTATCTTTTTTATAATTATATATGAAAATAAGTATTTAATGCATAATTAGACTAATTGTCAATTATTAATATTTTTAATCATTCTATTTATATTAATTATTAATCATTCTAATTGTCAATTATTATAATATAACTTTTACTGATACATAATTAGTGACAAGTTGATATTGATATCAATAATAAAAAATTAAACATAAATTTATAATTCTAATTGCCATAAATATGATACTAACGTAAATAGATTTGTTAAAATGCTCTATAATGCACGTGCGTATTAATTAGTGGCAAATTGATATTGATATCAATAATTAATTTTTTCTAACTAATTCCGCACTACTGAAGTTATATATAGTATTTCTTTTGTGGTTCGTGAATCTAAGTTTGAGAGTCAAAGCATTTTGTTTAATTTTTTAATTTGTTATTCTTCTTTGACTACTTCCTAAGAATGTATTCTTCATTTTTCATCGATGTTGATCATTTTGAGGTAAAAATTATAATTTTTATGTAGTCATTCTATTATTATTCTTTTGATAATTTAATAATTATTCTTACTCAAACTTATTCTTTTCGTCTAACATTACAACGCGATTATCTTTTGCCACAATCGTTTATAATGCACCACATTCATCAAATACCATCTCGAGTTGTATTCACTAATTTGGGTTGTAATCACATGGATGTAAGAGTTCAACGAAGTGGACCTAATGGAATGTGGGTATAGTTAATTTTCTTAGGAGGAGCTCGATCTTTGATTGAGCAATTTCTTCTAAGGAGCTTCATAGGCCAAGTTTAAATTCCATCCCTCCATGCTTCTACATTTGCCCGAAAATCTTTGAACTGAAGCATATAATGAGATTGAATTTTCTTAATTTAGGTTCAATTTTGCTAGAATTGTGGCAAGCTTGGAGATGCAATTTCAAATATTGGTACTGTATGTATTTAAATTTTCTTCTTTTAAATTTTTTGTCATAAAAATATTTTTATAACATATTGTGATTTTTTCATAAATTACCAGCCTTCTGGTGCATCAATACAATGCCATTGATGGAATAAATGTTAATTTAGTTTTTCAGTGTGGCTATTCTATACCTTACCACATTACATGAATAGCATAAAGCTTGTTTAATAAGAGAATGGTCTGTATTTGTACAGATTCTAAATGTTTGAGCTAATGACATTGTTTTAGTTGGTTATCGTTACGAGAATGACTCTAATTTATGTGTCTAAAGACTAGAATATCTTATATATTATATACGTATACATAAATAAGAAAACTATTAATTAAATAATTAATATATACATATACATAAATAAGGAAACTATTAATTAAAAATAAATAGTATATTTTTAATTTTAGGAATCAAAGCCACATAATTATAATGATTTGTTCTNNNAGGTTTATATTTTTCTTGACAATTGTTATGGCTACTAGGTTATGTTCTAACCTTGAGTTTAAAATAACATTAAATGTAATTTTTTAATTAGATTTTTACTTACATTCTTTTATCTTTTTATTTTATCTTAATTTCTTTGCATGTATGATTTTATTAAGAATCTTAAGCCAACATCTGAACATAAAATTTGGAAACCTAAAGTTAGAATAATTCAATTATGAAGTGTCAAACAATTTAAAATACGTACACAAAAAGTTCCAATTAAAATGGTTCTACTTGATAAAGATGTAATATAGAATTGTATATCATTTTAAAATTAATTTACTATTTTTTATTATTTTTAATTTTTTACTGTGATATTATTTTATAAAGATTCTCATATACAATGCACAATAAAAAATCTAGAAGCATCTCTATTTGAGAAAATGATATCTGAAGAAAATGTTTGTTATTAACAATTTTGGTATAGGTCAAAATAATATTAGGTTCAAGCTAATCAGACATGAATATAGGGATTACTTCAGAAAAGATACCATTTTGTATTCAGTTGAAAACTTCTCGATTCTGATAAATTTGTTTTGCTTTGAACCATACAAAGAAATACTCTAAGAAAAAAGAAAAGACTCGCACTTAATAGGTAAGAGATGTATAATTCATATTAAAATTGTTGGTATCAATTTATTTTGATAGTTTTTTTAGGTAATAACACTTTGTATATTTTTTAAATTCTAGACGTAATAGACCTTCTAACTAGGGATGTTCATAACCGATCCAAACCGATCAACCAAATTGAAAAATTAATAACCGAACAAACCGAAAACTAAAAAAAATTGAAAAAATGGCATTTTGCAATTATTTTTGCGATTCAATTCAGTTTTCGGTTCTAATAAGAAAAATTCTCAGCGAACCGAACCGATTTTTTTAAAAACCCTAACAAACAACCCCCTCCGTATGAGAAAATAACCAACCCAGCTGCCACTCCACACTCCAGTAACCCTAAGTCGTCCCTGACACTTTGTTTGGATGTAGGAAAGAAAATTAAAGGAAAAAAATAAGAGGAAAAAATAGAAGAAAAGGTGGAGTTATTTGTGTGTTGTTTGGATGAATAGAAAATAAATAGAAAGAAAATAAAGAGAAAATTTTCTTTTATTTGAGTAGTATTGAAAATATGAAAAATATAGTATTTTCTTTTTTGTTTTCTTGCTTATGATGGAAAGAAAATTTTTAGTGGACCAACACAAAAAATTTTTTTTCTTTTCTATTTTCTTTGATAACCAAACAAAGGAAAATATCGTTTTCTATCCATCCATTTTCGTTCCACTCATTTTCTCTCCAACCAAACATAGTGTAACTCTCTTTAGTCTCTAATCCTCTGACTTCTAAGCGCCGAATCTCCTCCTCCCACACTCCACAGCGCCGTTGTCCTCTGAGCCCCTCATTGCGGCCAAACTCCTCCTTCTTCTCCGCCATCGACGCTACCGGACAGCACCATCGTGGCCCTTTTGTCTCCATCCCTTCCTCGTCACGCTACGGCGCTTCCCTCTCCTCGTCGTGACCCTTTCTCTCCCTCCCTTCCTTGTCGTCCTCCATGCACAACAACCGTCGTCTCCTCGACGCTGTGTCCTCCATGCACCAGCAGGCGTCGTAGTCCTCTATGCCATCATCCTCAAGCATGGAGCCTGCGAGTTAGGTATTCAATTTCTGTTCAACCTGTTTTGTTGTTGATTAGTGTGCAACTTGTTGAGGATTTGTTGTTGATTATTGTTAAATCTATTGAGTATTTGTTGTTGATTTTTTGAAATTTTTAGTGATTTTATTTTGTTGTGATTTTGGTTCTGCTATTTTTGTATGATTCTGTGTTGTTGTGCTTCTGCTATTGCATTTTGTAATTCTTTTCTTATGATTATGTGAATTGTAATAATTATGCAGATTGATATCCGTTCAAGTGAGAAAAAAGTTTATTCCAAATTTTAATAGTCTAATAATAAAGAAGCAGAAAAAGGTAGAGGATTTTAAATCAACCAAGTTCAAATTAGTAGAGGAGACTCTTTTTGTTTGTTTTTTTGTTAGATTTGAGGGTTGTCTTGTATTATAATATAATGGATTTTGTAAGGCCCACATCGGTTGGAGAGGGGAACGAAGCATACCTTATAAGGGTGTGGATACCTCTCCCTAGCATGACGCGTTTTGACGAGTGAGTGTGGGGGGCTTCGGCTATCATCCCTATCGTCAAAGGCAAAACCGTGAGGCCTTGTGTGCCAAAGCGGACAATATCGTGCTAGCGGGTGGTCTGGGCTGTTACATTATGGTATCAGAGCCAGAACCCGGATCGATGTGCCAGCGAGGGCGCTGGACTCCCTTAGGGGGTGGATTGTAAGGCCCATATCGGTTGGAGAGGGGAACGAAGCATACCTTATAAGGGTGTGGATACCTCTCCCTAGCATGACGCATTTTGACGAGTGAGTGTGGGGGGTTTTGGCCATCATCCCTATCGTCAAAGGCAAAACCGTGAGGCCTTGTGTGCCAAAGCGGACAATATTGTGCTAGCGGGTGGTCTGGGCTGTTACAATGAATGTTGAATGAATTATTCATATGGCTTATGAATTTGAATTATCTGAGACACAAGTTTTCCTAGGTAAACGCAGTGGCTTGCCACCACTTGCTCCAGGTTGAGGCTCGATACTCTGTTGACCCTACGACGTAAGGGTGATCGGGCACTTATAAATTCCCGGGAATGGTATCCCCATTGAGAGATTTGATATATATATATATGAGAAAAAGCTATGTATAAACTCATGGGGATGCGCGTCGGGGGACAGTCCAAGGGTTTAGCAAACCGGACTTGTCAGGTTGGCTGTATAACTGACAGATGAGCTCATTAGCCGTATGACAGGCATGCATCATATGCATTTGTATGCTTTGCTTGGGTTTGAATTTGTTTTAGTTTGCCTAATGGTTAAACTGTTATTAACTGCTACCTGAACTATTTGCTGTAACTGTTACCTAAACCTGTGCTTTCCTTGTCTGTTTTGCCTGTGTTTGTCCTGGTGTGCTACTTTTGAGAATGAGCTTTAGTGCTGAATTGATGATTGTGTTGATTGATTGCGTGGTTGGTTTCTGACTAGTTGTTAGTTTTTAAAAGATTCAAAAAAGACGAACAATAATTACTAAGCTTAAAAATATATTTCTCTTGAAATATCTTATTATGACCATTCTGAAACTCTGTGGTGAGACCGTGTGGTTAGGTTCTCACTCCCATACTGCTTTATTTTTTTAGGAGACGGATGAAAAAGCTCACGAAAGGTTATATTGCGTTTCGCTTAGTCGATAGGAGTTGTATGATTTGTATGTATATAATATGTATAAGTTACTTTAGTAAGAAGTTTTGTACATGTATATGCTTGTTTTGTTTTATTTAAAAAGTATTCTTTTTTCGATTTTGAAAAAGAACAGTGATACGATTTTGAGTCAAAGGCTCCTATTTTATTATTAATTAAGTATATGAGGCCGTCGTAATATTTCTTGCTATCAGAGTAGCGCAGCTGGAAGCGTGACATTCTGATAGTGAGGGTGTTACAAATATTTTAAATCAATTAATAGTGAGAATATATAT
>NC_029794.2:15665552-15667365 GCF_000816755.2 Arachis ipaensis | reverse complement strand
AATTAGAATTTATGTAACTAAAAAAAATAGACTAAACTAATAAAATTTTATAAATATTTAATCAATATTTAATTAGACATGCTAAAAATTATGTATATTGTTAATTAATATTTTATATTATCAGTTGTTGACAAAAATTATTAATAAAGTGACCAAAAAATAAAATTAATTAGTTTATAATTTTTGAAAGACTAATTTAATGTATAAAATCTTTTGAAAAGAATTTAAAAAATGCTCCAGTTTTTTATATTTAATAACTAATTTGACCATTAATCCAAAAAACTAAAAATGAATGAAGAGTAAACATTAAATTAATCTCCTAAGATTTTTAAATCAAATATTTTTATTTTCATAAATATTTATTATTCTATTAGTTTTTGAGATTAATTTGTTTCGAACATTATTTATTTATGGAGTTATTTATTTATTTATTTATCTTTCTACGCGAGCCATTAATACAACAGTTGAAAGTTGTAGCGGTAACTTAACTTGCAGATGTGGAATTTAATTAAAAAGAAGACAGAGGACAAAAGGTAATGAGATTTTATTATTAAATTTCATCAAATGTATAATTAGTTCGTATGTTTGGTAGGGTAGGGTCGGTAGGTATATATATATACACATTGTTCTCATACCTTAATATTTGTGATAAAACTTATATTCTGTATATATAGATCAATATAATATAGAGATGTGGCATCATTAATTTCAGTCAATTAATAATTAAATAATTTTAAAAATTTAAAATTTAATATATTTTAAAAGTATATTAAATATTATTTGTATACAAATAAAAATACGTATATACTTTAATCATATATGATTAATTATGGTTAAGTATTTTTGTTTATTAAAATTAATATAAAATTAAAATAAAAAATTTTCTTTTCTTTTTTTTTAGTGTTCTCTTCTCAAAACAATAGTTATTGTCTTTTGTTCTAAGTCAGACTCCTGAACATCCAATCCCTCAGATTTGAACCTCTCTCACCATCACCGTTCACCACCGCTTATCGACACCGCCAAATTCCTTCTATCTCTCACGCCTTCGTCTATCTCCATCTCCATCATCGTCTATGCCGTTGTTAGCCTCCGTGACCTCGATTACAGCGCCTCCAACAGCAGTGTCGCCGCCGTCTCTCACGGAGGCTAATGATGGCATAGACGGTGATGGAGATGGAGATAGACGAAGGCATGAGAGATAGAAGGAATCTGGCGGTGTCAGTGAGTGGTGGTGAATGGCGGCGGTGAACGACGATGGTGGGAGAGGTTCATATCTGAGGAGTTGGGTATTCAGGAGTCTGACTTAGAACAAAAGACAATAGTATTTTGGGAAGAGAACACTAATAGAAAAGGGAAGAGGTTTTTTATTTTAATTTTGTATTAATTTTAATAAAAAAATACTTAACCATAATTAATCATATATGATTAAAGTATATACGTATTCGTATTTGTATACAAATAATATTTAATATACTTTTAAAATATATTAAATTTTAAATTTTTAAAATTATTTAATTCCTTAGTAAATCGAATTGATTCAATTTAATTTATTATATTTCATGATATATAATTTGAATTTACTTCATTCGAGTTACATATAAATGAATAAAATCGAATTATCTTTATTCAATTTATGTAGACGTGTTTAGAATAAAACACGTAATTAGTTCTGATTTAGGATATTTACATAATTTAAAATTCTATTTATTTTATTAAGATGAATTATCCTTAACTTAATGTTATACTATTGAATAATTTAAAGTATAGTTAGATTTGAAATTATATATATTTTAGTTTTTTTTTTTATAAATTT
>NC_029794.2:15664822-15665245 GCF_000816755.2 Arachis ipaensis | reverse complement strand
TAAAATATAACTAATTTTCCCATAAATTTTTAAAAAAATATTAAAAAAACTATAAACATATAAACGAATAATGAAAATGCAAAAAAAGATAGACCTTCCTTTGCAATGCAGCATCTTAATCAACATACACAATAAAAGTCGGTACTTAATTCTACTGAGTTTGGTTGAGTTGTGTGACATTATTAGGGCTCGTAATGGATAAGGTATGGACTTTATTCTAATCTTACTTGCAGGTTGAAATTTTTTTAAAATTTTATTCTACTTGATCTGCGGGTTGAGAACTTTTCAATCCTACCCGATCTTATTCACAGAAAAATAAAAATTTTTAAGTAAATATAAAATTCAACCATTCCAAATTTTATACATATTAATAAAATAGAAAACAAAAAAATTAAGTTCAAATTAAAATTAAGAACAATAAAA
>NC_029794.2:15655780-15663549 GCF_000816755.2 Arachis ipaensis | reverse complement strand
TAAAATATAACTAATTTTCCCATAAATTTTTAAAAAAATATTAAAAAAACTATAAACATATAAACGAATAATGAAAATGCAAAAAAAGATAGACCTTCCTTTGCAATGCAGCATCTTAATCAACATACACAATAAAAGTCGGTACTTAATTCTACTGAGTTTGGTTGAGTTGTGTGACATTATTAGAATGGATAAGGGATAAGGTATGGACTTTATTCTAATCTTACTTGCAGGTTGAAATTTTTTTAAAATTTTATTCTACTTGATCTGCGGGTTTTTCAATCCTTAACCCTAACCCTATCCGCACTCTAAAGTTCTAAACCCTACCCAAATTTCTTATATATTAATAAAACAGAAAATAAAAAATTAAGTTCAAATTAAAATTAAAAGCAATAAAATTTAAAGAAATCCAACATAAAATTACAAATAATATGATCACCAACTAGTTTAGTGATTATTTTAAGTTTTTATAAGAGAAAGATTGTGAGTTCAACACTCACTTTTTTCACTACATACATAATTTTTACATATATATTATATAATATATTAACAAATTGACTTGAATTGAATACCCACAGAATAAAATATATATTACCAATCCTAGATGTTATAGCAAATTAAACAGAATCTTGTCATAGACACATAAACTTGAACCTTTGTGACATTGGTATTCAATAAAAATATGAGTAATGTGAAAAAAAAAAATTTTCAATCAACTTATCCGAGTAATGGATGCAATGCTGTATAACACAAATCATTTGACCCAAAAAAAAACACAAATCATTAATATTTTGTTTGGATGTAGAAAAAAAAAATAAAAAAATAAAAAAATATTAAATAAAAAAATTATTTTTTATTTATTTTCTTTTCACTTATGTTCATGATGTTGTTGTTTGGAAATCATGAAATTGAATTCACTCAACAATTGAAGTTCACTTTATTGATTTGGTAATATTAATAATTAATTATTTTGTTTTTTTAGAAATTAATTATATAGATTATAGAATTTATTAGTTCCTCTTTAAAGGTCTAAAAATAAATTATTTCTACTGAAATATGATCCGATGATGAAATCGTTATTAAAAAAATTGATCATTCTTCTAACAAATATAATTTATCATCAAAACAATTAAATATGTCATAATAAAATAATCATTAAATTGGTCATAATTAAATAATTAAACTCTTTTATCTCAATAAAATTAAATTTTTTTTTATAAACATGAATAAACATGAAATACATTTAAAGGAAGAAGGAAGAAGGAAAAAAAGAAGGAAGATATTGAAGCTGCGGTAAGCTGCAGCGAAAGAGGAGAGTCAATAACAGTGAAAAAGGGAGAAGAGGATTGTAAGAAAAAGAAGGAAAGTGACGAGGAAGATGAACCAAATAAAAGAAAAAAGAGAAAATGACAAATAAGTCCCTGACCTTTTAACCCGCAGACATTTTTGTCCCTGACCATTGAAAAATACTTTTAAGTCCCTGACGTCTCTAAAAATTAGACGGATCAGTCCTTCCGTCCATAAGCCACCGTCAAACCCGACGAAAAAGGCTAACCTGGTTCTGTTCTGATGACTTGGCGTTATAGATACACACGTGGACTGATGAGCCAACATGATAGTTTCAAAAATTGGACAAATAAGTCCCTCAACCCTAAAACTACATCGTTTCCTGTTTGGCCCTAAATAACCCATTCTTCTTCCTCCTCCTCTTCTGTAAGGACCCCGTCTGCACCGCCCTTGAGGCTGCCGACGGCAGGGCCAACTTCAAGGATGACGTTTGGTCCAGGCCCAGCGGCGATGGCGGCATCAGCAGGGTTCTCCAGGACGGAGCCATTTGGGAGAAGGCTGGAGTTAATGTCTCCGTTGTTTACGACATCATGCCGCCAGAAGCTTACCGCGCTGCAAAAGCTGCCGCTTCTCCTGACCAGAAGCCTGGTCCTATTCCGTTCTTCGCCGCTGGAATCAGCTCCGTAAGTGTTTCCTCAATTCAATTCTTTTCGATTTCAGATGGAATGGGAAATGACATCAACCTTTTTCAGGTTTTGCATCCGAAGAACCCATTTGGCCCAACCTTGCAGATTATGATTTTCCATCCTTATTTCGGAGCTGTTTCTCATACCATTATTGCTACTGTTGTCTGCCAATGACTTATACTCAGGTAAATGGGAATCTCTTCAAGTGAATCAATTACTAGATTTAGGCTTTGTAGGATATGCTTACACTTGGTCTAACAATCAGGTTGGGGAAGCAAATATTCAAGAAAGGCTAGATAGAGCAGTGGCAATAATAAATTGGAAGGAAGCATTCCTAGAAAGAGTGGTAAAGTATTTTCAAAGATACAGATCAGACCATTGTCCAATCCTAATCAATGTTCATGGGGAGAGCTTAAAAAGGAAGAGGCCATATATTTTCAGATTCGAAGAATGTGGCTTAGAGACTCTGAATGCAAAGAGATTATCAAAAGAGGATGGGCTGTGAACTATGATCAAATTGAAGAGAAACTAGGAAAGTGCAGCAAAGCGTTGCAAGAATGGAGACTGAGTTGGAGAACTTCTTTGGAAAGAATCCGTTGGAATCAAAAGATATATCCAGAATTGTAAATCACAACCACTTTACTATTGGATGTTATGATTCTCTGATCATGGGTGAGGAGATATTTGGTCCATTGCTTCCATCATCACGGTAAGAATAATTTAATCAAGGCACCTAAATAACTGTTTTATATGACATTGTTTTTGCAATTTGTTATCAATCTGCAATAGTAATTAATATGTGCTACTTTGGAAGATCAATAATGATGATACATGATTTTTGGATAATAGGTGAATAAATTGGAAGAAAGTTTTGATCTGATCAATTTAGGAACAAAGCCTCTGGCTGCATATATATTTACAAATAACAAGAAGCTGAAAGAGCAGTTTGTGAAGAATGTTTCTGCAGGGGGATGCTTGTCAATGACATTGCCTTACATGTAATGTTCATTTGTCTTTTTTTTTTTATATATATATAATCTTTTCAATCAATGCATGAGCTTGCATGTGTGTGTGCTAAGAACTAAATAACCATTCAGAGTTGGAGGGTTACCCTTATTTTGATTTTAAATGAAGAAGAATCATGATATAATACAACCTTCTGATAATGTTTCTAAAGATCATTCTCATAAAATGTTTATGTTTCACTCCACCAAAATATTTAAGTATCTAGCTAAGAAGATTGAGGATGCATCCATATTTATAATCACTCATTTTCTATATATTCCTAAAATATGCAAATATTAATATTAATATGAAGTGAGAATATTGTTCATCTCTGTTTTGTTCTCTTTTCCTGGTGCAGCTTATTGTTCCATCTCACTCACAAATTGAAGAAACAATTCTGAATTTGAAAAGGGCACAGGCAGACTTAGATGAACTCTTCTATCAAGAAGAGATTAAATGGGCCCAAAGATCTCGTGTGAACTTGTTGAAAGCGGGGAACAAAAACACTCGATTTTTTCATCAGCAGGCATCTTAACATAGAAGGAATAAAACTGAAAGAATCACTGATGACGAAGGGAATCTCTATAAAGAAGACGAGAAACAGAGTATATGGTTCTCCCTTTTCGACAACAAATGCACACCGGAACCTTCTCATTCTTGATGGTGATTTTTTTGGAGGGAGAACCAGAGTATTCCTGCGTTTAATCTTTGGTCTTTCTTAGGGTTTAATGTAATTTTGTAAAAACTCTGTGGGTGTAATAGGCATTGTACACAAGGAAAGAGACGAGAGTGTATATAAGGGGCAGCACACAAAACGACGTCGTTTTGAGTGACAGGGACTTATATGTCCCTTTTTCAAAAGCTCCATCCCACTAACGTGCCACGTGGGAACGCCGTTAAGCCAGGTAAGCAGAGGGAAAGCCAGGTCAACCTTTTCCGTCAGGTCTGACGGTGGCTTATGGACGAAAAGACTGATCCGTCTAATTTTTAGGGACGTCAGGGACTTAAAAGTATTTTCCAATGGTTAGGGACGAAAATATCCGCGGGTTAAAAGGTCAGGGACTAATTTATCCTTTTCTCAAGAAAAAAAAATCATGGTGCATTAATATTACTACACTGTCACCGTATTTTTTATGTTGCCAAACTATTAAAGTTAACTCGAATGATTAATGAAAATGTAACTCAATTATTCGAATCAAAATAATATTTTACTCCTAATTTTTTTTAATTTGGTCTAGGGTCATGCATGCATTGCTTTCTTCCTCTACGCATGGAGAATTTAATGGTAATATTTGTTGTTAGTGTAAGATTATTAGTAGGAGTGCCATACATATGAATACACAAATTAAAAGGAAGCAACTTTTTTGCTCAAACATCAATTAAGGCCTCTTTCTTAAATCATTGAGATTCACTCATATTCCTGGTTTTTTTTTGGTGTAGATTCTGTCATATTCATAATTCATGGGACCCCTTGATGAGTTATTATTTTGGTCCAATATGAGAAAGAACGGAAAAGGCTCCCAAAAAAACAAGAACCTCAGGGGGCCCAGACTATAGAGCATCTATCTTGAAAATATATAAAAAAATATTAAAAACAAACATCTAAATTAGTCCTTAAAGAATTTGAAATAAGATACTTTAGTCTCAATAAATTTTTATTTACTACAAGTTTTCAAGAAGTACTCTCGTAGTAAAGACTGATCTTTTTGTTGTTTTCAATCAATTTTTAATATGCATATTAGATAAATAAATTTTTAACAAATTTTATTATAAAACAATTAGATCAAAAAAATATCACTATATGATCTCTTTTAAAATAATAAATAAATTAATCTATTTTATGACTTGTGCCATTAATACAAGTATGGAACATTATTTATTTATGGAGTTATTTATTTATTTATTTATCTTTCTACGCGAGCCATTAATACAACAGTTGAAAGTTGTAGCGGTAACTCAAATTGTGGATGTCGAATTTAATTAAGAGGACAGAGGACAAATTAAAAGGTAACGACAATTTGTTATTAGGTCCTCAAATAGGGCATGCAATAGCAATAGTTTTGCTCAATTATTCCATTTATATATTATGATATATCAACAATTTTGAAAAGATAGAAGTGTTAGTTTAAATAATATGAACTTTTTAAATTTTAAAAATTTACTTTTAAATAATAAACATGATCCAAATTGTTAATACTTCACAACATAAATAAAATAGAACAAATTAATTTTTATTTTATTATTGTTATTAGATTAAATTATTCTATTAATCTCTATAATTTTATTAAATTTGTAATTAATTTTTTATATTTTAAAAACTTTTAATTAGATCTCAACCTTAATTTTAAATTTGTAATAACATTATTATTATTATCATTCCAAATTTGGTAGAACTTCCTTTGCAATGCAACTTATTAATCAATGCACACAATAAAAGTGGGTACTTCTACAGTTCTACTTGGTTTGGTTGTGACATTATTATAGCAAACAACATCTTGTCGGAGACACATAAACTTGAACCTTTGTCACATTGGTATTCAATAAATTATGTGAGTAATGTGACAAAAAATTTCAATAAATTCATCTGAGTAATGGATGCAATACTGTGTGTTAAAGTTTGTTCACACATGCATTTTGTTGTTTGGAAATCATGAAATTGAATTCACCCAATAATTGAAGTTCATTTTATTGATTTGTTAATAATAACTAATTATTTTGTTTTGTTAGAAATTAATTATATAGATTATAGAATTTATTTATAGTCGTATCTCTTTAAATAAAGGTCCAAAAATAAATTATTTCTATTGAAATATGATCCAATGATAGAATCAAAATTGAAGATTTGATTATTCTAAAGTATAAAATTTGATCAATTGAAAAACAAGAGAATATTAGATTAATTACTTAGTAAAATCGGCACATATTATTGTAAAACAATTATATATGATATGCGTAAACAAAAAATTAATCATCACATAAGTTATCATATATTTGTATTATTTGTATATATGTTGATTCAGATATTTTTCTAACAAATATAATCTATCATTAAAATAATCAAATCTATCATAATAAAATGATTATTAAACTCGCTATAATTAAATAATCAAACTCTTTTACCACAATAAAATTAATTTTATTTAAAAACATGAAAATATATTTCTATACGGTAGTCGATTTTATTCTTTAATATTTAAGTTGACTCTTAATTTTGTTCTTACATTTAAAATATTTTATTTTTATTTTAAATATCTTATTTCGTCTTATTTTAGTCGTGTAGTTAAAATAAAAAAAAAAATCTTCTAAATGTACTTTTTTCATCATCATTTTCTTTTAAGTAAAGACAATAATCATAACTGTGGTGGTCTTGGTAAAAATTGAGGTGATTTAAAAGTTAAATTAACAGAAGCATGAGAAGAATAAAAAAATAATAACAAATAATATTTTTGAAAACCAAAAAAAAATTGATTAAAAATTAATAAAGTACTTTATTATTTGGTGTATGGGTTTTGAAGGAGTTCAATCTAATCATTATTAAGTGGATTCTAGAGTATGGAATTAATTAAATTGATTTTCTTTGCTTACCAAACATTTTCGACGGAAATATTTGGTAACTAAAGAAAATCAGTCAAAAATAGTCATAACTTACCTTATTTAACATTTATTAATTATTACGATAATTAATAAAAGCTAAATAAGATAAGTTCTCGCTGTTTTTTTTGGCTCCCTAACATTATCCTTATAAATAAACAAACTTAAAATTCATCAGCTGATTAAAAAAATTGAGTTCTAATTGCATCTCATCATTATTAGATTCAATGGTCCAACTATATTTTATAATAGTGGATTTAAGTTAGATTAGATACATAGAAGAATGTAATATAATTTATGAGAGAAAAAAAGGGGGATAAAAGCAAAATTGTAACCTACATGGTTTCAATTACCAAGGCGATAATTGAGGTTCACTTCCATTGCATGTGATTGGATATAGAAGCACATGTACAGAAAGAGAATAGGACTTTATATTAAGAGCATAATAATTTAAATGAACCTTTTTTCCTTTTTTCTTTTTCTTCTTTCTGGTTCTTCAATTCATTGAACTTCTAATTATATCAACTCTTTAACTTGTGTCTCTCAACTTCATCAAACTAATTGGATCATTTGATTTGTCCTAGACACAAGCCAAGGTTGTATTACAAATACAAAATATCAAATTTTCATAAAAATATCTTCACATAAAAATGATATTACAAACGGTTAGATAGTTTAATATATTTAACTAAACTATCTGACAGTTTACAATATCATATGAAGATGTCTTTATAAAAATATTCACCGTATATAAAATTTAACAGCGTGATCCCTTTCTACATTTAAGAGATCCAGCTGAAGCAGTGATAGAACCAACAAGAGAAGAAGATTTGGCTGCCAAACTTGAAGCTCTTGCATAGCTTGAAGATGCACCTGCTCCTGATGGGGTAAAGAATGCACCATTTAACATTAAATCTCCATTAGACCTCCAATTCCAATTCTTCCATTTACTTTGTGGTGTATCCTCACGCTTTGTCACCTGAATATATATATTTCTTAAATTAGCATCAAGGTGTAACATTAACATAAACATAAATAACAATCTATCTAAGACCAATTATATTTTCAATCCATGAAGTGGATATACAGGACATAATTTAGATGCTAGCTACTTTTGGATTTTTGGCATCCACCAACTCGCAAATGAATAATTAAATTTACAATCATGTTATGTATAAAAAAAATTAACTATTAAATCAT
>NC_029794.2:15646559-15655747 GCF_000816755.2 Arachis ipaensis | reverse complement strand
TACATAGCATTTAATGAATTTAAATCCAAACACTTTAAAGAATATTGTTCTTAAGATTTAATGAATCTAATTAAATCCAAACACTTTAAGGCATGTAGATACGGACTATAAAAGAATAGCATTTATTATGATTTTAATTTATACAATTAAATAAAATTACCCTAGTGCACAATGCACCAACTTCAATTTAGTTCATCTTAGTATTATCCTAAGAAATTATAATTTATAAAAAAAATAATAAAATTATACTCTGTATAACTTTTACCTCTTTGAAGGTATTGTCATTAGGAGCAAGAAATCTATTGCCTTGGCTGTTGATAGTTGGTGCAGCACTTCCTCCAATGGCATACATTTGCCAATGAGTATAGTCATTGTTCACAACATGGAAATACCCATACCTACATCTACAAATACAAAAATATTTGACAATAAAAAAATTAATAAAAAATAATCAAAATTTATCGTATTTAATATTTATTAATACAATAAATTTTAACTTTTTACATTTAATAAATAATAAATAATAGTAATATTAAAAAGACAAAAAAAATAATAAAAATTTTTTTATTTATTATTTATTAATTATTATAAAAAAATTTAATTATTTTTTACTAATATTTTTTTGTTACCAAATATTTTCGAAGAAATAAACGGGAACAATAGTAATGATGCATCTATCTTGTGGTCCAAATAATTGACACATACCTTGGCATCCTCTGAACTAGGCCTTCTCCAAAATGGTTAAAGGCAATGGTAACTTGCATATTCTTATCTTGAGTGAAAGTATCACTATGTCCCAAAAGCATAACCTTGTTATGGTGAGTCAAATAGTTATTGGAGATGGTAATGGCAGTAGATCCATGAATGGCGTCGATTAATCCGTCGCGACAATTCGACAGCGAGCAATGGTCCACCCAAACATGGCTGCCACCAAAGATGGAGACGCCGTCGCCGTCGGAAAGAGTCCTCCAGCCGTAATGTGAAGGAGAGTCTCTAACATAGGCATTCCCACCTTGCTTACAATCATGAATGTTAATTCCATGGATTATAATGTTTGAAACATATTGAATTGTGATGCAGGGTCCACCAGCAATGTGGACACTAACTCCTCTTCCATCAATGGTCTTGAAAGAATTCATCATTAGCTCTTGTTTAAGCTTAATTACCATGTCACGCTTGAACACAATCCACAATGGCTCTTCTTGAATCACACCATATCTTAGTGTCCCTGGCTTTGGGCTAACAGGGTGGTCGCCGGGGTCCGTCACCACGTATATTTTGCCGTCTCTTCCTCCGATGGCGTGCTTGCCGAATCCGATGGCACAGTCTGCCAGCCGCTTCCGGTTCTTCTCCCAATTCGGATCACACCTCCAACAATCGTCGATCGGGTTGCCATTCCCACAAGAAAGAAATCCCAAGTTCCTCCTTGCCGATGCATTGTTAATGCTCCTTCATTCAAAGCAAAACAAGTTCAATTAGCTGTCATTCACTAATTCGTGACGGATCTGAACTCCATTTAAGATGCTTAATGAATTGTTACATATACAAGACAGAATTTGAACCCCAATATTTACTTAAGTGGACGAGTTGAGTTAACCACTCGACAAACCCAAATTAATTTCAAATTCTATTATTTAAAAAGCAATTGAAGGGATAATAAAGTGCATTTGCTAATTGAAAGAAAATGTGTTGGTTCTTATATATTACCTGTGCACTTCTTCTACTACTAATTCAGGGTCTTGAATTGGGGATGAAGAAATAATGGAAGGTGCTAGGAATAGTAGAAGTAACATAAATGGTAATGGAATTGCCATATTGCTAGCTAGTTATGCTGGAATATAATATAGTGTATATGATTTTTTTTTTCTTTTTTTTTGTGATGAGCAGTGTATATGAATTATGATAGTGAAGGAATGTGATGAAATAGTTTTCTTGATGAAGTAATGTGAGGGAAAAAACTTGGAGTATATATAGGGAATAAGCTATATGATGAAAACCGTCACTAATAATAAAATAATTAATTTGTAGAGAAAGAGCATTCAGTATCCCGTGATTTAAGGTAATTACACATTATATGGAACTATAAGAATTTGGTAATCATTTAAGCAAACTCCCTTAATTATTGTCTGTATTTGGAAACTAAACTTTGTTAATTTATATCAAGTGGTATTCTAGATCCATTATTTAAATACTAACCAGAATTGTTAAACAATGAGGTTATTTTAGTCTAGTTATTTTGTCAACACAATCAAAATTAATTGAAAAAGAAAGATGAAAATACATAAGAAAAAAAATTAGTTAAATTCAGTTAGAAAATAATTTGTCCATATAATATTTTTTATTGTTAAAAGTGCTGCTGCTTATTATCCATTATTGAGAAATCAGAATCAACTTATCTAAAAGGGTGTTTGGAGGATTAAATGTTGTAACAAAGTTCTAATCAGAAATTAACTGTGCGCCGACACTTGCTAAGATGAGAAATCTTTGTCGGTAATTTGATTTGTGTAAAGTGGTGCCACCGGGCCACTAGTGTTGCTACTATTTGGTATTTCCATGTACACTTTTAATGAATTAAAAATATTTATGTAAATAACAAATATGAGTCAATTAATTTGATTCACATTTATTATTTATAGTAGTTATTTGACTTTTTTAATTAATGAAAACTAAAATTACTTACATGTATATTTATAGAAACTAAACGTACCAAATCAAATATTTTTAAACACACTATTGACTTTTATAATTTCATTATCATACAAATAAGAATCTAACTTTAGCGTAATTTATATTAATTTTATAATAATAAAAGTAGGTTTAATTATCCTGTTGGTTTCTATAGTTTTACAAAATTTTCAATTTGGTTCCTATATTTTTTTTTTCTTTTAATTGGGTCTCTACACCAATTTTTTTTTTAATTAGGTCCTTCTTAATAGAAATTGGTTTAATTATATAGGGACCCAATTAAGAAAAAAAATTGATGCGAGGACCCAAATAAAAGAAAAAAAGGGTATAGAGATCCAATCAAAAATAAAATTTGGTGCAAGGACTCAATTAAAAGAAAAAAAATAGAAACCTAATTAAAAATTTCATAGAAACCAACAGAGTAATTAAGCCATAAAAGTATAAGTTAATAATATAAAAACAGAGTTTTAACTACTATGTATCATAACGATACGTATTGGAAATATTATTACTAATCTTTTTAATTTTTATCTTAATAAATATATTAATATTTAGTATGTAGAATTAGAATACGCATAGTAAAAACAAATTCAGTTATAGGCGATAAGAAGAGCCCACATGAGTGAGATTCAACGCAAATCTGCATCTGATGTCGCTGTGGCCGTTGAAGTAGGTAACTACTTTCCACACATCATACAAACATCATTTATGGCATGCCATTCCCTTCCCAAACCAATATCCATCTCTCTATTTCTGCATACTCCTGTTCCTTTTCCTTATGCTCACTTTATTTTTTTCTTCAATTTAATCCTTAGCTTGGACCAGAATATGTGTGCATATTTATGGATTCTATTTTTATATAACTTTGTTTGAATTTGTATGTTTACTTGACAACTTTAATTTTAATGACTATTATGAGATGATTTTATGAAAGATGATAATGTTATTTCTATTTTGATAATATCACTTCTTTTTTCTATAAATTCATAAAAAAATATAATGTAAAAAAATCATATAAATAATAATATTATTAAAAATAAAAGTGATATTATTATTTTTTTTAATTTTATCGTTGAACATTAGAGGTGTGTATTTTTATATTTATTAAAAATATAGTCTCTGTGGTGTTTGTAAGTGTATGAAAACAAATTCTCTTCTTTAAGCTAACGTATAGAGTTAAATTAGACTTGTTTAATTCTAATATAATATCGTACCTTCTAAAAGGTATCAGGCTTAGAAATGAAAAAATGAGAAAAGGAAAGTAAGGGAGAGAGAGCAGAGAGAAAAGAGAAAGTAAGTTATAGTATTCTATTATTGATCAGAAATGAAAATTTAGTTATTGAGCGGGTAATTTTTTTTATGAGGAATGCTAGGACCAGCAACATTTGGGATTTATAGCCATTAAATAATTATTAGTGAGGTTTTTAATGGTGTGAAATTAATGTGAGATTTCATCTAATGACTCACTTTTCTTTGATAGTTACATGGTGGCCAGAATTTGATAAAATTGTTGGCCCCTAGACTTTTTTTTTTATATATAAAAAAAATATTAGTGTTTTTGAAAATGAAATTATTTAGTGTAATTATAAGTGGATAAATTATGTAGGTAAAAAATTAACACATAAAGTATATACTGCAATACATAGGGTGTTTGTTGTAATACTTAGTGTACGTATTGGATACGTATCATCATTTTGATTAACACGTAAAATGTTTATTAGACACATTTTTTATACATCTATAATATTGTAATATATTTTAAATATTAATATTCAACTAAAATATTATTTTTATTTCTATATTAAAAATAATTTCTATTATTGAGTTTCTATTATATATACCTAAACACTGTTAGGTGTTATTTTTAAAATTAAAAAATATTATTTGTATACTAAAATTAATTATTAAAATCAGTTATCAATATATTTATGTATAAATATTTATGTAGTTTAATTTACTTTTAATGTATATTTATATTTTAACATGTATTTTATACTGATAAGTAATTTTAGTGGTTAATTTTAATATACACACAATATAGTTTAAAATCATATACTTTCTAACAAACTAACTGTCATCCTGTTGAGCTGCTAACTTTATTTTTTAGCTTACTCTATATCCAATACACTATTATGACCCGTACTTTCATTTCTTCTTACACTCTTCAACTTCTTCTAACTACCTTTGATCTAGTGCACTGTCATGATCTGTAATTGCAATTTCTTCATCAATCTCCCAATTACAAAGTATGAATAGACATGTGTATGGTTTCATAATACTTTCAATGTGAATGTATTTTAATAATACATATATGTAATAATAAAATTTATTATATTGACGAAAACGTTTGACTTATTCATTTACGAAAAGAAAATCATCTACTAACTTAAAGTCATAATCATTTAGTTTGTCTAATTGAAATAAAAAAAAAATTATCTACTCAGCACATAGCAATTATTTTTTGTTTTCTATTTATTAACTATAAATATCTAAAACATATATATATTAAGTGAAATTTTTTTCACTCCTAATTTTCTACTATCATAGTTATCAAATCTGACTCGACTTGAAATTCTGTCATTCGGTCACTTAGTTAGACCAAATTATTCGTTGAACCGGCCATACAGTAAATCCGGTAGAACCCGATTTGACTCGACAGATTTTAATAAAAACCGGTGACTCAACCGGTTGAATTGATCCGGTCCGGATGGTGAAAATTTTTTTTAAACATGTTGAAACGGCGTCGTTCCACATTCAGTTGCTCCCCCCCCTCCCCTCTTTCGTTGAAAGTGAAACCCTAATGCCTAATCCCCCCTTCCCGCCCATTGCCCCTAATGGCATCTGAGACTCTGAGACTCTGAGTTCCAATATAACCGCAGAAACCCCTCAGCCAACCTCGTCTCTTCGTCTGCTCTCCGTCGTTCGAGCTCTACACTCGGTAGTCCGTCACTCCGTTGTCTCTCCCTTCACCTCATCAGTTCGTCGTCACTCTTAGTCTCGGCCTCACCTCGTCGTCACTCTCAGTCTTGGCCTCACCTCGTCAGCGGCAGAAAGCGTTCATCAAGAAGCATCTCTGTCTCTGCTCCCTCGGGTTAGTTGGGTGGTAGTAGTGGTCGTTAGAAACGGCAGAAAGCGTTCATCAAGAAGCGTCTCTGCCTCTGCTCCCTCGGGTCAGTTGGGTGGTAGTGGTGGTCGTCAGAAAGCTCAAAAAGCGTTCATCAAGAAGCATCTCTACCTCAGTGCCTCTGCTCCCTCGGGTCAGTTGCTCTTGTATTTGATTTTTAGAGTTGTTGAACCTAAGCGTATTTTAGTTAGTATTGTTATGGAATCTGGTGGATATTACTGTTGTATTTGATTTTTTAGAGTAGTTGTTTAATCTGGGCGAATTTTAGTTAGAATTGTTCTTGAATTTGGTGATTGCTACTGTTATATTTAGTTTTTTAGGGTTGTTTATTGCTGGTTGCTGTGTTGGTATAGAGTTGTTGTTGGTTGCTGCTGTTGTATTTACTGTGTTTTTTAGAGCTATTGTTGTTTGTTACTGGTTTGTTTAAAGTTGCTGTTTGTTGAATCAGTGAACTTTGGTGGAATGGTGGTGGTTGTTGTGTTGCTTAAAAACTGACTTAAAGTAAATCTTTTGTTGCTAAAAATATTTTTAGTTTCTTTTGCTAGAATTTCAAAAATGTCTTCATCTCAAACACAATCAGAAACGCCACCATCTCAAGAACAAGCATTATTAGCGACTCCTACCCCAGATCCTACCACTAAAAGAGTTTATAATAATAGAGGAAAGACTGATTCTGCTTGGGGTCATTGTAAACAAATTGTGAAAAAAAACAGAAAAAATTACTATGATGTGCATATATTATGACAAACTTATTAGGGAAGGTAGGATTAATCGATTTAAGTATCACTTGGCTGGAAAAGGAGGAGATGTTGAGAAGTGCAAAAGGTTCCACCTACTGTTACTCTTCAATTTGGGCAAAATATTGAAGAATTTCTAAATAAGAAAAGGAAAGTTCAAGAAAATTATGCAGAAAGTTATGGAGCATGTGATGAAGTTGAAAGAGAATTTGATAGAATGGAAGAACTTGAAGCACGACAGCAACAACAACAACAACATTCAAGGACAAGGTTGCCACCACCTGCAACTAGGAAAGGGGAAAAACTACTAGAATAGAGACTTTTTTTTCCATCTTCAACAACACCTGGAGCCCAACCAACTATAAAAAGTGTATTGCAAAGTAAAGAAATTGCAGAAAATGTGACATTGTCGTTGCAAAGTGGATGGTTGATGTTTCTGTGCCATTTAATGCAGTTAATTCAGCATATTACCAACCAATTATTGATGCTATTACAAACATGGGTGCAGGGTATAAAGGTCCAAATTTTAGTAGAGTTCGTGGGTATTTCTTGAGTAAGTTGGTGGAGAATGTGAAAAAGATGATTGAACGGTATCGTGAAATTTGGAAGCAAACTGGATGTACTATCATAGTTGATGGATGGACTGATCGTTGTAGGCGCACTTTAATTAACTTCTTGGTTTATTGTCCTAAAGAAACTATCTTCCTAAAGTTTGTTGATACTTCTCATGCCTCCAAGACTGCTGATTTGTTATTTAAGCTTTTTAGGGATGTTGTCAACTTTGTCGGTCTTGAAAATGTTGTTCATATAGTGACGGACAATGCTGCAAATTATGTTGCTGCTGGAAGGTTGTTAGAAGCTGAATTTCCTAAGTTGTATTGGTCTCTTTGTGCTGCGTATTGTATTAATTTGATGTTGCAAGATATTAGAAAGTTGGATGAAGTAAGTGAGATAGTTTTACATGCTTCAAAAATTACTAAATACATATATAATCATTGTCATCCATTGTATCTGATGAGGAAGTTTACTGGTGGGCGAGAAATACTTCGTCCAGCTCCAACTCGCTTTGCTACCAATTTCATAGCTTTGCAGAGTATTCTGGCTCAAAAAGATGCATTAAGAACTATGGTAATTTCTAAAGAATGGACAATCTCAACCTACTCCAAAGAAGCTAAAGCTAAAACATTTGTGGATCAAGTTTTAGACTCTAAGTTTTGGAATCAATGTACGGATATTGTCAAGATTACTGCGCCACTTGTTCATGTGATCCGTATTGTGGATAGTGAAGATAAAGCTGCAATGGGTTTTCTTTATCAAGCTTTTTATAAGGCTAGAGAAGAGATGGTGAAGAGGTTTCAACTAAGAAAGAAGATTGTGGAGCCTTACTTGAAGATTTTGGATATTCGTTGGGATTCACAACTTAAAAAAAATCTTCATGCTGCTGGCTATTGGTTAAATCCTGCTTTTCGATTCAATGCTGATGAATTTAAAAAACATAAGCAAATCACTTCTGGCCTACTAGATGTAATTGAGAAATATGCATATGGTGATCTAGAATTGAATTCTAAGTTGACAAGTGAGATGAGAATATATAAGAATGCTGAAGATGATTTTGGAAGAAAATATGCACTGCGTGAACGAAGCACAGTGATGTCAGGTAAATATTTTATTTAGTTTTATCTTTCTTTATTAGTTTATTTATTTAAAAAAGCTAATTGTAATGCATTGCCTTTTTTTATTTTAAGACCAATGGTAAAAATCTTATGGAACTGGAGCACCAAATTTACAAAAGTTAGTCATTCGTATTTTAAGTCAAACTTGTAGTTCTTTGGATTGTGAGCGAAATTGGAGTATTTTTTTAACACATCCACACAAAGAAGAGGAATCGGTTAGAAGTTAGAACATCAAAAGCTTAATGATCTTGTTTTCGTTCATTATAACTTGAGGCTACAACAAAGGTATCTTCTATAACTATTTATCTAATTTTAAAAAGTGTTGTTCATTAAAATTTAATCTTTAATTTAATAATTACATAACTTGATAACATATGAAGCTAATGAGAAAGCAAAGCTATGATCCAATTTGTCTTGATGTATTTGATGACCATTCAGATTGGATATTGAAAGATTCACTGCTATTTTTAACCCTTGAAGAAGTTGATGCTCTACGAAATGATTTAGCAAATATGTCCATTCAACCAACTTTGGATGATCTTGGTAAATTCTTCAATTGCTTGAATATTTTAATTGTCAGTTGCTATTATGAATTATTCTTGATATTGATTTGTGAAAAATACACAAATGTAGATCAATTAAATTTGGTAGATGACCAAGATAATGATGGACCGAGTAACAATGCTATGAAAGATATGGATGCAAATCAAAATGAGGTAAATGTTGATCAAGCTCCAAATTTATCCTATAAAGATGTTGATGCCGACTTTGAGCTCACTCCTTGGATTTGATTTAATGATTGTGTTTTCTTTCACTTGTTCTTGTTGATTTAAATTGAGAACATATTTTATACTAGAAACTAGTTTATTATCTTTTTTTAGATTATTAGTTATGTTTAAGACTTGATATTAGATTATTAATGTTTGTAGAGACTTACATTTTAATTTTTTAAATATTATTCTAATTTTA
>NC_029794.2:15635885-15646505 GCF_000816755.2 Arachis ipaensis | reverse complement strand
GAGTAAATTAGTAATCTATCGGTTAAATCAGTAACCCAATAACCTAGTTCTATGATCGAATTGATTACCGATTTAGTTCTAATAACTATGTCTACAATTAAAAATTATAACAAAAAATTGTGATTAAATTAAACATGCCCCCCACCAACTGTTTTATTTATGTTAGGGGTATTTAATTTGGTATCATAAATTAAATTAAATGTTTGGTATCATAAATCTTCCATGCTAAATTTGGGATCATTATAATAATCCAATTTGAGGATTTTCAGAATATACATTTATTTCCGTGACATGATCCATGAGTGGTCTGAATGAAAGATTAACAAAGTGATGGGATCTATATGGAGAGAATGGGGAAATGATTGTGACAATCATAAATTTTATTCTGTCCAAAAAAAAAAAGAAAATACATAAATTTGTAACACACTAAATGATCTGACGAGAACACATGCATGAGCATGAGCGTGAACAGGGGAATCGAAATCTGATGACTGCTAAATTTTAAAGGTTTGTGAAATTTATTACAATAAAATCATATATAACTATAATATTAAGATTTTGGCAAAATTAGTGAAATTAATAATCACTCTTAAAACCTATTGAGAACCAAAATTACACACAGGAAATTACAATTAAACTGAGGACTCAATTAGTAATTACTTACAATTTTACCATGTTATAAAAAGAAACATACAATTAAGTGATAGTGCAAAACTATATTCCTAAATTAAAAGTGCATTAAGAAATGAATTATTCACTAAAAAAAATTAAAAGAAAAATTAATAGATGATGTAGTTACTATTACACATGGGAGGACCGTACTATCCGTGAATGTGGTGACATGGATAAGAATTCACGTTCACCCCATGTGGCCAGTGTTCCTTCCTCTGTGGGACCTACTTGTTCACTGCTTTAAATCTTAGCCCTTCATTTGTTTGACTTTGACCTCATCTTAATCTCAGATTAGGTTCAACAAATTGGGCCAAGAATTCAAAAGGTTCACTCTTTTTTTAGCCTAGTCGATCGATTCCTTCCAATTGGGTGATATTAGCCATCAAAGTTCAACCATTACGGGTATATAAATCCATGCATGGCCCAAAAGAAATTCAAATACTATATATATTAGTTAGTTCATTATTACGTTTAAGGAAGTGTCGAAAATTCAAATTTTGCTTTGTATATGCAGTTTAAATTTTGCTTTGTATATATAGCAATTAATTAGTCAATAATAAATTTTTAAATAAAATTTAAATCCATTTAAAATTAAATAACTGACTTGATTTTAGGTATGTCGATTAGAAAATACCGTAAAAAATAATAACTTAGAAAATGTTTTAGTCTCTTAATTAGAGATCTTGAATTTAAGTTTGAATATAAAACCTTCACTAACATTCCGTGAGATTTGGACTAATTAATTGAATTCTTGATGATAGGACCTATCTCTAAACCCCTCTCTTCATCCCTTTCAATTCGAAAATGCAACTCATTGTGATGGTCACGTTACGCATATTTTTTTGAGGAAAAACCAACTTAATGTATTATGGTATCGTGTATATGTGTGGTTGTAGTTTTATCCTCCAATATAATTTAATTAGATGAATTCAAGGGTGGAAAATTGATAAGGCTACTTATTATGACTACTTATATAAGTTATAAGCATCATGCATGTTATGAAGAATATTTTACATAAAATTAGCTTGTTTCACGCTTTTAGAAACAAGAAAGAAATACTCTACTAGGTTACTTTTGTTGAAAGGGAATGCCAATGTCGAAGTCGAACAAGCTTCTTCATTTAATTAAGGAAGGAATGTCAAACACTAAGTTCATTGTTAAATGCAAGCAAGGTATTGAATCATAAAGTGTGCAATAATTATTTCATTGTTGACTTCCGTATGCATTAGCTTCGTGGCTCCAAGGTGCAATAATACTTTCTGCATTTTTTTAAAAATAAAAATAAAAATAGAATTAGAATATATATATATATGGTAAAAGAGAGTAATATAGGGCCTTCTAATATCATGTTGTCTAATCATTTTTAAAAAAAATTTCTAAACGAATTATAAATTCAATTGTATTTAATATGTTAAAAGTATAAAAGCACTCAACTTTCCGTGTAAAACAAAACAAAATAAGAGGACTTTTTAATTTATAAGGATATATCATTTTTCTAGTGAAACTATTGTGCAAACAATAAAGCATGTGAGTTTGATGTATAGACATTTATGTGTTGGTTGATGGTTGGATAAACTACCCTATGATTGATATTGGTTTTGGTGATAAAATACTTATTATTCCACGTCTAAGTCTATCATCTAATAAATAATAGAAATTTTATTAAATTATTATTCACATAAAATTATATTCATGTCAAAATAATAGCTAAAATATATATAAATGTATATTATATTAATTAAACAGTCTAATCAAATTATATTTTTAGATGAAGATATTTTTTTTTGCAAATAATAATCAATTTATTGACCAACTTAAAGAAATTGCAATAAATGGGCTCACAAGTTTTGCTAGAAAAGCAAATAGGGTTGTTACACAAGGCATGCAAAAACGTAAGTGGCGGGTCTTTGCTTTTCAAGAAATTATGTGCTATAATCAACTTAGGTTGGTCGAGTGGTCAGCTCACTCATCTGCTTAAGCAAGTGTCGGGAGTTCGAATCCCACCTTGTGCATACAGCAACTCATTGGCTAGCGACAAACCCTTAAATAAATTAGTCCTTAACCTGTCGAGTTGGAAAATACCGTTTGGATAAAAAAAAAATCATGTGCTATGGAGGAGTTAGAGTGATGAAAGAGCATTTTGGTTGTGTTTGAAAGTTCATGGAGAAAGAGAAAAAGAGGAAAAAAGAATCGTTTCTCTGTTCTATTTAATTTAATGTAGTAGTATAAAATAAGATTAAACAAAATCATAATAAATACTAAATATTTTTATTTTAGTTAAACCATGCATAGAAGACTGAGACAACTAGTAATTGGCCAACTAGATATAAGTTGTCAACAATGACAATTCTAAAAATTAGTCATATTTTCTTTTTCAATATTCTCTTGTTTTATTTCTACTATTTAATTTTTTTGAAATATTAAAAAAATCAATTCTAAAAAAATAGAAAAATTTATTTGTATTACTCGATTCAATTGATGATTATTAATTGGGCCGTATACACAACCGTACAGAAGAACATGCACTATCTACTTTAATTTGATGATATTTCGTCAAAATAAGCATGTGAAGTGGTTTCATACTTTCATCAATTATTATTATTATTAGATACTATGGTTTATGGATTATCCATTATAATTATTATATATATGTAGGCAAAAAATAATAATAACTAATATAACTAATTCTATCTCTCAACACTCTCATGATTCATGAACAAAGCATGTGGGCAGCTAGAGAGCAATGAGCATTCCTATTATATATGCTGCCATATCCTTTTATATATTATATTCTATTTTATGTAGTGGTGGAACTGTTTACTATACAATCCATGAGCAATATAATCATTTATGTCTTGAATCCTTTCCCATTGATGAATGATTGAGAGTCAATATGAATATTAGTTGGACCCTCCCATATTTTGAATATATATATTTTTTCTTCTTTTTGCTTGGAATATATATAATAACTCTCTCGCTTTATTAATTTTAAGGGATAAATACTGTTTTTATTTCTAAAATCTAGGGTTAAAATAAAAATGGTTCTTAATCTGATTTTTAATTCGAAATGGTTTTCAATGATTCATTTGATATTAAAATCGTCCTTTTGAATTTTTACAAACAAAAATACCTGTATTTGTTATTGACAATTACAAAAATAAATATAACTTATAAATACATAATGAAATAAAAAAAGGTAAATTTATTACAATACTTCAATTAAGGAGAAGACACTATCATTGTCAATCACTGGAAGAAGAATTGAACTAAGCTTGCATCACATGATTTTTCAAAACTCAACCTCTTCTCGAACTCGATCTTTTGCGCATAGGAGGGAGTTGCTTTGCTACCATGGTGAGATGCCGATGTTGCAAATTTCTGGGACAAAAGAGAATCCCGGTCGCTAATGTTGCTTTGCTTTATCATTAATCTTAGTTTTTATGGAGAAACATAAGGTGCTCCAAAATGACTCAAGAGAGAATTAATTTTTTTTTTCAACTAATTGACTTAAGTTTTTCTTTTGTTTTTTTTTTTTTTGTTAGATATTTTTTTGTTTTGACTAAGGTAATAGTTGTGTTGAAGATGTGTTGGGATTGGGCTAAGATATTGGTAAGGTTGAGTTCTTGGATTGTGATGCTCCTTGGATTGAAGTGTTGGGCTTAGTTGTTTTCTAGGACCTGCCTCTGGACCTTTTGATTATTGTGTTTGTCTTATTAAAGTGTAGTTGTGATGATGAAGTGGCTGAGATAATTTTTCTCTTCATGTCTATCTTAAAAGTAGACTATGAAGCTGAACCTTTTTTTTCCTCCCTTAAAAGTTTGTTGTGAGCTGTTGCTTGTTGTCTCCTTTTTTTTATCTTAGAATTCTTTGATGTTTGGACCTAACAAAACAAACAAATGCCAAGTAGGTTTAGGATAACACAAACATAAAAGAATTTGTAAGAAAATAAAATCCGTAGCATACATCATGTATAAAATTAAGGCATCTCTCCTTCTTGTACCCAATTGCCCCACATCTTGAGCATCTTTGTATTTGCCCTCTCCTTAACAAGTGACTGTGGTTGTTGTCTTTTTTCTTTTTTTTTTTTTAATTTTAAGGAGCTATTCTTCTCTTTTTTATTGGTCATTAGCTAGATCTTCTATATAGTGATGGCATAACATCGCCATACTCAATCTTCTCTCAAAGATCAAGACTATATAAAAGTTGTATCATTTACTCATAGCACTTCAAGTAAATTTCTTTCTTGTAGTAACTATCCAAAAATATTTTAAGTTCCTTCAAGTTAATGCAACTAATAGCATGTGCACAAGCAATTTCACTTATTTGTCACTTTCTATTTGAACATTCATAAACACTTAAATCCACAACCAACTTCTCAATATTATTAACAACCTCATATTGTTAAGTTACAGATCAAGAGAGCTGCCACTCTCCAGCTAATCTAGACCTTCTCTCTAACTTCATTTTAATCCCAGGTAAAATAGTCCTTAAATAGTTCTAAATCAGTTCTCTATTTTGTATCCACCTAGTCATTAACTTAACCCTAATTTTTTTTAACATTGTAATTATAGATTTCTCTCTAGCATCTACAGTTACAGAATTAAAACTCTCAAACATACTGTTAACAAGTGTATGTACTTTAAAATGAAAAATAAACCTAAATCTAGATTAATATCTAGATACAATGGTATTTAAGTATCTAAATACTTCCTGATTCACAGATCTAAGCTCTACCATGTACTTCTCATAGTCTTACGAGTGAGTAGTCTTAGCACATTTTCATATCATTTGCTTCAGAAATAAAATTGAATATTTTTTTAAATTATTGTATAAATACCTCGTACAAAACCTGTTGTTCATTTCTAGTATCATATCCTAAAATGTTGGCAATAATCGCTAAAACAAAGGAAATTTTACATTTCAGTTACTAATTATCTAGTTAATCATAAATTAGATGAACAATTTAAATCGACAAATAAGTTTAATAAAATACTTACTTTCTATTGGACAGACATGAATATTGATCTTCCCATATTCTCAATCTCAATATCATTAGTAAGATGACTCAAAAATTATATCCATGAGTTCTTGGTCTCGACTTTAACAACAACGTATGCAATCGGAAACATCTGATCATTAGGGTCCCATCCTATTACAGTCAGTAGCTACCTGAGGTGTTTTTAGAAAACATCCATTCAAATCAATGAATAACTTACAGTGCTAAAAGCTTTTCTTGTATACATTCAAGTATACATATATCCTTCAGGAAACACATCCTCCTCCTCAACCTTTTTGCATAACCAAAAACTCTACATGATCTCTTGATTAAACTATTTTACACTTGGCAAGTGCATCTGCATTACCTTAAAACAACTTCATATTTTTCTTAGGATTTTTATCCATAGGATCCTTGTACCACAATGCTAAGATATTCTCTTCAATATAACCAAATTGCTTTAACTCTTCATACGCTTTAAAAAAGGACCACCGATTACAGTCAATATCTTCTATAATTGTTGTTTCTCGTCCTACATATTGTAATGACCCCTATATCATAACCAAACCAACCATCATGATAGAGCTCTAATTTAAAATATCCCATCCTTTCCTCCAACACCGTATCAGTCAAGATCACAATATATTACTAAACTGAAAAAGAAAACCAAAAACTCATACAAAAACAATCTTTTTTTCACAGACATATTAAACTCTAGTGTCATTACAAATCCATTTAGTCTCCATTTAATCATTAACAAAAAAATCAACCAAAACACTCACATTCGAAACTAACTATTGGAGGAGAGAAATCATAGTCAATGGAAGGAGGAAACCATATTTAAGACAACTTTGCAATTATTAGCAAACTAACTATACACATGACCCTTTTTTGAGAGAACTCATAATCACCTACTTTCTTCTTTTTAAGAATAACTTCTGTTATTTTCAATTCTGGATTAGGATATGAAACAATGTTATATTGGTTTCTGAAATGTTGTGATTAATTGATGAATTATGAGGGACAAATGAAGTGTTTTACACAAAACTCAAATAGAAAAAAATAAAAAAGAGTATTTTTGTTATTTAAAAAATTATTATCTTCAAAATGACAATTTTAATATCAAATTATGAGAACCATTTGGAATTAAAAATAAGGTTAGGGACACTTTTAATTTTAACCATTTGAGACTAAAACAATACTTATATCTTAATTTAACATTAATTTTTCATAATAAAATTCACTCCAATTTTCTATTCTTGCATATATGGCTGGCTCAAGAAGTTTTAATAACCATATCTATTTACACCATTGTCCCTAAAAGTCCGTTTAGTACGAGAGAAAAGGTTATTGACTCTTATCGAAACTCCTTAATACCATGCATGGTGAAAGCAGTGATTTGTAAATAAACTAGTTAAAACTAATTTTTTTTATATGCTAAAAACACAAATAAACCAGTTTAAATTAATTTTAAATTTTAAATTAATTTTCTTAATTGATTTAAACAAATACATCATATTATAAACCAGTTTACTATATAAAAAATATTTTGGTAATAGTTTTTAATTCATTTAAAATGATTTAGTAGAATTTCAATTCAATTTTTTAAAAAATTGAACAATGAACAGCCTAATTTTTTCTAGGTTTTAATCCCCGGCCCCGGGATTGATATAAAGTTTGATACCAATACAAAGTTGGGGCTTATTCACATGCTCATCAAGCATGAGAATATTTATCAATGACATATCAAATAAGGGTTCTTAACAATAAAAACATAATAATGAAAGGTAACTAAAGCAAAGAAAAATGTTATACACAATTCTCAGCACTTTCAGAAACACTAGATGAAAGAGAAACAAATAAAAGAATTCTAAGTATTTTTGGCACCATTTGAGTTGGAGTATTTTCTAACTATGTATTGTTTGTCACATGCTTCAAAATATATGTAGGCTTATTTTCTAAATTACATTNATATGTGCTTTTTCTAATGCTTTATGAACATATAATTTTTTTTTTATTTGTGTAAAAAAAGAAACTCATTCCCCTTATATGTCTATTTGAGTTTTTATCTTAAACCATCTCTTAAAAGTTAGTTAAATATACCGAAAGATTAAGTAATTAGGTCATGTTTTGGTTGTGCTAGACTGATGTAATTTCGTGATGACTGGAATAGAAGATAACATTTGGAAAAGAATTAAAGGGTGCAGAGAATAGTAGAATACATAGGTACAATTTTTTTTCGTTTTTGGTCGTAATGCAGGAACAATTTTAACCCAAAAGCCTATTTTGGGCTTCAAAATCTTATTGAAGGCATAGTTTTTGGAATGGTTTGGGCTCTATTTATCCCAATTGCACTAAATGAAAAAAATGTTGAAAAGAAAAATTTATAACCAGCCCAAAAAAGAAATTTACAAATCTATTTCTAAAAATGGAGACAAATGCATGAAAATGGACTGTTGGGTCCAAAGAGAGAATAATTAAATGGAGCTCAAATCCGCGACGGATTAGTCATTGACCTGCCGAGTTGGGGGATACCATGGGCAACTAAAAAAAAACGAACATGTTACCTTGCTGGATGCTTGTGTGAGCGTGGCTCCTCTTAGAAGTTCCGTTGTCTACTTATTCAACTAATGATATGTTTCATGCACATTGGCTCACCTATCTTACGGGGAGTTAGGTTAGAGATGCTTGTTCCTTTGGATACATGGAAACTAATACATATGCTGAGATTAGGTCTGTTGAAGACATTTCTATTATGCACTCTCAAAGTTTCATAGAGATCTGTATAAATAAGCCAGGCAGTTAAGACAAAACTAATGACAAAATAGAACAAGCTGTAATATGAGAGGCCTCAGAGGAGATATGGAGGATAGTTGTAGAATGTTTGCAACAAAGTAGAAAACTTTCTTCCTATGCCACATAATAGGTCATTATCATTACAAACACTACAAAAAAGATATTGAATACCGTCGAAATTTTTGTCGGCGTCGCAAGTTATCAGCAGATTTATCGATAAAATTACCGACAGATCTGGCAATTAATTCATCAGGTCCAAACATTACTAGCAGTTTCTATATTCCGACAGTAATTTCGCCAGTAAAATTTGGAAGGAAACAACAAAAAGTGACGCGTCTTTTTACCGGTGATTTACTGTCGGATATATCCGACGGTAAACTTGTTTAATGAAACATTGCATTTTGGTCACACGCAACTCTTTACCAGCAGATTTATTCAACAGTAAATTCGTCGGTAAACATGCCCTAGATAACGATATCTATCTCTCTCAAGCTAAGTATGCTTCTGATATTCTTGCTTGAGCCGGAATCACAGATAATCGCACTGTGTCTACTCCTATTGAGTCTAATGTCCGATTTATGGATGACACTGTTTTGGATAATCCTACTCTTTATCGACAGCTCGTTGAAGGTTTCGTCTACTTGACTGTCACACGACCAGACATTGCCTATCCAATTCATGTTCTTAGCGAGTTCTTGTTAGCTCGTACTAATCACTGTGCGGCAGTTTTTCGCATTCTTCGCTACATCAAAAGCACTCTGTTTCATGGCCTTTATTTTTTTATCCATTCATCTTTAACCCTTCAAGTGTACTTTGATGCTGATTGGGTTGGTGATCCCACTAATCGTCATTCTACTACTAGTTATTGTTTGTTTCTTAGTGACTCTCTCATTTCCTGGCGAGCCAAGAAACAAAAGTTCACTGCTCGATTATGCACCAAATCTGAATATCATGCTCTCGCTGACACTACTGCTGAGATTGTCTCGATTCGCTAGCTTCTCGAAGATTTGGGTGCTCCTCAATCGTCCTCCACTAATTTTTATTGTGACAATCGCAGTGCTATTCAGATTGCCCTTAATGATATTTTTCACGAACGCACCAAACACATTGAAATTGATTGTCACTTTATCCAACAACATCTCCTTATTGATGTTGTTCATCTCATAGCTGTTGGGACTCTGGATGAGACTGCTGATATTTTCACAAAGGCTCATCACCCTACTCGTTTTCGGGCTCTAGTATCCAAACTCAAGATGGTATCTTTAGGTCCCACTTGAGTATGAAGAAGGATGTTAGAGTATAACTAGGATCAATTAAGATCAGTTAGCATCAATTATATTTACTTATTAGCATATCTGTATAGGTATTATAAGATATTATGCTTTTATTATTTTGATTTCTCTAACACCTATATATATCCTTGTATATTGTATCATTGCAACACACTCAATAATATACAATCACTTTCTTCAGATTATTTTCTTTGTTTCCAACAATTTTATTTTATTTATTTTTTATTATAAGCTGTTCTTGAACTGTATGGGATGATTGATGCAGATACGAAGGCAATATTGTTCTGCTTGTGCAAGATAATTCAGTTCGTATGTATAAATAACCGTGACCGTCAAGCTTGCATCTAATTGTCTTGCTAATTTTGTTGCAATGTCTCTGTATTATATTATTCTTGTTTTTTTCTTGTTGTTGTAGTTACTTACTTACTGTGCCTGCTACAGGTTGTTAGAGAGAGACAAGAAGTTCGATCTTTTGAGATAGGCCCTCAGACTCTTCTTCACCGGAGATAAAATTGATTTGCTGAATGCGTGAAAATGGTTAGAAGAGCCAACTATGTCATCCTCCTTAGCTACAAAAAAAAAGTTATCTGGAGAACTTAGCTACAACTGCATTTCAAATTATAGAAGAAGTTTGCTTTTGTTATTAATGATTCCTTAAGAATGTGTTTGCTTAATGGATGGAAGAAAATAAGACATAAATACAAATATATAAATAGACATAGACATAACAATACATATTTTTTTAGTTTGTTTGATAAATAATACACAATACAATACACAAATCACAATTATATTAAAATGTCAATATCATTCTTTCTCTTTGTATCATCAACACTATATCACAGAAATACCACATTAACTGTC
>NC_029794.2:15629277-15635321 GCF_000816755.2 Arachis ipaensis | reverse complement strand
AGGTTATGGGACGGCTATGTCTTCTCCAAGAAATGACGGTGATGATGTCTCAAAATATTAAAAGTAAAAATAAATAAAAAATTTGTGTCCAACATAAAAAATTCGAGTCTCAACTTCCTAAAGAAACACAAAATATACGTCTATTGTATGCAACTTTGTCCTTTAAAAAATTATCTCTCCAATCAAATAATAGACATATACCACACCGTATTTATGTATTAAATAGATATACCCACTAATCAAACACGGTCTAAATTATGTTTGACTAGTGTAACCCGTTTTTTGTTGGAATTTTCTATATTATATAACATTATGTATTATACAATTTTCAATAAGATCATAAAAATTGAGAAATAGACATATTATTTTAAATATTTTATTTAAGTTATTAAATTATAATATTCGGTCAAAAATTGGGGTGTAATCGGTTTGATTTGATTTGGTTTGGATCGAAAATCAATTGAACCGACCTGTTTGGTTTTATGATGACATTACCCATTCGGTTTGCTATTTGTGACACAACCGAACCAAACCGAACCGAACTAATAGCAGTTTAGTTTGGTCAATTTTTTCGGTTTTTTAAAAGCTAATAAACATAATTTAAATGACTATAAAAGGAAGTTTAAAGCAGTCAATAAACTAAAATAATAAGAGTACATCACATCTAAATTTAATACAATTTCAATTTGTCTAAACAATTAAACATAAAAACAAATACAATTAAAAATGTCTAACAAACAATAAAAACAAATACACTTTAAAATTAAATAAAGACCGAAACAGCCACTTTAAAACTAAACAAAATCCAAAATAGCCACCATGCTTAATCTGAATTCACACTAGATTCATTATCATCTTCTTCGGTTGGTGTAATTTCTACAAAAATAAAACAAAGAAATCAATATAGATTATAAATTATAAACATAAGCTATGAAAGGATCCTCCAATTGTTTTCACACCAAAAGTTTCCAAAAATCCACACCAATTATTTTCAACCCCAAAAGTTCACCAACTTCCCTCATCAATCTCAGCAAGATTGAACACCCCAAAATATCCTCCAAAGCCAACATAATTTCTAGAACAACATAGCATCAGCAATGCTCTCAAAACTGTTCCACTTACACTCACAACACTCACATTCCCATTCTTGTTGGAACAAAAGGCAAGGAATAAGGATCTGCCATTCAATTCTTGTTTTGTATGCATAATGATCCAATTTAGGTTAGTCACTATAGTTATTGATTTTTGTTTTCTAATGGGGTGTTTGTATTTAGGTTAGTCAAACTCATCTTCCTATTTAAGCACAGACCAACAATAACAATCAGATACAATAATTTTAGTCAAACTCGTCTTCTTAATTAACCAGACCAGCAACAACAATCAGGAACAATATTCTTCGCAATATTAAAAAAATTTACAAACTACAGAGAGCATTTGTCAACTTCTGTGAAATTAAAAAATGGATTATTCTTCGCAAAATGGCTGAACAATATATTGATTTGTGAATTTAACTAATATATATGCCTTTAATCAACTATAAAAATATGAAAATCACATTCTAACCTTCGAAGAAGACATTGTTCAGTTGCTTTTTGCAGGAGAGGGCTCGGCGACTGGAGTGCTGCTCCGTTTAGGGTTTGTTGCAACGACTTAGGGTTTGTTGATTCGGCGCGGATAGGACGACGATGTGGACTGCACGAGGGCACAAACTGGACGACGCTGCGGGCTAGATGACGGTGCTCTCCAGCTCTTTGCTATGCCTGCGAGTCTGCGACGGAGAAGAATGGATGACTTGTGACGACTTTGAGCGACGATGGACGACTTCCTTGATGGTGGACGACGTTCTCTGGCTCTCTGGCTCTCTGACTCTCCCAGCCTCTCATTCTCTCAAGCATGGCCGCATGGAGGAGGAAGAATGGAAGATGGAAATGAGCTGTGGGTGAGTGGGTGTCTGGGTGAGGGTGACTGCGCGAGTGAAAGCGAAAGAGGGTTAGGGATTTTAGATTTAGACTTTTATTACTAGGTTAAACTAAAAGTAAACCGGTAAAAAGAACTACTATGTAACACCTTCTTCGGTTCGGTTCGGTTTGATTCTTACAAAGCCAACCGAAAATTGAACCGAACCGATCAGTTTAATTCGAAAAAAACAAAAAAAATAACTTTTTTTATTTTCCATTCGGTCATTGTAAATTTCGGTTCGATTTTACGGTATTTTTCGATCCAGTTTGATAATTTACACCCGTAGTCAGAAACATCTTCCTTGGATGGACATGGTAATAAAAAGTCAAGGTTTACGGCCATGTTCATGTGAAAGCTGACCAAGCAGTGGAAATAATACTATCTTGAAAATTCCAACAACATGCAGAAAATTAGAAAAACATTTACTAATACAGGAATATTATACTTCAATGAGTTAATAATCAAATTCGTTTTTAAAAGATAAAATTTAAGTTAAATTAGTCCTTCCATAAATTAGATGATAACATAGTAGATTAATACCACGTATTATAAAATAATTGGTTGACGTGTCAGATCAGTGACACCTGACACACCATATATTACTTGACATGTAAAAAAATTATTTATAATTACAATAGTCTCTAAAAATATAGACGTAAGTAAATTTTATCTCTAAAATTTTAAAAATTAATAAAATTAATCCTTATGTAAATATATATATGAGAAAATAACTTTGTAACAATTTAATTATTTTTATTATTTTATTTGAAATTTTTTTATTAAGGTGTAAAAAATAAGATTCAAATGAGTAGGATTAAGAAATATTAAAAATTTTAAATTATAAAAAAAGAGAGAAATTTATAAAGATTAATTTGATCAATTTTTAAAATTTTAAGGATGAAAATAATTTATATGTGTACTTTTGGGGATTAATTTGATTATAAATAAATCTATGACATATCAAATGACATGTGACATGCCAGGTGTCACTGACCTGACACGTCAACTAATCATCTTGTGATACGTAGTATTAATCTACGCCGTCATCATACCACGTGGCACTTAATGTGATATATCATTATCTAACTAATAGAAAGACCAATTTGATTTACGTTTTGTCTTTTAGGGACTAATACGACTAAAAAAATTATTTAAAGATTAATTTAAAAAATAAACAATTTTTTAAAAATAAATTTAACTATTAATTTATACTTTAATTAGGAAGGAAAAAAATATAATTAAAAACAAGAGAGAACAGAAACCTTAACTGTCTATCAGCTAGAGAAAGCATTTATTAGCCACATCAATTATGTCAAAAACATTTAAAGAGACATGTGCAATGAAGAACCAAATTATTAGCAAGAGAGTACAATTGGAGGAAGAAAATTATTGATCCCACTATTTATATGAACTTTTTTTTATCTAGTATAGAAAAATTATGACATACAATGATAAATCACTACAAACTACTAACTTTGCGTTGGTCGAGTGATGGAAAAACTCATTTCGTTTACAATGATTTTGTCTTCTTTGTGAAAGTCTGTAATAATCTGATACGAGAAATAATCACAGCTTCTCAAATCAGATTGGTCAAGTTATTAATGTTATATTGTTACTCATTACCTACTAATTAGTATCCTTACACAATAATAATATTTCTACATCATAGCATTTATCTTAATTGAATTCTACATCATAGCACTCATCTTAATTAAATTGTCCTTGCATTAGGTATTTAGGAGAGGACAATTTATTTGGATAAAATTATTGGCAAAAATGATGTTATATTTCACAATATTTTCTTATTTAATTGAAGGTGAATTTTATGGTGCTTTTGTTATGGTGTCTAAATTACCTAACTTTTTTTTTTAAATAAAAAATAAAATATTTAAAATAAAAGTAAATCATGTAAATTTATTAAATATTATTTATTTACCTTTTTTAGTAACTTAGGTACAAAGTGATAGACACCATAGCATTTACCTTAATTGAATCATATTATAGAAATGAGAATTTTAAAGTAATTCATTTTAATTATGGCGTTTGGCACATTGTCTAATAGAATTAGAATTTCGTTAACAAGCATCCTGAAAACACTTTCATCCTCTTAATTAATGTCTTCATAATACTTTTTAGCTAAATTCATAAAATAATGTAATTTGATGATTAAAATTTGATAAAGTTTAAATTGTATAACTAAAAATTTTTTAGAAATTGATTTGAGATATTATTTTAGATTTTTTGACGACTTTATTTGATTTTATAAATCTTTTGTGCCATGCATAATTTATACCGTTAGAACAAAGTAAACTATAATTTTTAAAAAAAATTATTCTCGTAATGTTATTATGGATAAAAATACTAGTTTTAATATAATACACAAATGCACTAATGTTAACTTAATACATGAATGATGCACAAATGAACTAATGCTAACTTGATGCATAAATGAACTCATGCTAACTAATGTCACTGGTATGATGAAAACTGAACTAATGCAATTTAACCAATTCTAATTTAATACACAAATGCACTAAAACTGAACTAATGCAATTTAAGAAAAAAAAAGTAGAAATAGAACAAGCCCAATTTCTACAATTTTAATACAAATAATTTAAATTGCAGAATACAAGTTAACTAGATTTCAAAATACAAGTATAATTTTATAAACTAAATTCTCATAATAGAAGCATAATAGAAGTATAATGAACTAAATTCTCAAGGACCTATTTGTCCTTCGAACTTTATTCCCCTTCCAACGTGGCACCGTAACGAACACCTGGACACCGTTTCAGCCACGTCAGCCAGTTTCGTTTGGTGTATGAGAGGCAAATAGATGGAAGGACTAAATTGTCCTCCGTTTGTTAAAGTCAGGGACTTTTTTGTATTTAAAATTTGTCAGGGATGTATTTGTCAAAAATTTAAAAAGTCAGAGACCTATTTGTCTTTTTTCCTTAATTTTAATAATGTTTGATCATCATTTTAATTAAATATAAATTTTCCAAACTCAACAAAATATTTTGTTTTTTTATTTTATATTTAATTTATTAAATTATCTTTAATATTATTAATTTGTCAAAATTATTAATTTATATTTTTATTATATCCATTCATTGTATCATATACTATTATTTTCTCTTATTATTATTCTCCATACAAATACCTGTCATCATTGTCTCATCACCACTGTTATATTACCTTATTCTCCTTTTTCATTTTCTTCTTTCCCTCTCATCTTTTCTTCACTCGATCGTAATTAATTATCACCAAGTAGCATTACCGTAATTTTCAATCTTGTCTAGCACTTGGATTTATAACTATCTATTCTGTTAACTTTTATAAGTTGTTAAAGTATTATTAAAATAATTTATTTTGTGTCTTTTAAATATCTAGATATATAAAAATAATAATTTTTTTATGTGTGTTAAGGCATCTTGTTGTTCTATTAAAAAAATTTAAGACATAAAGCATTCAAATTTTTTGCTCAAATGATCAAAATTTAATGTCAGTAATCCTAAAAAATATCAAAATATATTATTTTTAACTAATATAATAAAAAATAGTACATTATTATAAAATTTTAATTAATAATTATAAATTTAAATTATAATTTAATATAATACCTTAGAACAATAAGTTGTCATTGCTTTTCATATTTGATTGTTACTGTATGAGTTTTATGTTTATTTTATTGTGCACATTAATTAAACTATATTTTATTATTTTACTTTGTATGTTTTGAAATAATGCGATCGTAATATAAGGATGACATTAGTTTTTCATAACTAATGCGAATTTTTTTACTATTTTATTTGTCATTTAAATATTATCCATAAAAAGTAATTACTTAAAGTAAAATACTATATAAGAAGAGATAGAAAATTTTTGAATTTATCGTTCTGGTTTGTTCTTAATTCTCACTTGATATTACTAAAATTTAATAGATTGATGGTGGTGATTCTTTTTTATTAGTTAAAAAATTTTAACTCTATCTCTCTTTTAATTTTATTAAATAATTTTTTAGGTCAGAATAATTTTAACTTCTTCTATAATAAGTATAAAAAAAATTATATAAAATAAAAAAG
>NC_029794.2:15612685-15629259 GCF_000816755.2 Arachis ipaensis | reverse complement strand
ATATTTTAAAAATAGAAGATTCATCAAAAACACAATAAAATAAACCTTAAATTGACTGTGAGGCACAAGAAAAAAGAAAAAGAACTAGCCATAAAGGTTGAAACATTAAGAAATATATAACACAGAATTTAGATGTTTATTGAATTATTAGATTATTTAAAAATCAATTAATAAATGTTCTTAATTGAAGAGAAGAGAAGTTATGCGTAAAATTAGTAATGATAATAAAATCATATTAAATTTTTAATTGCAGTGAATGAAAGCGAGAAGAAGATGGAGGCGATACAATTCAGAATATTAAAAGAAGGAGAAGGACGACCGCAATAAAAATATAGGAAAGTACTTCTAGTGGAGAGAGGAGAAGCAATAAGAAAAAGAAAAAGGTACACTCTTTTTCATCGTTTCAAAAAAAAATTATAATAGAATAATAAGATCAAACTGTTGGTCAGAATAAAGTACTCACATAAAGAATATATTCAAAGTAAAATGATAAGATCCATAAAAAAACTATTTATCATGCTGATTGAACATTTCCTTACATCCTAATTATTTCTTTTTCTTTTGTTATACATGACGCTGCATCCAAATAATTATTCCATACAAAGAAGCGTATTTAGAATTGGGAAGAGAAATAAGAAAAATAAAAAAAAAGTTAAAAAAACTATAATAGAATAATAAGATCAAACTATTGGTCAGGATAAAGTATTCACAAAAAGAATATATCCAAAGCAAAATTATAATATTCATAAAAAATTATTTATCACTCTGATTGAACACTTCCTTACATTCTAATTATTCTTTTCTTTCTGTCATATATAGTGCCGAAAATCAACCTTTGACATAGTTATTATCTAGTTCAGTAAGCCCAAAAAATACATTCAAGTAATTATTCCATATAGAGAAGCGCATCCAAAATTGAGAACAGAAGTAAGAAAAATTGAAAAAAGGTGAAAAAATTAAAAAGGTAGACTATTGGAGTAAAGAATTGAAGAAGAGTGTTGAGTTTGGAAAACTTATATGATGATCAAACATTATTAAAATATAAATTAGAAAATTATTAAAATTATTATTAAGTATTTTATTTAATAATTTTTAATAGGTTGTTTGATGATTTTTGTTCAAGTGTGCAGAAAGCAAATTAATTTTTAATATTGGGCCAAAAGCTAAACAAGCCAAAGATGATCATTGAATTAAGTTAGGCTTGTGCAAAATTAATTAAGTGGCTGAATGTTAAAGAAAATAAAGAAATTCAAAAAGGGCCCAAATCCTTTTAAAGCCCTTGATAAAATAAAGTAAGAAACAAGTGGCCCAAAAGATTTGAAGGGAGCCATTCGGTGATCACAAGAAAGCTTCCTCAAGTAACCAAAAGTTTCATACGTTACTCCATGCCTTGGTTATTGGAACCCAAATCTCAACTCAATTAAATTCATTCTTTGATAACCAAAAGTCTTACACGTTACTTTAAGTCTTGGGTAATGGAAGTGGGAATTCAATTTGATTTAATTCCATTTAATGCTTCCACTAAAAGCTTTCTTTCTTCCTCTCTTCTCTCTCCTCTCTCCTTCGGTCACATCTATCCATCAAAAAAGAAGATAGAAGAAAAGTGAAGCCTCTAAAGAAAAGCCTATGAAAAAAGGTTAAGAAAGATTGCTACAGAATAAAGATTTGGAGAAAGGCTTCAAAATTTTGTTACCAATAAAGGAAGAGATTGGCTTCGGGCAGGAAGCAAATCTATCTTGGTAAAAAGTTCATTTTCGTTTTTGTGCATCAAGAAGAAGATAGCATCTGAGTCTCTAGAGGGGAAGAAGCAAAAATGGAAAGCTTGAAGCCAGCCTGGGTCAGACGCTCATCAACGTTCAGAATCAAATCTTGGGGGCAAAGTTAAGATCAATGGCCAATATTGAAGAAGTTGGATGAAAAAGGATGAGAGAGATGCATGCAACAGATTCGGGCTCTCTCTCTCTCCTCTGTTATAGCCACTACTACTCTGATGTTGGAGAAGAAGTTGGTGGGTTGGTTGAACTGGTTTCAACTTTGGAAGCTTCATCCTTCTATATTAAGGGTGAACGGCCAAGGGCTAAAAGCAAGGAGAGTAAGTGAAAGACGCCGCTACTTTGATGTTGAGAAGAAGACAATGCTAGGGATTGAACGTGATTCAACCTTGGAAGCTTTACTCTTCTATATTAAGGGTGAACGACCAAGGGTTGAAGGCAAGGAGTGAGAGCACATGTTTGGGTTCCATAGCTCTTTGAGCTGTTTATTCTTCTCTTTCATGGCTTTCATTGAATATTTTTTTTCTCAGTTTAGTCTGTCTGTGTTTCATTGGTAAAAGGCAAAATGTGAGGTTTTGTAAGAAAAAGCCAAAGAGTGAAAAGAGGCAGAGAGTTAAAGAAAAAATCATAGTTATCTCAGAAATTCTTTGTATGTATTTCTGTTTTGTTGTCATGATCCTGACGGAATTCCCTTGCAAGTTGGATTAGTACTTTGCGGTTGAAACCTAGGTTTGAGTCCTAGTCAAGTTCAGGTTGGGTTAGAATCTGGACTTGTTCCCTTGCAAGTTGGATGAGCACTTTTCTGTTGAAAGCTAGGGTGAGACCTAGTCAAGTTCAGGTTGGGTTAGAATCTGGACTTGTCCCAGATAGGATTGGGTAGATCCTAGGGAGAATTGGTGAATGTAATTCTGTTGAAAGATAGTGAAATTCCATCTCTATTGTGATGGAGACTGGATGTAGGCTGCATTGAACTTAGCAGCTGAACCAAGATACATCTTGATGTGATTCTCTCTTCTCTGCTTCGTTTTTGCTTCTGGCACTTAGGAGACAAAATGAAAAATGTCTCTCAATCTATTACGAGAAAAAATGAAAATGTCTCTCAACTTCTTACGAGACAAAAGTAAAAACATCTCCTGAAATTTTTTTGCAAAGGCAAAAGTAATATTCTGCAAAAATGGATAGCTAAGATTCAACTCCCCTTCTCTTATCCACCGATTACCATCAAAGAGGTTATTCGTGATTTTATCATAACTGTTAGTGAAATACTGATGAAAATAAGATAAGAGAATATGAGTTGTTAAATGTGAAAGCTTTTTTATTTAACGTAACCGCGCGGATGTACGGGAGAACCTCTATCTTTAAGGGTGATAATTAGAACTTAATTTTAGATACCAAAATTTTATATATTAATATTATATATTGTTCACTTAATAAATATATTTAAATAACCATGACTCAAAATGCGAATTTCATATCATTTAATTTCTTTATGCATAATAATAAGTCTATATGTACAATATTAAATCCTACACATTATTGTAAAGCTACTACATTTACATGAAAAAGATGGCATGGTAGCAAGGCACAGGAATTAAATTATCTAATTAACAAGACTACAAATTAAAAATAAAATAAAGTTCAATATGCACTACTCTTTTGAATCGGGTGTATGAACCTCTATTGCTAATTAAATATGTACTAAAAAAAGGGATCAAATTACATGAACCTCTATTGCTAATTAAATATGTACTAAAAAAAGGATCAAATTACACGTGAAGATTCATTCGAACCTTGTACCACCCTTTCTTAAAACAACCCAAAAATGTCCATCCATACTTTACGACAAATCTGATGCTTTTAGATCCGTTTGCCTTTGATTCATCCATCTCTAAATAATGATTAATCACCAATAGAAGAAGATACAATAAAAAACAAAAACAAAAAACGTAGTATATTATAGCAATGTGATGAGTTCGGTGATGAAATGATGGTGATAGGAAACTCAAGAGCTAGTAATTAATCAAGCGTAGTCTTGGGCGATCAGATGAAAAAAAAATCTTGTGTTGGGGGAATTGAAGAGGTTCTAGTATTCTTATAATTCGTTTTTCTCTTTATGTTCATTACCTAGTGTGTTATTGATTGTCTTTTATAATTGGATTATGATGGTTGATAACGCAAATGAATGATGACAAATTGACAACTGTTGTAACAGATTATTATGATATAATAATATCCTGATATGTGTCAATTATTGACTTGATGAATATTAGTGTAAAGTACGTGTATGCTGTATTTAGTGTGTTTTGACTTTTGGATATGATTTTGTTTTTGGGTAACTTAGGATTTGTTGTTAGTTGTATTTTTCTATTTCTGGCTCTGCCAGGTTCAAATTCAACTACTGTTCAAAGAATGTTATTCACTTTTTTTTTTCCCCAAATGGAAATCAAAATAGAATTAAAGAGTAACAAATAATTGGATTGAATCTTGTTTCTTCAAGTAAGTAGAACTCCTATAAAACTTCTCAACCACTTAAAAATAGCTATTGCAATTAATTTCTAGTGATGATAATAATATTGGTAACGTTTTTAATAAAACTTTATGTTTAGAGAGCATATATAGCTCGAATTTAATAAGTTTAGGTAACTGTCTTTGGATGAAATTATATGAGTATTGTAAAAATCCAGTTTTCCATAAACAATTTTTTTTTTACTATTTTAAAATTTATTTCGCAAAATCTCGAATCACGGTCCAATAAGAAATAGTGAGGCTGACCCAATGGTAAAAAAATAAAAATAAAAAAAATAGAAATAAAAAAATAAAAAATGAAAAAGAAAAAGGCTATTAATATGGTCAAAATTGACTTTATGAGGGTAATTAATTTTCTCTAAGTCAAGTTTGACTAGTAAATAATAGATATTAGATTACTATTGGTTTATTTTCTCACTAGAGACTTTTTGAGCCGAAAATTCACTTTTAGTAATAATTTTGCGTGCACCGAGAAAAACTCTTGTAACCGAAAATTTCGAAACCAATGCTAAAAATAATTCCTACCTTGATAATTGTGTCCCAAGATTAATATTAGCCATTCATTTATGATTTATTTCTTTAAGAATAAATATTAGCCATTAATTATTTTATCGCACGGTAAAAGTTACCCGAACCGAATTTCTGACTAGTATTCCGCAAACGACTCCTAGAGACCCCAAATCTTCTTACTTGGCATCCAAGCAACTTGTATCTCCTTCTCAGCTTCTGGGTCGAGACTATCTCAACCTTTCACCCCTCTCAACTGTGCTTTTAACCTCGAGTAACTAATTGGGGTTAACCGTGGATAAGCTCGACATGTAAGTGCTGACCAAGCTTCCTCGTTTTCACGCCCCTTATTCATTGAAGCTCAGCCCTTGACCACGAAAATTCCAGCCCCTTTTATCATCATAAATTCAGCAAGAATTTGCCACAAAATTCACAAAACACTTTACACATTTTTACACTCTTTTGACTGAATTCTTGAGAGAGAAAGAGAGAAAATTCTTGCACCTATTTTCTGCGCCCCAGCCCATATTTCAACTCTTCTTCTATTGTTCTTCATGTATTCTTCAAGGGCTCAAACCATACAAGCACAAACGGTTGCCTGTTTTCGCTAATCTTTGCATTTATATCGAAATTTCGGCTAGGTAAACTCTTGTTCTTTCTCCTTTTCTTTTCTGTTTTTTTAAAAATAGTAGGCATGATGAATTTTACTCTCCTCTATGTTAGAGAACTCCTCTTGAAACATCCATGGAGCATGCCTAAGGAGTTAGAGAGATTCGAGCTCAAAGTGGTTGACTTTCGACGTTTTTGCGACACTTTGGGCCAAAAACGAAATTGCACCATAACCAGCTGTGTTTCTTCCCTTGTATGCACTTTTTCTAGTGTGTGAAAGGTTTACTAATTGAATTACATAAGAGGTAACGGTTAGGATTAGTTAGAGTATGGTTGTGCTTGTTTTCGGTGCTTATATGAGCTACTTTGTAGTGATTTTGTGCTTGATTTTTAATTCTAAAAATTTAGTGATAATTTTCTATTTCTAGACTGTTATTTGAGTGATATATGAAGTTATTTGCCTCTATAAATTAAATGTATGGGACAGTCAAAAATTAATGGAGCACTCGGGATTTAAGTGTCAAGCCTTAAAAGTCACTAAAAGTGGATAAAAATGAAAAACTGTACCCCTGAAAATCCAGCCACTAAATGATCATGAAAGTCACGTGTATAAAGGTTAAAAAAAATCTAGAAAATTGATTTTAATACTATGGAGTGTAAAAGTAAGAAGGGTGTTATGGTTATTTTTGGGTAAAAAGAGGGTTAAAAATGTAATTTAATGGAAAGATAAGTAAAATTCTAAACTTACTGTCATCAAGGATAAATTAGTAATTATATAAATTAATCGGTCAAGAATATATTTACAATAAATTTTTGGGTCTAAATAAAAGTTTTAGTAAAAGTTAGAAGTAAAACGGTAAAAAGTGGTAACTAGAATAAGTAAATAAATTAATAAAGAGTAAAATGATCTTTTAGGTCCCTTAGGGTAGAATTGGTATTAGTTAAAAGTATTATGGATAATTTGGTCATAGAAAAATATTAGGATTAACCCGGTAACATTTAGACGGTTGTTTTACTCAAATTTTGTTTATGTTTAAAAGAAAACGTGAGTATCTCAATATCGCAATTGTAACGTTAAATAAAATTAAAAGGAATAAAAGTAACAAATAAACATATAAATTGTTCGTCACCTGGTGATCTTGGGTGCTCAACGGGTCGGGTGATTTCGAGGGATGAGCGGGCGAGATCCTGGAGTAGCGCAGAGCGGGTTCTTGGTCTCTAACCGGAGATTGGTGGAGTTGGTGGTGTGACGGACGAGAAAGGGGGGTCGCCACCTGCAAGGACACTCCGACGATCAAGTCAGTGTCCGTACGAAATGATAGCCAGATTAGGAAAGGTGATGTGTACCTTGGGGGGAGTGATGTCCTCTCCCCTTATATACTGTGCTGGGTGGGCCCAACGATGACCTAGCCCATTGGCCAGGACGCCTATGAGCTGTTCCTGTCCACGTGGGGGAAGCAGGTCATTCTGGACTCCGGGTCGGGGCTTCGGGTGTTACCCCGAGGAAGCCGACCCGACCGGTTTGCTAGGTGTGGTGTGCCGGATTATGCAGGTGGTGAAGTTAGATGTCGACCGGGTCGGGTTTTAGGAACCGGCCCGTTGGATTTCCTTTGAGGGGTAGTCTGGGCCTGGGTCAGGGGTGGTGCCCCAACTCGTCGACTAGTTGGGCTGGACCTATAATGGTCCGTAACAGTGCTCCCAACGCGCTGGCCTTGAGGTTTGGAGCTCGTGGCTAGGCGCGTTTGTCCTACTCGCCGAGACGGGATGTGTCCTTCTTCTCGGGAGTTCGTTGATGGCGTTTCGTGTTTCTCACGCGTGGTTATCTCGTCTCTGACACCGCCTCCTTGGCTTCTGTGTGGGGCATTAAATGCCCCATCGTTTCATGATTTGAAATTTGCGTGAAATGTCAAATATGCCCCTGTCTTTTGGCGCTCCTTCTCGACGGTTACATTCCTTGCCCCCTTTTTTATTTTTACAACCTCCTCATTTCTCCACTCTTCTTTTCTCCTACTTCTACTTTGCTTCTCCTCTCTTTTCTACTACTTGCTCGCTCTTCTTCACCTTGCTTTTGTTGCTGCTTTAACCTTTCGGCCTACTTCTTCATCTTTTCTGGTACGTTGATTTTTATGGTTTTTGTTTTGCTCTTTCCTTTTGGTATTTGTGCGTTTCCCTTTATGCATGCCTGGGTTTTTTGCCGCTTCTTCTTTTAGAGGGGGCGCCACTGGATTTTTTTTGAATCTTGCTTGAGTTCTGGGCTAGTGTAGGGGTATCTGGAGGGTGATTTTTGTTTTTACTGTTTTAAGGGTTTCCGACCTCCCGTTTTGACTAAGTGGTGCCCCCGCTGTAGGTATGGCCGAGCGCCTTGTTCTTCCGAACCAGGCTCAGCGCTCACTAGCTGACTTCGTTGATCACTATGCTTGGGTTTCTTCTGATGTGAAGGACACTCCTTCCAAGGTCACAAAGGAGGTCCTCCAGGACTTGCGCCAAGCGAGGCTCTTGTGTGGGGGTGGTCCCGAGGAGGCATTTTACCAAGTTTATGTCCCTGCTAATCGGGAGCGTGTTTGCCAGAAGAACTTGGCGGCTCCTCGGGTCATTGACTGGTTGTGGGTTTATGAACCCATGTTCACGACCTTGGGGGTTCGCCTACCCTTCTCCCCCTTTATTATGGGTTTGATGAACCGCTGCGATGTAGCTCCATCGCAACTGCACCCGAACAACTGGGCTGCCATCCGGTGCTTTGAGATGGTTTGTGAATATCTGGAGCTTCCGACCTCTGTAAACGTCTTTCTCTACCTTTTTTTCTTATGAATCCTTCTCGCCAGGGGAAGGCGAAGAAGGGGTATATGTCCTTCAGGGCCCAACAAGGTCGTAGGATTTTTGGTCTTTTTGAGGATTCCTTCCACGGCTTCAAGTCTACTTTTTTCAAGGTTAGGCTAATTGAAGGTCATCAACCTTTTTGGCTTACTGCCGAGGGGGAGAGGCGGATCCCGACCTACTGGAGCTTCGGGGTGGGATCCGATTATTTGATAAAAATATCCTATGATTGGTTGAGTCCGGAAGACCGTAATATTGCCGATATCTTGTTGGCAATTTTTGGCGAGAAAAATCTTAACCCTCGTATGGTTATGGGGGACTGTGAGGCCGGCCGGTCGTATGTTGGTGAGTTCTTTACTTTTTGCATTTTTTGTGTTTTACTCTTCTATCACTCACGCCTTTGGTTTTTCCTTCTTCTTTGCTTACAGTTTCCATGGCTAGTGGGAGGAAAACTTTGGCTGACTTGATGAATCTCATCCAAGGGGATGGTGAGGGTGGTGAGGACTCCTCGGCGACTCCTTCGGCGATTCAGGACCAGGGGGATGCCGGGGAGGGCAGCGGTCGGGCTGACGGGGCCGACCAAGGTCAGTCGGAGAAGGTTGAGCCCCCCTCTGAGAACACCTCGGGGAATCCGAGTGTGGAGGCGGAAGCTCCTTTTGACGAAGAGGATCTAGGGTTTGGTGATGACGACTTACAGGTCGTTAGCAACCCTAAGAAGAGAAAACGGGATTCCGGAAAGGTGCTCTCGGTTATGGAGAAGAATTTTGATTCTGGGGGCTTCATCGAATCCCAGTTGCTCCCAAGCACCGAAGAGTTTTTTCGTGATGCCGACCTTTCTGGGCAGGCGAGGTGGATCTACCGCAGTCTTCTTTGAGCTACAGCTATTGCCAAGAAGGTGAAGCCTGTCTTGGGCAATTATCATGCTATGGAAGTGAAGCTTCGGGACTCCCAAAAAGATCTGACGAACTCAAGATCTCGGGAGGAATCTCTGAAGACAAAATTGTCAGATCAGGAGAAGAAGGCTCAGAAGGATGCCAAGGAGATCAACAGGCTGGTGGATCGAGACATCGCCTTGATGAAAGATTTGAATACTACTCGTGGTGAGACTGCTGCTGCTGAGAAGAAGGCCAAAGAATTTGAGGAAAAGCTGAAGTTGGCGGAGAGCTCGGCAGAGGCTGCTCGTCAGGAGATGGCTGCTTTGAAGAAGAAAAACAAGGAGCTTGCAAAGGGGCCCAGGAGGCCGTGAAGTTGACTGAGGAGGGGATCAAGCTTCAGGTGGCCGTGCTGGCTCCCGATCTCGATCTTTCCCAAGTTGGAGCTCTCAAGACTGTTAAGGATGGGAAGATTGTTGATATATTCAAGTCTTGATATTTTATGCTTCTTGCCTTATCTTTTTGTAATTTGTTTTTACCTCTAGGCCTGTTTAAGGTGCCTTTTAGTTGTAACAGACATTTTGGCACTTTATCTATATTAGGCCGTTTTGTTTATTGTTTGCTTTCTCGGGCCGTTGTGGCCTTACTTTTATTATTTATTTTTCACTTACTCGGGCCGTCTAGGCCTTTTGGTTTACCGTTTTTGTTGCTTGTCGCGGAGCCATTCTTGCTTTGGGTCCCTTTGGTTCCTGGGGTGATCAGTCCCGGATTTTCGTTAGGTCGACCGTTTGCTTTTTGCTGTTTTTTCGTTTTGATGTGAATCTTGCAAAAAGACATTCATTATATACTCATTATAGAACTTTTTAACAAAGAAGTGATGTAATGCATAATTAAGTGAAAGATAGTAAAAAGGGATGCAAAAGGAATTAGTGGGAGGGATCGAGGTCGTCAGATCGTGTGGTTGCTTCTTTTTATGAGTAGAACCTCTTTAGATTTTCCATGTTCCATGTTCTCAGTACCTCGCTTCCATCTAACTTCTCCAACTTGTAGCCTCCTTTGCTGAGGACCTCTCTCACCCTGTAAGGGCCTTCCCAGTTTACGGCCAGCTTGCCTTCTCCTGGGGTTGGCAGCCCTATGTCGTTGCGTCGTAAGACCAAGTCACCTTCTCCCAGGCTTCTTTTTAGCACCTTGTCATTGTACCTTAGGGCTATCCTTTGCTTTATTGCTGTTTCTGTTAGATGCGCCATTTGCCTTGTCTCGTTGACCAGATCTTTTTCGATTGCTTTGTTTCCTCCTCCGAGGAGTAACCTTGGACTCGGTTCCCCGACTTCGACTGGGATGACTGCGTCGATCTCGTATGTGAGTCGGAAGGGGGTTTCGTCCGTGGATGATTGGGGAGTGGTCCTTTAAGACCATAGGACTGAAGCTAGCTCGTCTGCCCATGAGCCTTTTTTTTCCCTCAAGTCGCTTCTTTAGTCCTATTTGGATAACTTTGTTGGCTGCCTCTGACTGGCCGTTGGTTTGGGAGTGTTCGACTGAGGAGAATCTTTGCTTGATTCCCAGTCCTGCTAGGAATCCTTTGAACTTTTTGTCGGTGAATTGTGTCCCGTTGTCCGATATGACGGTTGCTGGGATTCCGAACCTGGTGACCACTTGCCTCCACAAGAATTTTTGGCAATTTGCTGAAGATATGCTAGCCAATGATTCTGCTTCTACCCATTTAGTGTAGTAGTCTATGGCTACTATCAAGTATTTCACTTGCCCCGGCCCAGGTGGGAACGGTCCTAGGAGGTCGACTCCCCATTGGGCGAAAGGTCGGGGGGCCATCATCAAGTTGAGTTCTTCGGGTGGTGCTTTGTAGAAGTTGGCATTCTCCTGACATTTTTTGCATTTTCTGACGAACTCCTGGGCATCCGTCATCATTGTGGGCTAGTAATATCCTGCTCGGATGATTTTTCTCGCTAGTGACCTTCCTCCAATATGATGGCCACAGCACCCCTCGTGGACTTTGCTTAGGACGTAGTTCGTCTAGTCGGGGCGTAGGCATTTGAGTAGGGGTTGGTGGAGTCCTCGCTTGTATAATTTCCCCTGTATGATCATATATTTGGGAGCTTCCCTCTTAGTGCCCTGTGCCTCTTTCTCGTCTAGGGATATTTCTCCGTGCTCTAAGTATCGGAAGATAGGGTCTATCCATGAGGGGGAGCTTGGGTTTTGGCTTGCGCATAAGATGATTGCTGGTTCGGTTGCTGTTTCTCCGTGCTCCAGGTATCAGAAGATAGGGTCTATCCATGAGGGGGAGCTTGGGTTTTGGCATGCGCATAAGATGATTGCTGGTTCGATTGCCAGTCCCTGGATTAAGGATCTGTTCCCTGCCCTGGGTTTGGTGCTTGCTAGCTTGGAGAGGAGGTCGGCTCGGGCGTTCCTTTCTCTAGGAACATGCTGAATTATGACTTCCTCAAAGCCTTTGCATAGCTCCCTTACTTTTTCCAGGTATTTTTGCAGTAGTGTGTCCCTGGCTTGGTAGTTGCCGTTTATCTGAGAGGTGACGATCTGGGAGTCATTACTAACTTCTACCCTCAACGCTCCAACCTCTTTGGCTAACATTAATCCTCCTATCAAAGCCTCGTACTCTGCCTGGTCATTGGAGACTGGAAAATCGAACTTGATCGATTGTTCATAAGCTACCCCTGTCGAGTTTTCGAGAATGATCCCAGCCCCTCCGAAACTTTGGTTGGATGCTCCGTCAACATGGAGCTTCCACCGTGTGTTCGGTATGTCGGGGGCCTCCCCTGTGATTTCTACCAGAAAATCTGCCATGGCTTGGGCTTTAATTGCCTGCCTAGGTTTGTATTACAAGTCATATTGAGACAGCTCTATTGCCTATGCCATCATTCTTCCCGCGAGGTCGGGTTTCTGGAGGACTTGTCGAATGGCTTGGTCGGTTCTCAAGACGATCACGTGCCCTTGGAAGTACTGCTTTAGTCTTCTGGATGAGGTCAGTAGGGCGTAGGCCAACTTTTCCAACTTGGTGTACTTCAACTCCGCCTCTTGGAGTAATTTACTGATGAAGTATATTAGGCGTTGAGTCTTGTCTTCTTCTCGGAGAAGGACTGCTGCCATTGCTTGTGTGGTTACAGCTAGGTATAAGTACAGGGGCTCCTCTTCTCTAGGCTTGCTGAGTACGGGAGGTTCTGAGAGTATCTTTTTGAAGTGGTTGAACGCTTTTTCGCACGCTGGAGTCCACTCGAAGGTGATTCCTTTCTTTATTAGGTTGAAGAATGGGATGGCCCTTTCCAGGTGAGTCATTGCACGTCTTTGACGCACCCAGGACTTGTCATTTTGAGGATGACTTCGCATTTGTCTGGGTTGGCCTCTACCCCTCTTTGTGTTATCATGAACCCTAAGAATTTCCCTGCTTCTATGGTGAATGCGCATTTGAGTGGGTTGAGCCTCACTTTGAATTTTCTTAGTGCTTTGAAGACAGCCTGGAGGTCGTCTATTAGCTTGTTCGGTTCTGCTGTTTTCACCAGGATATTGTCAACGTATACTTCTACTGACTTGCCGATGAGGTCATGGAAGACCTTGCTCATTAGTCTTTGATAGGTGGCCCCTGCGTTCTTCAGCCCAAAGGGCATTACTTTGTAGCAATAAGTACCCCCTGACGTTATGAATGCCGTTTTGTCTTCGTCAGGTCGGTGCATCAGAATTTGGTTATAGCCTGAGTAGGCATCCATGAAGCTGAGAAAACGATATCCTGCCGCCGAGTCGACCAGGGTGTCGATGTTGGGGAGGGGGAAGAGTCTTTTGGGCATGCTTTGTTCAAATCGGAGTAATCAACGCACATTCTCCACCTTCTGCTGGATTTTTTTACTAGGACGACGTTGGACAACCATGTTGAATACTCGAGTTCTTTGATGAATCCTGCTTCTAGTAACCCTGCTGTTTGTCTGGCGACTTCGTCGGCCCTTTCTTGAGACATCTTTCTTCGCTGCTGGGCTACTGGTTTGGCATCAGGTTTTACGGCTAGTCAGTGGGACATGACCTCAGGATCCAGTCCCGGCATGTCTGACGGTGTCCATGCGAAGAGGTCGCCGTTTGCCCTTACAACCTCCATGAGGGGGCCCTTGAGTTCATGGGGCAGGTTCCTGTTTACAAAGGTAAACTGATATGCCGACTTTCCTATCTGAAACTTTTTCTTGTCCCCCTCTGGTTCTGGTCTCGGCTTGTCCTATATCCTGACGTCCAAGTCTGCCAAGAATACGCTAGCTGCCCTCTTAGATTCTTTCCTCAAGGAGAGACTGGCGCTGTCGCAAGCGACCACCATTTCTAGGTCTCTCCTTATGGAGCCAACTATTCCCTTGTCCATTATGAACTTTATTGTCAGGAACTTAGTGCATATTACAGCTGAGAATTCGTTGATGGTCTTTCTCCCCAGGATGATATTGTAGGCTGTGGAGTCTCTGAGGACTACAAAGTCTGCCATAACCAATTTCCTTGCGTCATCGGTTCCCAGGCAGATTGGGAGAGAGATTGTCCCGTCAGGTTTTATATAGTCATTGCCTAATCCCATGACTCCGTGTTGGTGATTCTTGAGGTCAGATTCCTTGAGCTCCATGGCGTCGAACACGTTTCTGAACAGGATGTTAGAATCAGCTTCTGTGTCGACGAGGATTTGTCTGACTAATCATATCCCGACCATCGCAGTAACCACCATGGGAGGATTCTCGGGGAGGTTTTGAAACCATTTATCTTCCAGGCCAAAGGTTATCGTGGGAGATCTTTTGCTGGCGATGGGACCTTCTGTCGAGATGGAGAGTACCCGGGTATCCTTTTTTGCTGCCGATTTGGATTTAGGAGTGCTGTCGCGTCCGACCACGATATTGACCACAAAGGTTGGGGGGTTATTGGCATCTCCCATGGGTTCTTGCCTTGGCTTGACAGTTCGGCTACGATCCTCCTCGGAGCGTTCTCGTTCCCATCTCCTCGGTTCTCTTATGAGCCGGGAGAATTCACTCAACTTTTCTTCTCTGATGGCATGCTCTAAGGCATCTTTGAGATCGAAGGAGTCTTGGTTTTGTGACCAAATCCCTTGTGATAATTGCAGTAAAGGCTTTTGTTGCCTTCTATTCTCTCTTTCAATGGTTTCGGTCTGGATAGGATTCCCTTGTCTGCAATTTGTTGGTAAACCTCTACTATGGGCACCGTAAGTGGCGTGTAATTTGTGAACCTTCCTACCCGTAGGAGTTGCTTGGGTTGCTTGGCTAGGGTGTCGTCCCTGGGAGCTTCCTTGTATCTGTCGAACTGGGGGGCCTGCCGAGCTGAGGGGTTTGGAAGCTGCCGTTTGTTGGCTGCTATAACCTGACTCACTTCCTCATCATTGATGTATTCTTTGGCCACGCTTTAAATTTCTTGCATGGACCAGATAGGATTAGTAGTGAGGTACTTCCTAAAATCCTCGTTTAGTAGGCCGTTCATTAGGCAGAAACTAGTGACTGAGTCTGTAAGGCCGTCGATCTCCAAGCACTCATCGTTGAATCTGTCCAGGAACTTCCTGGTCGGCTCCCCGGGTTTTTTGGTAACCCCTAGTAAGTTGATTGGGTGTTTTACCTTGGCTATGCGCGTTGTGAACCGAGCCAGGAAGCTTTGGGAAATGTCCGCAAAAGTCGTGATGGATCCTTGTGGGAGGGCGTTGAACCATCGGATCGCTGGGCCGGCTAGCGTTACAGGGAATGCTCAGCATCTGACCGTGTCGCCTACTCCTTCTAAGTTCATTCTTGCTTCAAAAGCTGTGAGGTGCTCCTGAGGGTCCTTAATCCCATCGTACCTCATGTCCGTTGGCTTGTCGAAGTTCTTCGGAAGCCGGACCTTGAGGATTGAGGGGTAGAAGGGAGTGGCTCCCATGATGATGGGATCCTGTTGTTTCTTGTCTTTCCCTCTCTGGGACTCCCCGTGGCTCTGGGACCTGTCCTGGGTAGGTCGGGAGGTCGCCTGTGTATGCGCCTCGTCGTGCTTCGTTAGGCTCCTTTCTCGGCTCTCGTGTCTTCGGGAGGGGGAGCGAGCGCGGGTGCGGGATCGGCTAACATCGCCGTGGGAGTGGCTGATGTCTCCGTGAGATCGGCTCCTCGCTGCCAGCTCTTGCTTGAGATTTTGTACTCTGTGTCTGAGTTTTTGCATGATCTTGGTGCTGTCGGCCCCCGTTCCTCCGAAGGGACGTCTTTCGGGGGTCTTGGTGTAGATTTGTTGGTTTGGCTGAACGGAGAATCGTGGCTGTTCGCTGGCACGGGCTGTCGAACTTGCCCTGCTCAGGTAGGCCCTGCCTCCGTCACGGAGTTCCTCTGAAGTGGGGAGTCGCTCCATGTCTTCTCCAGGATCCCCACAGACGGCGCCAATGTTCACCACCTGATGATCTCGGGTGCTCGACGGGTCGGGTGATTGCGAGGGGATGAGCGGGCGAGACCCTGGAGTAGCGCAAAGCGGGTTCTTAGTCTCTAACTGGAGACTGGTGGAGTTGGTGGTGTGATGGACGAGAGAGGGGGGTGGCCACCTGCAAGGACACTACGACGATCAAGTCAGTGTCTGTATGAAATGATAGCCAGATTAGGAAAGGTGATGTGTACCTTGCAGGGAGTATTGTCCTCTCCCCTTATATACTGTGCTGGGCGGGCCCAACAATGACCTAGCCCACTGGCCAGGACGCCTATCAGCTGTCCCTATCCACGTGGGGGAGCAGGTCATTCTGGACTTTGGGTCGAGGCTTCGGGTGTTGCCCCGAGGAAGCCGACCCGATCAGTTTGCTAGGTGTGGTGTGCCGGGTTATGCAAGTGGTGAAGTTAGATGTCGACCGGGTTGGGTTTTAGGAACCGGCCCATTGGATTTTCCTTGAGGGGTAGTCTGGGCCTGGGTCAGGGGTGGTGCCCCGACCCATCGACTAGTTGGGCTGGACCTATAATGGTCCGTAACATAAATGCAAGGTGCCGGTGGCGTAGTAAATTGCAGAAATTGAAACAAACAGGAAATTAAAAAGAAGATGAAGGAAGAAACATGAACATAAAAGAGAAGAAGACGTAAAAGTAGAAGAATTTTATTAATAAAAACTGAAAAAAAGCAAAGTACAAGTGTTTGAGTTCAGAGGAATTACTTAAGATTCCCAATTTTACTCTGTGATGCCAAGGGGCTGAGAGCGTTTTGGGTTTCTAAGTGTTTGCCAAGAAGAATTGAATTGCTTACAATGTGTTCGTAAAGCTTTATTTATAGACTAACCTAATATCAGCTGACAGTTACCATTTGTACACCTGTTGCGGGAATTTAGATTGGCCCGTAACCGTTCCCGCACCTCTTGTGAATTTCAAAAATCAAATAGATAATCAACTGTCAAATAATCTAATTTAATTTAAAATAGATATAAATATTATATATGGAGACATCACCATGTAACTAAATTTTTTTTTAATTTTCTTATAAAATTATATTTTGT
>NC_029794.2:15607715-15612528 GCF_000816755.2 Arachis ipaensis | reverse complement strand
TAATGATTGAAAGTGAAAAGAATTTTTCTTTTTATAATAATAAAAGGAGTATATACAAACGTATATTTATTTATTTAGTTATTTTTTATTTATTATATATTTTTAAAATTTTTAAAATGTATATATATAAATAATAACAATACGTGTTGACAAGAATGATATTTTAAAATGTCACTTAAAAAGCACATAAGAGTACTCGTACTCTTTCTCTTTTCTTTGTTATTTTATTTATTTATTTAAATTTTGGCTAAACAAAAAGTAAAATAGCTCAGTACTCTTATCTTCTTGTAATACTTGTGAGAGAGAGAATATGATAGTGTTTGAATGCTAAAGGATTCTTCTTCAACTCAGTGCCTCCCATTCTCCTAAATTTCATCTACTACGGTGGTCTTCTTCCATTCACGAGGATTCAACTGTATCTAGATCTTCTGATATTTCAGGTAGTATTTCATTGCCAGCTCCATTTTTATCTTTCTCTTTTTCATTGTTGATTCAGAGGAACCCTAATCCCAAAAATGGCATGCAAAATATCCCTTATGTTATTCATGACTATGAGTACTAGAATCTTACTCTGAAGAGCATTCTCCTTTTGTTTTACATTCTTTGACTCAAATTATGATTGACTGTTGAACCCCATTCTTCAATTCTGCTATGTTGCTGTCTTTTTTCTATTTTCACGTATGAAAGAAGAGTTAGGAAAAAAGAAAAATATATATAATATATTTCTGTCCATTTTGCTCCAAAAAAAAAGGATAGAAGGGATAGTTCATTTTTTTTGGCACAAACATGTCGAAATTTCGTCCCTTTTTTATTTTTTTTGGTAATATATTATTATATCTACAAATATACTCTGATGTTCTCTAATTGAAAATTGTGTGCTGCCCAGAATCTGTTTCATGACGTGTTGAGGATCAAGATTTTGAATTTTTTTCAATTTGCTTCCCGCTGGTTTGACTGTCTTCTAATCCTCGAGGCTTTGCTAAAGGAGATGCTTTACCAGACTTCTTTGTGTATATACTTGCCGGTTTCTTTCTAACAATAAGTGAGCTTGTTTTGATCCCTTCACTAATATGATATATTTTAATTTAACTAGACTTTTTTCAATGTAAGTAGAAACAATTGCTATCTTGTGGTCATACTTATTGAGAATAATTTAGCTTTTGCATCATTTTTGCCATTGGATTTCTTAATGAAGAATGCAATTCTAAGCTTTCGGGCAATGTTCTGAAGCACGTTACACAAATGCAATAGAAACAAAGGGATGCAGACTTATATTATATGCTTCTATCTTACTTAGATTATATCCACATTCTCCTTACTTTTAGCAATAACCAACATAGTAGATAATGAATTTTCATATGTTTCATTTATGAATTCTTTTTTTATATTCATGAGTGTTGGCAAGCAGTATTAAGTCTTGTTTCGTGTTAAATTCTTACTTACTGCTTAACCCAAATTAAACCCATATAAGCTCAATTTTTATTAATTTTTCATGCATTATTTTCTACCTTTACATCTTGTTTGTTGATTGTTGACAATCTTGACATCCCATACTTAGATTTTCTTCAATCTATACTCTTATAGCAACCTTAAGCCACCATCTGTCAACAAGTCATCCTTCTTCATCTGTCAACCCGTTGCTTTTCAAGACGCAATGCCCATTGGATACTTCGACTCCAACAACAAGCTATTCAGAAATCCCCCAAAGACTAACATTGAAGGTTACCATGCTTGGTTAGGTAGGGTTGAAACTGAAAAAATGACCCTGTGGAAAGAGATTGGGATATATGACCTAATTCAGCTTAGTAAAAACTCTTACACTGTTAATTCAGGACTAATATGAGGTGCATTGTATTTCTGGGATGAGACTTCACATACTTTTCACACCCCATACGGCTTGATTACTCATACTCTTCTGGATGTAGTTGCGATAACTGGCCTACCTCCCTTGAGAGAGGAAATTTTAACTACTACTCAGTCAACCACAGGGGTAGCGTATGCCACTGATATCTCTTCCACCACCTACCAGAGCTTCATTTTTAATAACAAAGGTCAAGATGGAGAACCTGTTTCTGATAATGAGCATATAGCCTTCCTTCTCTATTGGTTGAGCGGCGTTATTTTCTGTGTCCGGAGTATTCAAGTCGAAGTCACTTATCTCCCATTGGCCATTATGTTAGCCGAAGGTAAGAGGCTGTGTTTAGCCAAATTGTTCCTAGCTCGACTATATCTTACTCTAGATGGATCACAGACCTTATGAGGGAGAAGAAAAGGATCACTAATGTTGACGATCCTGTTTGGTTTTTTCAATTGTGGTTGTCCACTATGTTTGAATCTAAACTACAACCACGTTTGACCCAAAAAGGTCCTACAGATTCTGTTATTGTAGGTCACTGTCTGCTCAACTTAGTTTTTCCTGACAATTTAATGGCCTCATATGACAAGATGAAATACTTCTTCCGTGCTTTCTACTACTTGCCAGAGAAAGACCACAACATTAATATGACTTCTTTTGCTAATTGTCAAACCGGTCCAGAATGGTTGACGCAATCTCTTACCCCAACTAGGATTAATAGAAGAAAAGTATCACTATTTGGTCGCAGTTCTTGACTCTCCAATTACTTTATACTGGATTCCCAGGTGAAGATGACCCAAGAACAGCGGTTTACATGCCAAACGCCGTTTTTAGACAATTTGAGTTAGCTCAGGCCATTCCGTCTCCTTACCATCTTCAAGAGTCACAATCTTTGCATGTCAAAGCTACTTCATTAGAAGATCTGTTGCACATTCAGAAGGATAATGCTTCGCGTTGAAATAAATTCCACCTATTCCCTTTTAAATCTTGCCATTTGACCACATATTCATTTTTCTCTTGGTGGAAGACCTATTACTCTTTCATTAAAGTGGCTTTTAGTAACTGTTGTCAAAGGATGACCACTGTTCTTTTAATGCAACAAGTGAGGAGAGCATCAATCATAAAAAAAGGTAATGACAACTAAATCATTTGCTCATTTTGATTTCAAAAATTATATTCCTCTCTGTGTTGTTGTTATTAATGTTATTTCCTTCATGCATAATGCCTTCTAAGAATATCACAATGGCACCTGTTTTAATTATTTTATTATTATTTTGTTACAAAGAAAATAACTACCCAACTTGCTGCCAATCCTCCTTTGAGAAAGTCTTCTGGTAGGCTTGTAGAAAAAAAGAAATTCAATTTTAATTACTCAAGCTGTCGGGTAAAAAGAAGTCTTGAACCAATTGAAGTGTCAACATCTTCAAATAGTGATGATAGGGATGACACATCAAATACATCCAATGACAATCTTGATGGACCGGTAATCTCTCAGCACAATGAAGGGGAAAATGAGAACACCTCGTCTAGTGATAAATCAATGAGTAAGTTCTCTTCGGAAGATGGTGTCGATGCTCTTAGCCCCAGTGGTCAACTTGCTTCTCAGGTATTTTTACATATTTTCACATCTTCCATATTAAAATAGCATTATCTTAAAGAACTTACATGATGATGATATCTCTCATGCTGATTTTTTTAATCTCGTTAATTACCTTTGTCCTCATTTCACTTCTTACTTTAGGTCACTGTGGCTCCTACCATTTCTTTGATTGTGCCTAGCACTGAAAATCTGATGGGTGCCACATCTAACAAGCCTACACCTAAAGCCAATGCCAATAAGGTATAACATGTCATTTAGCCTGATTATTAGTATATCTTTCTTGTATCTCCTTTTTTTTTTATGTTAACACTTTCTTTTGTATTTTTGTTTAGCTTCAAAATTCTGAAATCCCTCCAAGTGAGCGGTCAGAAAAACAAATACCAATCACTTCCATTCATGCTCAGACCCCTAATGTGGTGAATGATTTATTGGTTGATTTAGAAAGTCTAAATGAAGCATATGCATGTAGCATGGATAGACAGAAGGCCATAGTTAAATCTTGTTCCACCATTCAAAGTCACCTTACAACAGAGCAGCCCCATACTACACCTCCCACAATCAAGATTGTTGACAATTCCATCCTGCTTCCATTGAGCCAACAACTCAGTGTCATTCTATCCAAACCTGTTTTAAAACTTGCTACCGATCCGCAGTTTAAGGCTCAACTTTCTGATATTCTGCAAACTTTTTCAACTACACCACATCCTGAGACTATTGATCCTTTGTTGGCTCGTTTGCGAAAAGTTTATGAGAAACTTTATGCCAAATTTTCGGATTCTCAAGCAGCTATCTCATCATATCAACAATCAACTGAAGCTCTTTCTAAGTTGAAACAAGACACGTCCTCTTTTGAGATTTCCAAAACTACCCTGGCTACCCATATTGCAAAAGCTAAAAGTCGGGCTTGTAAGTTATCTGAGGAGATTTGATACTTGGAATAACAGCTGACTGTCAAGAGAGAAGCAAAAAATAGGTTGGATGCTGCTTTGATAAAAAATGAGGGTCAATTTACTAAAGCAAGCAGCATGCTTGACAATAGCAATGCATCTTTACAGTCACTTGAAGAGAAGATGCTTTCCTCACATAAAGCTGTAAAAGAAGCCAGGAACTTCCAAACCACTCACCAAATTGAAGTTACTCGCTTGAAGGAGATCTTTGAAGCTTAGTCTTGTATTTCTTATGTGAACCTCTGTCATTTTAATATGTTCCTGCAATCTTTACTTTTTAAACTTTTAGAGTTTTGTTTATTACTTCCTTTTGTATACACTCTATCCTTATTTTGGAGACTGGTCAACACTTGCTATTTTTTGGGAAGTTATTACATTACTTCACACTAAACCAATTATTAATATCACAGT
>NC_029794.2:15587891-15599891 GCF_000816755.2 Arachis ipaensis | reverse complement strand
TATATATATATATATATATATATATATATATATATATATATATATATATATATATATATATATATATATATATATATATATATATATATATATATATATATATATATTGTTACAGAGAAAACAACTACCCCACTTGCTGCCAATCCTCCTTTGAGAAAGTCTTTTGGAAGGCTTGTAGGAAAAAAGAAATTTAATTTTAATTACTCAAGCCACCGGGTAAAAAGAAGACTTGAACCAATTGCAGTGTCAACATCTTCAAATAGTGATGATAAGGATGACACATCAAATACATCTAATGACAATCTTGATGAACCGGTGATCTCTCAGCACAATGAAGAGAAAAACGAGAACACCTCATCTAGTGATAAATCAGTGAGTAAGTCCTCTTCAGAAGATGATGTCGATACTCTTAGCCTCAGTGGTCAGCTTGCTTCTCAGGTATTTTTATATATTCTTACATCCTCTATATTAAAAATAGCATTATCTTAAAGAACTTAAATGATGATGATATCTCTCATGCTGATTTTTAATCTTGTTAATTACCTTTGTCCTCATTTCACTTCTTGCTTTAGGTCACTGCAGCTCCTACCATTTCTTTGATTGTGCCTAGCACTGAAAATCTGATGGATGCACATCTGACAAGCCTACTCCTAAAGCAACTGCCAATAAGGTATGACATATCATTTAGCCTGATCATTAGTATCTCTTCCTTGTATCTTCTTTATTATTTTTTTTATGTTAACACTTTCTTTTGCATTTTGTTTTAGCTTCAAAATTCTGAAATTCCCCCAAGTGAGCGGTCAGAAAAACAAATACCAATCACTTCCATTCATGCTCAGACCCCTAATGTGGTGAATGATTTATTGGCTGATTTAGAAAGTCTAAATGAAGCATATGCATGTAGTATGGATATACAGAAGGCCATAGTTGAATCTTATTCTACCATTCAAAGTCACCTTCCAACAGAGCAGCTCCATACTACACCTCCCACAACCAAGATTGTCGACAATTCCATTCTGCTTCCATTAGCCCAACAACTCAATGTCATTCTATCCAAACCTGTTTTGACACTTGCTACCGATCCACACTTTAAGGCTCAACTTTCTGATATTCTTCAAACTTTTTCAATTACACCACATCCTAAGACTATTGAACCTTTGTTGGATCACTTGCAGAAGGTTTATGAGGACCTTTATGTCAAATTTCCGGATTCTCAAGCAGCTATCTCATCATATCAACAATCAACTGAAGCTCTTTCTAAGTTGAAACAAGACACCTCCTCTTTTGAGACTGCCAAAACTACCCTGGCTGCCTATATTGTAAAAACTAAAGATCGGACTCATGAGTTATCTGAGGAGATTCGAGACTTGGAATAACAGCTGACTGTCAAGAGAGAAGCAAAAAAATAGGCTGGATGCTGCTTTGATAAAAAATGAGGGTCAATTTGCCAAAGCAAGTAGCATGCTTGACAGTAGCAATGTGGCCTTACAGTTACTTGAAGAGAAGATGCTCTCCTCACAGGAAGCTGCCAAAGAAGCCAGGAACTTCCTAGCCACTCTCCAAACTGAAGTTACTCGCTTGAAGGAGATCTTTGAAACTTAGTCTTGTATTTCTTATGTGAACCTTTGTGATTTTAATATGTTCCTGCAATCTTCACTTTTTGAACTTTTAAAGTTTTGTTTATTACTTGCTTTTGTATGCACTCTATCCTTATTTTGGAGACTGGACACTTGCTATTTTTTGGAAAGTTATTACATTACTTCACACTAAACCAATTATTAATATCACAGTGACCTTTTCTGTATTTCATTTGGGATGACCTCCATATCTGTCCATGTTAGGTTGCACTAGTGCAAGCCATCTTGTATGCATTCGCCTCGAGTGCTGTCAAATTAAATCAAATGTGCATTTATTGACACGCCTCTAGCTTCATACAGGTTTATTCACTAAACTTTTAGTTCTATATGTTGGCATGTACTATACTGCACTCACAAAATAATAAGTTATTTTCTGTATTGACTTCTTTTTTTTTTTAAATTGATGCTTTGGACATATATTTGTCTCATAATCTGAATGTTTTACACTGTCAATGGAACTTACAATTCAGAGAAATCACAAGGACATGTTAGCTTTTACAAACTGAATTGCAAATATTAGTTAGCTCTTTATTTTTCCCTTTGACACTTCAACTGGATATTCTCGTGTCCTTAAACATGTGGAATGTTTATCTCATGTATGTCTGGCCTATATACTTTTAAATATTTGCCATTTATTGAAGGAATTATTCTTCCTGATCCGACTTCAATAATCTTATAGGCATTTCCAGAATAAATCTTGTCAACTACATAAGGTCCTTCCCAAGTTGGAGACCACTTACCATAAGTTTTTGACTTTTTTTCTATAGGCAAAATTGTTTTCCACACTAAATCTCCAACTACAAATGTCTTTGCTTTAACACGGCGGTTGTATGATTTTGACATAATCTCTTTTTGTCGAATCACCCGCTCTAAAGCTCTCAACCTTTCGTCATCTAGTTCATTGAGCTCATCATGCAAAGAATTCCAATGATCTACTATTGGTATGTCATCTTGTCTAGCCACCCTTATACTTTGTAGATAAATATTAATTGGCAACACCGCATCATGACCGTAAACTAACTTATACGGGGTGGTTCCAGTAGAACCTTTCGGAGAATTTCGATAAGCCCAAAGAACTTGACTGAGAGTTTGGTGCCAATTTCTTGGCTGCCTTCCAATGTGTTTTTTAGTTAACGCAATCAAAATTTTATTCGCGCCTTCACTTGTTCATTGGCTTGGGCATAATACGGTGTAGACGAAAGCATTTTTATATCCCTATACTTGGCATACTCTATGACCTTTTTCCCAATAAACATGGTTCCTTGATCAGTGCTAATAGACTGAGGAATTCCAAACCTATGCACAATATTCTCCTCAATAAAATTAATTATTTCATTGTGAGTCACCTCCCTTAAAAGAATAGCCTCTACCTATTTAGAAAAATAATCAACACCAACCAAAATGAACTTATGACCTTTAGAAGAAGGTGGGTGAATCTGTTCGATCAAATCTAAAACCCAACCTCTAAACGGCCATGGCTTAATTATAACATGCAATTCTAACACTGGAATATGTTGAAGGCTTCCATATTTTTGGCATTCTTCACAGGACCTAGCATAATTTATACAATCTCTTTGAATAGTTGTCCAATACAATCTTCTCCTATTTATCACCCATTTCATTTTTACCCCTGACTGATGGGCACCACAGATTCCCTCGTGCACTTCAGCAAGAGCCAAATACGCTTCTTTTTCTCCTAAACATGTCAAGAGGTTTCCATCAATAGATTTCTTAAACAAGACATTATTCATTAGAACATAACTTTGAGCTCTATATTTAAGTTTTCTATCGACAGTGAGAATTGAATTTTCTAGATATTCCACAATTGGTACTCTCCAATATTCTAGGTCTAGCTTTTCTAATGACAACACTTTTCTTTCTCTCAAAGGCATAAATATGTCCTTTATCCTTACCAATTTTTCTAGTGTTGAGAGCTTGATCTTATATCTTGAAGCAATTTGAGCTAATTCACTTGCTTCTTGATTTAACTCCCTTGGAACATGCCTTAAAATGACATTGTCAAACTCGCTCAACAACTTTATAGCCACATTGAAATACTTTCTTAAATTTTCACTAACACACCTATACTCAAGTGATACTTGACGGACTACAAGCTGTGAATCTTCAAAAATTTCCACATTTTTAACTCCTCTTTCTAATAATAATTCCAGTCCCATTATTAATGCTTCATACTTTGCCTCATTGTTGGAACATGAATAATTCAATTCAAAGAGAAATTTACTTGGCTCGCCGCTTGGAGAAATAATTAAAATTCCTATAGCAACACCACCCTTATGTCATGAACTGTCAAAATATAATTTCCAAGGCACCAAACCAACGAAACCTAGTAAACTCTCATCAATGTCAATACAAGGATGGTCAACCAGGAAATCAGCTAGAACCTGACCCTTAATGGCTCTTGCAGGAACAAGATATAAAGAAAATTCTGTTAAGGCCAACATCCATTTTCCTAGTCTACCATGCAATATTGGAGAAGACAACATATATTTAAGAACATCAAACTTAGAAATTATATAAACATTCCTAGGAATTAAATAGTGCTTAACTTTTAAACAAGAAAAATATAAAGCTAAAAAAAGTTTCTCGATTAGAGAATAACGGCTCTCAACATCATTTAGCACACGACTTAGGTAATAAATCACTCTTTCGTTGCCATTCTCATCTTCTTGAGCCAGCATTCCACCAATTGTTACTTCAGAAGCTGACACGTAAAGTTTTAGAGGTGCTCCGTGCCTTGGAGGTGTCATAATAGGAGGATTAGTCAAATACTTCTTGATGTTGTCAAAAGCTTCTTGATGCTCTGTTTTCCATTGGAACTCTTCCTTTTTTTTCAACTTGATCAGAGGCGCAAAAACCTTGGTTTTTCCTGACAGATTGAAAATGAACCTTCTGAGGTAATTGACATTTCCTAAAAATGCTTGCAGTTGCTTTTTGTTAGTTGGAGGAGGAGCTCCTTTGCCTTATTTTTGTGAATTTCAATCCCTTTTTTCTGCACCAAGAAACCAAGAAAATTTCCTGCACTCACACCAAAGCACATTTTAAGGGATTTATTTTCAATTTATGATTTCTTATTCTTTCAGATGCTTTTTTTAATTTTATTGATGCTCTTTTTTAGCATTTGATTTGACAACCACATCGTCAACATAAATTTCCATAAAATTTTCAATAAAGTTATGAAAAATTTTATTCATCACCCTTTGATAAGTTGTACCAGCATTTTTTGAGCCCAAATGGCATCACAACCCATTCAAAAGTTCCTAAAGAATCTGGACACATAAATGCAGTTTTTAACACATCTTCTTCAGCTATGTATATTTGATTATAACTTGAATATCCATCCATAAAACTTAACATTTCATGCCCAGCAGTAGAATCTATCAACATATCAGCTATAGGCATTGGATATTCATCTTTTGGTGTTGCAGAATTTAAATCTCTAAAATCAATGCAAACTCTTAATTTTCCATTCTTTTTCATGATAGGAACAATATTAGAAATCCAGTTGACATACCTTTCTGTTCTTATAAACTTAGCCTTAAGAAGTCTTTCAATCTCTTCTTTAATATTCTGCACGACTTCAGGAGCAAATCTCCTTGGTGGCTGCTTGACAGGTTTGACATTGGCTTTCAATGGCAATTGATGTTCTACTAATTCACGACTCAAGCCTGGCATCTTTGCATAATCCCATGCAAAACAGTCGCAATATTCCTTCAAAATCTCCACCATTTCTTTTTTGAAATCATCAGTCAACATCTTGCTCACATATGTTAGTCTAGGATAATCACCGTTACCAATATCTACCTCCTCCAAAGAATCCTGCACCTCAACCTTTTTTACAGTGTCAGTGTTATTTTTTTCAAAATCTAAAGGACCATCATCATATATACAATCATAAGATACATTATCAATGCACCCTTCTCTGTTTGCCATATAAGCTGACAGCCGAGCCAGTAGGCTTGTCAAACTCATCATCTAAGTTTCTCCTGAGGCAGTATCCGCCCCGGCCTTAGGGACCAAAATAAAATCATTCATATCTATTTTGCACATATCAATACTTTTAGGATTAAATACCTTGGTGTCAACCGTCAGTGGCTTGACTCCAGGATTATACATCCTGAACTCCACATGCATCTCATCATAGTAATTTATACAATTAATCTCCACACTAACATTCTAATAGTTTTGACTCCAAGCGCTAAGAGACTCAACAGAATTTCTAAGTCAATTAGGTTTTTGTATTTATGAAGTACATACCCAAATGTCAATGAGAGATTATTTTTGTCCAAGATCTTAAACTTGATGCATTTTTTTTAAATAAAATCATTCATATCTATTTTACACATCTCAATACTTTCAGGATTAAATGCCTTGGTGTCAACTGTCAGTGGCTTGACTCCAAGATTATACATCTTGAACTCCACATGCATCTCATCATAGTAACATGTACTATTATTAGCAGGAACTTCTTCCACTCCTCCATCTTCGTTCCAGAAAATCAACTTTTGATGTAGAGTGGATGGAATAGCACCCATTCCATGAATCTAATCACAGCCCGAAAGCAAGTTAAAACCAGCCTTAGAAGGAACAACAACAAATAGAGTTAGCCTATTGACAGAACCAACCTCAATTGACAGCAGAACCACGCCTCTAACAGAAAAAGTCCTTCCATTAAAATTTGTTACCCAATGCTACTTTTAATCAGATATTTTTCAGTCTTTCCAAGCCTTCCCATCATTCTTTCAGGCGTGAGATTGACAGCAGCTCCCGCGTCGACCAAAATCTTATTGACTATCCTTCCATCAACACGAGCCTTGATATGCAGTGGACGCAAGTGTTCCTTGTCATTTTCAGCAGGCTTCTCAAACAATCCTCCACCACACATATTGTCATCTAGCAATAAGTATTCGCTTCCAGGAAAGACATCATAATAATCATCTTCTAATGACTCTACTTCCCGGACTTGACTATACTCCTCAGGCAGTATTGACACCACAGCTATAGGTTGCTTAATACCAAATATTACTTCTAAGCTGTCATCAAAACCAGTGTCAAAATTATCAATAATTAAATCTTCATCATTTTCTCCCTTGTTTTCAACCATTACCTTCTTTCTAGCAAGATTCTTCTTTACATTTTTATTGCATTTAGGGTGATTAGAAGAATTGCTTATTTTTGCAGACTTGGCCATGGTTGGCTAAGGAGAAAAATCTACACCGTGTCCCTTGTATGGATTTAAAGGAACATACTCAGGTATATTCTCTTTTTGCTCAAAAGTTGTAAAAGGAGAATACTTTGGAATATTTTGACAATTTGGCCAAGGAGAATAATTAGGAACCTGCTGCATGTTAGGAACTTAGGATTATAACAAGAATAAATTGGCTTTGAGAGAATAGGCACATTTTTTGGAATATATATACTACCTCCATCTTGTGCATGATTCAAGTTCCATAACTGAGACTCGTAGTACCTAGACCTAAAAGGTCTAGGCTTCACGCAATTGTTTTTTTCTCTTGCAAAAGCAGTAGGCTGATTCTGCATATTTCTCACATTCTGGACCCATTTATTGTTTGAAATTTTGGCGGGAGGAACTCATGTCTTTTAAGAAAATCCATCAGGTTTTCCAATCATGACTACCATCTTCATTTTCTGGTTGACAGGTTGTATCCCAGTATTGTTGACACACTTGTTCAAAGGAGCCTGAATGCCAACTTTTGTTTTTCCTCAGCTATCTTTCGCTTTAGCTCGTTAGTTTCATTTTCTTTTTCAGCAATCTTCTTTCTCAACTCAGCCTTTTCTTTCTCTTCAACTTTGTACTTTTCAAACTCTTTTGCAGCTTCCTTATCAAAAACAGCATTGCACTTTGGGCACATGGCGACGGTACTGTCAGATTCTTTAATTCTCAATAAAAAATCTAACAGATCCTCACCAGGATGAGGATAAACTGGCTTCTTGTCTTCCTCAAAGATCCTCAGGTCTTTATTTTCATCTTTAGCACTAACCATTGTGGCATCAACTTCTACCATGTTGACTGACAAATTGAATGGCTCAACATAATTTGAGTTAGCAGCAAATGGTTCAGTGTCCACCTTCATAGTAGTTTTATCCTCAAACTTCAACCTTCCCTCCTCAATTGCTTTTTTTATCAAGTCCCTGAAACGGATGCAATTATTAGTGGTGTGCGAAAATACTTGATGAAACTTAAAAAATTTCTTATTCTTTATTTCATCAGCTGTAGGCATCTTTTTTCCTTCTGGTAAAATAAACTGTTTATCTTTTAATAAAACCTCAAATATTTGATCTGCCTTAGAAATATCAAAAGAATAAGTATTATTTTCAACTTTAGAATAAGAAAAAACTTTTTCTTTTCCTTTAACAGACTTCAAAGATTTACATACATAAGGAGGACCCCTACGTAATTCGGCAATATAAATCTCTTTCTCATCTGAATCACTATTATCGAAAAAATAATCAACATATGCAACCTTTTTTTAACCCTTTTAAAAATTTTCTTTTTCTTTCTTAATTTGCTCTATCTGTCTTACTTTCTCAGCTAATTGGAAAAGATATAAAGTATGTTGATTAACAAGTTTCTTCCTAACTCCAAATTCTAGTCCATTAGTAGCCATTTTGACAACTTCAGATTCTAGAATCGGAGTAAAATATTTATTTCTCATGTTTCTAAACCGTGCTAAATAAGTATCAATGGATTCTCCCTCTACACGTTTGACAGAGAATAAATCTGTAAGACTAACTTTTAATTCACCTCGAAAAAATTGATCATGAAAATTTCTTTCTAACTATGCCCAAGAATGAATAGAATTTGGTCTCAAGTTGGAGAACCATGTAAATGTATTTTTTGTTAAAGAAAGAAAGTATCTCATCTTGAGATATTTATTAGAAGCTGCTTCCCCAATTTTAACAATATATCGAGCAATATGCTCTACTGTAAACTCATTTTCTTCTCCAAAAAATTTTGTAAGGAATTTTAGAATTTTCCAACATCTTGGAAGCTCTGCTTGTTGGACACATTCAGGAAAAGCGGACACGAAATATGGCCTATTTAAGCAACCAACATTAAATCCCAAACGGTTTAACACTTGTTCGACATTTCTAGCTAGATTATAATGCCCCCTAAGTTGTTTTACCTAAGTCTTTCCAACATATCATCAGCACTTTGACCATGTCTAGGCATATGAACATCATATTTAGGAATTGTTCCACCGTTCTGATTGACATTATTAAATCTTAAACCCTAGTTATCATTTTCTTCTAAATTTACCACAGTAGCAATCCTATTAACTTGCCTATTTAATTGTTCAATTCTAGTGTTTGTGTATTCTAAAAGAGGATTTAAAACTGTCACTATTTGATGAGTTACCATGTTTACTAGATCATGGTGGCTTTCATCCATCTGTTGCCTAATATTTGCTAAAGATCCCATGATTTGACTAGGTTGATTAACAGGCATTGCTTTTGACATGTCAGGAAACACAGGTCTGAAATTTTCTACCCTAGTGACAGTTGATGTAGTAGAATTAGATGCACTATTATTTCCTGTATTAATAGCATGTGAAAAATTTTGTTGTGATATGTGTGAACCTGACACCCCAGAAACAGGTACATTTGACATGCCATATGGATTTTGATAAAGAGGATTTTAAAATGTTGAGTAGAAAGGCACGGGCAATCCTTGGGTCACCATGGGGGAGGACATACCCCGGTGGCAAGCCATATGGCGACCACTCTACGGTATTTATGTGAGTTGTATTTAACCCTGTATGGGGATGGCCAACGCCATCATGCCTCACTGACAGCAGGGTAGGCTTTGCATTTGAAATCACAGGAGAATTTTCGAATTCATTTCCTCTAGTCTCATCACTGGAAGTAAAAGAAGATGTTGTAGAAGTATTTGACATGTCAACTGACGCTGATTTCTTTGCGTTTTGGACGCACGAACTTACCATTGCGCAACCACATGCAAATTCAAAACTCCTGATTTTCCTTTTGACAATTACAATCTATTGACAAGGTCCCACTGGGCGTGCCAATTTGTTTTACTCAAATTTTGTTTATGTTTAAAAGAAAACGTGGGTATCTCAATGTCGCAATTGTAACGTCAAATAAAATTAAAAGGAATAAAAGTAACAAATAAACATATAAATGCAAGGTGTCACTGGCGCAGTAAATTGCAGAAATTGAAACAAACAGGAAATTAAAAAGAAGATGAAGGAAGAAACATGAACGTAAAAGAGAAGAAGACGTAAAAGTAAAGGAATTTTATTAATAAAAACTGGGAAAAAGCAAAGTACAAGTGTTTGAGTTCAGAGGAATTACTTAAGATTCCCAATTTTACTCTGTGATGCCAAGGGGCTGAGAGCGTTTTGGGTTTCTAAGTATTTTCCAAGAAGAACTGAACTGCTTACAATGTGTTCCTAAAGCTTTATTTATAGACTAACCTAATGTCAGCTGACAGTTACCATTTGTACACCTGTTGCGGAAAATTTAGATTGGCCCGTAATCATTCCTGCACCTCTCCTGCACCTCTTGTGAATTTCAAAAATCAAATAGATAATCAACTATCAAATAATCTAATTTAATTTAAAATAGATATAAATATTATATATGGAGACATCACCATGTAACTAATTATTTTTTTTTTTATAATTTTCTTATAAAAATTTTATGTTGTCTAACAATGGTAAATCAGGTTAAACGGTAAAACTAGAGTACTTAGGGACATATTAGTAATTTTAGGCATAAAATCAAATTAAAAATAATTAATTAACTCAATCAAGGAAAAAAGGTCTATTAGGAAAAAAATATGAGAGTAAAATGGTAAAGTAATAACACTAGTGGTGAAAGCGTCACTAAAAGCCTAAAGAAAAGAAGAAAAACGAAGTTATGTACAAAAAGTGTAAAATTGGAAATGTACCAAAATTCCAAGGATAAGATATTTTAAAAAAAGATCAGACACAAATTTTATTTAAAAAGAAGGACAAAGAAGTCCTTTAGAGATAAAGTTTATTGAGATGTGCCACGGAAAAAGAAATGTAAACCCCAAGGTGCTAGAAGTTGTTTGGAGGCGGGTATTTACCCACTGATTGCTAAAACTATGTTTTTCCTTTGTGCGTAAATTATGGCGTCAAGCTTTGCGACGGTTGCCTATTGTTACAGAGTGGTGGTATGCTTAACCACATCGACATGTATACACGGACGGACGCAATTGGGAAACCATATCTAGGACTAGTTCCTAGGTAACGTCGGGTTGCGGGTAGTCAACCGACGCATGAGCTCATGGCCTGTATAAGACCAGGCATTCATCATACTCGATTGCTGCATTCTCTATGTTTGTGATTGCTTACTTGTACCTGTGTTTGTATTTTGTCTCTGCTTGTTGTATTTCGTGCTTGGTTACTATATACTTGTGCTTGTACTTGTTTGTGTGACTTACCGACCTAACTGCGCGAAATCTTAGACTTAGGCTGCAGAACCCCTTAGGTTTTCCTGTGTAGTACCCTGCTGGGAAGCTTAGGTTCTCACTCCTTACTTCCCCATTCTGCAGATGCAAACTGGCGAGACCTTCTTTGAGTTTCCAGCCTTGGGACTAGCGAGCAACAGTAGCATTACCAGAGGATCAAAGCGACTTCTCTTACTTCCACACAGTACTTCCGTGTTTCTTCAGCTACCAGTGATTGATGACCAGCAGTAGTTATAATAGTAGTAGTTGTCTTTACCCTCGCTTTGTATAGACTTTTAGAGGGCTAGGTGCTTTTGTAAATACCTATATAAACAAGTTAGAATAGGTCCCAGACTAGGGTGACTCTTGTGAGTTGAGGCCTGTTAGTATAAATATGGAGTCTGTAAATATTTTCATGAATAAGCAACGACGTAACTTGGTGTGAATTATGATGTACTAAATGAACCTTCGGGCATATATGTATGATATTACTATATATTATTTATTTATTTATCACCTATTTCGTTATATCTATATATCTGACACGCGATCTCGATTAGCGCTACAGGCTCATATGTATATATATATAATATAAGGTCTAGAGTCTCTAGAAAAACCCGTGTAGTAGCGCCTGGCAGCTAGCTTTAGTCATCACGTGCTAGAAGTTGGGTTGTTACAAGTATTCTTTTAATAAAATTGAAATTTAAATTGTTTGAAATTATATAAATATTGGTAACATTTTTTTTTAAATGTTATCTCACATCGGACAATGTGTTACTTTTTCAAAAATAATGCAATTTCTTATCTTTGGTAAAAAAAATTAAATTATTTGAATATAATAAAATAAAAATATTTTTATTAAATTACAATTATAAACATGGACAG
>NC_029794.2:15578907-15587423 GCF_000816755.2 Arachis ipaensis | reverse complement strand
GAGATTGAGAGGATGAGAGAGAGAGAACGAGAGGTAGAGAAAATAGAAGAAAGAGACAGATAATAGAAAGAAAAAGAATAAAAAGAGTGAAGAGGAATAAGAGAAAATGAGCCAAGTCTACTGTCAACCCTTTTTATGGACTTGCGTCTTTTTTGTTTTTGTCTTAACTCTGCTGTCGATTGTTAGGAGTGGTTGGGTTACTACCATACTGAGGTAGGTGATGGTAGAAATTAAATAAAAGGTGACATTGGATAAAAAGAGGTACCAGGTGGGATTTGAGTTGTATGGTGATAGTAGCGGCCAGTGAATGTGATGGTGATGAAAACAAAATAGTAAAATCGTAGTTTTTTATCTCGTCCAGAAGACTAAAGTAAAATCGTAATTCGTAAAATCATTAAACAGAACGTAAATGTGTCTCGTAAATCATAAAAAATAAAAATATAAGAAATATAATATGAAATTAGTTTTATAAACAAGTCTCTAAACAAAATTACACATAGTTTAGCATAACACTAATTAGAGTAGATTCATTAAATCATTCGAAGAACATATTTATTTAACAATTCATAATATTATTACAATAGAGCGTATATATTCATAAAAAAAGAAGTTGCAAATTCAATCCCACACATTAACAAATTCACTAATTTAAATATTTCAAAATAAGAAATTTAAATAAAGGCGTAAAGCACTCAAGTTAGAAGTTTACAGCAAATTCAAGTTATGTGCCTTCTTGAACTAATATTCATGTGATGTTAGCACTAACATAGGCACGACTAGAGCAAAGTAGCAAAGAAGAGGCTAAGAGCACCGTTGCAGGTCCTGTCTCAACCAAGATAACCAGCTTTAGAAATGACAAGAGGAGAAGAGAATTGAGAGATTGACCAAGAGACTAAGGTCTCATTGTTTGAGAAAATCAAAGATTTAGAACCATCTCTACCTCTAGAGAGGGAGACTAAATCCTTGAGGGAGAGAAACACATAAATGGAATAACCTGGGGTTCTTTTACAGCTTTCTTCTCCACACGTTGGGCCTGAATTCGTGTCAAATTTCGAATTGGGCTAGGAAACATCGAAATACTGCTTATGAATCGATTTTCTTCCTCTCACACGGAGTTGCTGACAAAATCATGATTTCAGCGATTTTGTGACTTTTCTTGGCGATTCTACACGAACAGCACTGCTCTCACTTGAACAACAAAATCAGAATGGAGAAGGGCTGCAAAATCGCAAAAGCATGCAATTTTTGCGAGTTGAGTCGTGATTTTGACTATCTTGGATGGAAAGGAAAAAAAATAATAGAGAATTTGATGGTAGGATTTGAATAAAAGATGATAAAAATGATGATAAAAATGGGAGGAATAAAATAAGTAATATATTTAATTTAATCTTTTAGTATACATACAAAAATATTTACATATTATATATTATGGAATAATAAAAAAATAAAAATTAATATTTTTTAATTAACAACAACAATAACAAACGATAGAAGATAGTTACAACAAAAATTAGAGAAAATATTCAGTTTGGTCCCTGAAGTTACACTCGAGTCTCAATTTAATCCTTGAAGTTTCAATTGCCTCAATTTAGTCCCTGAATTTTTCAAATTTTAATTACATTAGTCCCTGCGATAGTTTTCGTCGCAGAGTCAATTAAAAAGTTTAAAGACTAAATTGAGGCAATTGAAATTTTAAGGACTAAATTGAGACTTGAATATAATTTCAGGGACCAAATTAGATATTATTTCCAAAAATTAATATATCCTAGTGATTTTTTTTTTTGGGCCAAAATTATGTAATTTCATTACAAAAATTAGTTCAATTTGGACTAAAAAAAATATAATAAAGAGAATAGAAAATTTTAACTTTAATAAAATAACTTTAACATAAAAAAATAGAAAGGTAGAATAAAAATTAAGGGATTTCTTTTTCTTTCTGGCACATTTTTCCTTGCCATCTCCACCTTAGTTACTCAAAGAGGTAGTTCTACCTTTAAATATTTATGCATTTTTTACTAACTAAATTTGCCATATGAGATTTGCTGCTACTACTCTTTTATTGTTCGGATTTTTTTTTTCAATCTCAACTCTGCATCTAGCTGAATCCACCACTCTCATTGTTCTTGAGCTTGAATCATCCATAGCAAATTTGAGAATCTTCAAGCTTGAGTAACGTTTGAACACTCCCAAAAACAATGAAAATCATCCTAGTGTTTAAATTAATATATTCTAATATTTTGTTTTGTATTAAAAATTATAACTAACTTAACAAATTGTATAATTAAAACCCATTAATTTTGGGCTAGGCCCAATAGCTAACAAATAAGATGATATAGTTGTTCTAATTTCCATTTTTCATTCTTGAGGTTTCACGCCGTTCTCCTTTAAGTTGTACGCTAATCTGCTTTTAAGTATGGGCTCTAAGACTAAAAACCAAGAAAAATGTTATAAGTGATGGTTGTCTTCAATATTTTCACCACGTGCTCATGGAGCACATCCATTGTCTTCCTCAATGGAAGAGTCAACGGAGAAAAGTAGATGCTAATTCTTTTTTCTTTTCTTTTTTTGTTTTTTATTCTGAATTAATTCTTTTAACAAATATTTTATACAGTAATCATATTTATTATTTTAAACGACTATTCACATTATTCACGTGATCAATAAAATATAATAGTTATTTTTGATAATTTACATTACATAATTGAATATACGTATAAAACTGTTTTATACACTTATCATATATTAAAATTAAATTCTTTTATTTTTTCCTCTGAAGATTCAGTTTGGAGCAAAATTCAAAAACCGGTCAGTTTCAATTCAGTCTTGCAGATCAAATTTTCGTCTGATTTAGTGGTTCACACGCCATTTTTAATTTGACAGTTTTCACTTATCAATCAAACCACAAAAGTAATCGGTTTTTAATTTATATGATTCGACCGGACAATTTAGTTCGGTTTTCAAATATTAGTTACGAGTATAATTTTGAGTTAATAAAATAATTTTTTTATAAATTATATAAGACAAAAGATATTTTGAAATAAAAAATTTTACATAAATTCTCTCACATAATTATATTACTATTACAAAGTTGTAGAGAATTACTTAAAAAAATTAGAGTATCAACTCAATCTTTGTCTTTTTTTTTTTTAATGACAATGCGACTTTTGACAAAAAGGTCCTTACAGATTACTGTCTTTGATCTTTATAAGACAACATGACTCTTCTGTTAGTACTATCTTTATTTGTTAATGAAAGTCGCTGATGTGTCACGTTAAGTGTCAACAAAAAATGGATAAAAATTAATTTATCTCTAAATTTAAATTGATCATGAATATTTTTTTTTGTCCTTATTCATTCAATTACTACTAATAATATATTCCAGGATTTGATTGAAAATAAAGAAATTATATATGAATTTAAAATAATCTCAAAAAAATTTCAATTATAAGTAGATTTAAATAGTTAAAATTATCCTTATATAATTATAATCTCGTACCCTATATAATCATATAAAAACGTAAATTAAAATACCTCAATTGATGATATGTTGTTTTATTTTCTTAGCTTCTGCTGAGTGCGAGTTTTGATATAAAAGCAAATGCTAATGACAATTATGCTACCTGAAAAACTAGCAAGAGTTTGACCTAAACTTACTGAATTTTTTAAAATTGTATTACTAATTTATTAATCGTGTTTCAATTTTTGTTATTTTTAATTAAAATCACACAAAAAATTATTTACTCAGTGTCATAATAAATAATATTTTTAAATTTAAATAATTTATTAATTAGTTTATATTTATTATTTTATATATTTAAAAATTTATTAAAAAATATTAATATAATTAATATTATAACAAAAAATTTTAATTTCAAAAAAATGTATAATTTTTTTTTAGAATAAATAGATCATTGACAAATAAATTTTTAACCAATTTTATGTTAAAATAATGTCGTTTTAATTAAATGAATAGTGATTTATAAATAAGTTTTAGACTAACTTGGATTTAAAGACAAATTAGTTCTTGTCTGTTGGATAGAAATTGATTTGATAGAAATTGATTTTTCGCGCTGTCATTAGGAGAAAAGGATATTGGTCGAGTTGGTACTTTACTCAAGAAGATTATGACGATTATTGCTAAGAAAAATATATGGAACCAACTCCAAATCAGTCAAGAATGGAATAACTTAATTAATTATAAATATAGTAATTAGTTTTATTTATTTATGATTTAAAATATTGGTTATTAAATGTTTCACCACATTCAAATTAGGAGGAGATATGTTCAGTATCATTACAACATGAATCACGAAAACTGATTCAATTAGCTTCTGTCTTTTCACCCTCCTTCACTTCAAATGCCTAAAACATAATAAATCAAAAAACAGATTCAGAACCATCTAATTTACAAAGAAAAGAAACATCCTAATACCTAACATAAGCATCATCCACGTAAAGATTTTGAATTCATCAAAAAACATTTGGCTAATTTTTTGCTAAAACCATCTTAGTTTCCTAGCATTATATGATGCAGTTGTATTAACAAGCGTAGCAATTGCGAGCACAATTTAAAACCACGAAATATCTACAAAACTACAAATTCATAATCCGAATGGATTAGCCTTACAAGATAAAAAAAATACAAGGTACAAATGCTTGATGTTGTATTAAAACATATATGCTAATGGTTTATCATCATTTACCCACTGCTTGCAACTTCTCTGTTCCTTCGATTGCAGGGAAGTCGTCGTCCTTTGATCGCCTCAAGTCCCCGGCTAACCATCCCAGATTTCTGTAGCCTCCATTCTACAACTTTGAAGCTGCTGCCATTCACCTGAATCACTCACCAAAACCAACAATGGTTTAGCTTCAATGCCATGATCAACTTGTTAGTTCTGCTTGTTGAGTTTTTCTTTTTTTTTTTTAAAGTGATTGTTCACGTAAAAAAATTTTCGTAAAAGATAATTTGATATATTAGACTAAAATATTTAATAATATGCATCAATAGATCTTAATTATATTTACATGAAGACATTTTATGTTAGTAGTCAACTAGTCATTATGTAGCTATAAATAAAAAGGAAAAAAAAGTTCTATGTCTAAGTCTAACTACACTGCTTAATACGATATATGTCAAAATTTCACCTATAATCTTCACACAATGATAATCACCATATTGTAAACCCAAGATACCAATCAATAATAGTCTATTATATTATAAAAAAAAATGTTGAGTACCATCAAATTTAGTAACAGATTTATTAAAAAAATTTGTCAATAACATGTTTATTATTGGAATAAAACCGACGACAATGATCACGTCAATTTTTTCTCTAATTATTACCACAAATTTATTGCCAGAAAACTTAATCTCATGATAATTTTATTATCCGACAATTTTATTGTCAAATTTACCGATAATTCCGTTGGTAAATTCACTGTCAATGTCCGACGCTAAATCCAACGATATTAAGCGTTTTATGGTGGTGTTAATAATTAGATTTATTACTATATAAACGGATACTAATTCTCAAAGTTACTAAATGAACAAAAAGTATTAATCACGAAATTAAATTAACATTAGCAAGTTCATCTAGCTAGATACACTAACCTTAATTCCTCGATCTCTACAAGCCACAAGAACCTTGGTACCGGAATAGCCACTTCAACTTGACCAAGAAACTCAGGCCGGGTTCAGCGTAGTTAGATGTTGACCAGTCCACAATCCAATATAACCAAAATGCACCATTTTAAGTAATGTTACAGGGCTGTTATCTGTGTCTTCAACAAATATTGGTGCGCGTGCACAGACCCAACAACACGTGCCTTCTCTGTCTCCCGTGTTGGCCTAACATCAAGGAGAAGAAACCTCTGTTCATGGCAACTGAAGCATCTTTGGGAAATATGGTTTTCACGGTAGCAGATTCTATGAGCTTCCTAGCACTTACAGAAGTGGTGGTTGAAAGTAAACCCGCTAAATTAATAAATATTTAGTTAATAAATTAATTATTATTTAAAGAAATTAAAAAAATTAATTTTTATAATTTAGAAGAGTAGAAATATTAAAAATACGAATTTTAACACTAATTTTAAAAATTTTAGTCCAAAATTAGACCAATAAACCGAATCAGACGAACCGGCCCACTCCCATAACTTAATCTATGTTTAAAAGCTTGATTCAGCATTTCCTCCCCTTTGAAATTTAAGAAAAACGCTGAGTGAGAGGAGAAGAGCTTCGATAAAAATACCGTAACCTTCATTCTAATTTTAATTTTACGTAACTTTCAATCCAGAATTTCGATTGACGAGCTGTTAGCGACTACGTATTCGTCTCAAATTTTTTTTTACTTCTATCGGAATAAAGTAGTAAGAAAGTGGCGTTTCTCTTCCAGTTCTCTCTCTCCCCAATTTCGTGATTTTAGGGTTTGGGTATTGAGGAACTGAATGGTTTTGATGGTTTAGGTGAACTCTAGCAGCGGATAATCACTGGGTTTTATCCAATAGAGTCGTGGGTAAGGTAAGGAACTGTTAAAACCTTCTGAATCATTGAATTAGTGAACTCTATGATGATTATAGTGATATTGTGTGAAATAGATTGTGTTCTGGTTAATTTGGAGTTCAATTGGGCAGTTTGGAACGAAATCCGAGTAATTAAGTTTAAAGAATTGACGTTTAGAGGCTTGGAGCTTGTGAAAGGAAAGGTTTTTGAGGTGTTCCGAGCCTAGAGAGGAATCGGCTAAGGTATGTTTTGATTTTTCGTAGTTAATATTTAATGTCACGTGAAAACTTAGGCTAGAAGACCTCAAGTTAGGAATGAATTGACGATGATATTGAGTCTATTTGTTGACCCTCTGTCGCAAGATGTGACCGGGTATTTTAACTCCTCAGATTCTCCCATGGGCATGCATATATATGTGGATATTGAATATTATATTTGAGATTGGAGTTTGACTTCTTGGAATATTATTGAGTTTAGAGTTTGACTCCATGGAATATTATATTATTAAGTTTGGAGTTTGACTCCATGGATATTATTTTTGAGCTTGGGGATGCGCGCACAGAGGGACTGTCCAATGGTTAACTACCAGGACATGTCGGGTTGGCTGTATAACCGACAGATGAGACTCATCAGCCGTAGGACAGGCATACATTATTTGCATTTTTTGTTTTGTTTGAGTGTGCATTGTTTTGGTTTGCTTAACTGCTTAACTATGCTTATCTGCTATTTATTCTACATGCTGTAATTGCTTCTCTATCTATGTTTTCCTTACTTGAATTGTATGTGCATATTTTCTAAGAGACCCCTCTTGGCGGAGGTGTGAGAGGGGGTTGCCCCACCGGTGATTTAGAAGATTGGAGGAGATAGAAAGCGAAGTATTAGGTTAAGGTTAGATTTAGAACTTGAATACTACTTTAGATAACTTACCTAATTTTCTGGTTTAGTTGGATCTTTAAGCTGAAATCTGAGTGTCGAAATTCTAGGAATGCCTCTGGCTTTTCCGAGGCCTTTTATATTAAATATGCAGGCACCTTTACCATGCTGAGAACATTCGGTTCTCATTCCATATATATTTTGTTGTTTTTCAGATGTAAGTCGAGAGGCACCTCGTTGAGCGTCTGGAGACCCTCCTTACAAGCAAAGAACTATCTTTTGGACTGTTATATTTTGTTTTAGGCTATGTATATATGTTTATAGAATCTTCGCATGTATATTTTGTGTTTTGTCCCTCTTAGAGGTTGACTTGGAGATATAGGTGTTTATTTTGTAGTTTGAGTTTTATTTCGGGTTATATATATAAAATATTTATTAATATACGATGTTATATTATATTACTTTTTAATTTTGATAACCATACTTCAATTTTAAAAAAGTCTCTTTAATAGTTTAGGTGTTTTTAAAATCACTCTTGATTTTTAAAAACTACAAGTACAGATACATAAAAAACGAGATGTTTTAGTTGTTGAAAAATATAAACACCTTTCTAAAAAATTTTACCAACCCAAATATTAAAAAAAAGTATTAGATCTAAATCTAAAAGTAAAAAAAGACCATCTTAACAATATGCTGATGAGAGTCCAAGTTTCGGTCATAATGAATCTTAACAAATATGGCATAGAGATATGAGTCTAAAACTCTTTATTTCTTTGATTTATACAGAAAATGCTGTAACAACGTGGGATATCTTTTCCTCTTCTTCGACTGTCTATTTTTCAAAATCAAAAAAAAAAAAAAAAAAAATACTTTCCTTTATTTATCTTCTTCTTGAATATTAAGAATGAATATGCACTATCATGTTCAAATCATTTATAATAGAGACACAAAATACCATAACAAGAACACAAATACTACAAAAGAGGAGAAATACACTACTAAGGGGTTATTAGATTTGAAACAATTAAATAGATAAAAAAACAGAATAGCAAACAAAAAATCAAAACGAAAAACAAAAAAATAGGAAGAGGGAGGAAGCAGAATGGGAGATAGAACGAGGAAGGAAGAGAGAGAAGAGAACAAG
>NC_029794.2:15576489-15578882 GCF_000816755.2 Arachis ipaensis | reverse complement strand
ACCATTTTAATCATTATTATATTTTATAATATAAATATATTAAGTTAATTGTTAAAAATATAATACAATACAAGAAAAACGAAATTTTATTAATAAAACCAAATATAATATATTATCACTAATTTAAATTAGAAATTTATATTTTAAAATAATTAAATAATATTTTTTTAAATATTTTAATATATATGATATACAACCTCAACTGGGTTAATTTGGGTGGAATAAAGTATATATTTTAGTTATAAATAAATATAATTTTGGTGAATCTAGAGGGATAGGACCAAGAGACAAGAAGTCTTGGTGGTAGAATGCGAGTGTACAAGAAAAAATAAAGGCAAAAAGATAAGGCGGTTAAGAAAGAAACAAAAGTGGCTGTAAGCGAAGCAAGAACAAAAGCATATAAGGGTCTCTACCAGTCCTTAGGTACGAAAGAAGGAGAAAATGTATATATAGAATCGCAAAGAGCCATGAAAGAAGAACGAGAGACTTGGATCAAGTTAAGTGCATAAAGGATAAAGACGGGGAGGTGTTGACCCAAGAGGAGAAGATCGAAAGGTGGAAGAGCTACTTCTACGAGTTATTTAATGAAGGACAGAAGACTCTTCCGAGCCTTGGTCGGTTATGCACGAGGGAATAAGATCAAAACTTCGACTACTATCGAAAGATTCGAGACTTCAAAGTAAAAGAGGTTCTAAAGCGGATGAAAAATGGTAGGGCAGTAGGACCCAATAATATCCCGTTTGAAGTTTGGAAGGACCTTGGAGAGAAAGACGTCAATTAGTTAACCAAGTTTTTTAATGAGATTTTAAGGTCTAAGAAGATGTCAGATGAGTGGAGAAAGAACACCTTAGTACCTATCCACAAGAATAAATGGGATATACAAACTTGCGAAAACTATAGAGGGATCAAGTTCATGAGTCATACCATGAAGTTATGGAAAAGGGTGATAGAATGGAGGCTAAGACAAGATACATAAGTAACTGAGAATCAATTTAGTTTTATGCCAGACAATCCACCACTGAAGCGATATAACTGTTAAGAAGGATGATGGAGAGGCATCGTAGTAATAAAAATGATCTACATATGGTGTTTATTGATTTGGAAAAAGCATACGATAGGGTGTCAAGAGAGGTCTTATGGAAGGTTTTAGAAAAGAAGAGAGTAAGGATCTTATATATTCGTGCAATTAAAAACATGTATGATGGGGCTACAACTAGTGTGAAGACTCAAGATGGTGTGACAGAGAAATTTCCTATTGGTATAGGATTACACCAGGGATCATCTTTAAGTCCATTCCTTTTCATATTAGTCTTGGAGGTACTCACAGAGCATATCCAAGAGCCTGTACCATGGTGCATACTTTTTGCCAATGATATCATCCTTATAGAAGAGTCAAGGGAAGACCTAAATAAGAAGTTGGAGTTATGGAGAGAAGTTCTAGAAGTGTATGGTTTGCGCATAAGTCATAGCAAGACGGAATATATGGAATGTAAGTTTGGCCTGCGAAAGAAAAACCCTAATATAGAGCTGACAATTGGAGATAACATCCTACAAAAGGTGAAGAGTTTTAAGTATCTTGGGTGCATCATACAGGATAATGGATAGATTGAACATGACGTAAATCATAGGATCCAAGCAGGTTGGTCAAAATGGCGGAGTGCGTCTGGTTTTATATGTGACAAAAAGTACCTTTAAAACTTAAAGGTAAATTCTATCGCACTGCTATCAGACCGGCTATACTTTATGGTAGAGAATCTTGGGCAGCCAAAGAAGAGAACAAACATAAGCTAAGTGTGGCAAAGATGAAGATGTTGAGATGGACGAGTGGTCATACACGATTGGATAGAATAAGGAATGAAGATATAAGAGAGAGGGTTGGAGTAACATCTATAGTGGAAAAGATGGTAGAATCGCGTCTCAGTTGGTTTGGACATGTGAGAAGAAGACCGGCACCCAATCAAGATGGTGGATAAGATGGAAGATGGACAAAGAGTGAAAGGTAGAGAAAGACCTAAGAAGACCATCCATAAGATGGTCAAACGAGATCTACATGTAAACGGTCTCTTTATAGACATAATACATAATAGAGCTCAATGACATTGTTTGATTCATGTAGTTAACATCATCTAGTGGGATAAGGCTTTGTTATTATTATTATTGGTCCTAGCCATATTTATTCCAAACATGATTTAAATCTAACTCAAATTACATTGTGTAAACATAAAAAATTCAAAGCCAAAAAATATACTTTGAGTTTGTGCTGAATTTCAAGTCAAGACCGATATTAAACACTCTTATTTATAACATATCAAAATTAAAGTTAGCTATATTATATATCATCATCAATATTAAAATGTTATATAAATAAAAAAATTAATAATTATATATTTATG
>NC_029794.2:15571103-15576452 GCF_000816755.2 Arachis ipaensis | reverse complement strand
TATTTTATAATTTTTAAAATAATAATTAATTACTAAAATAATTAAATATTTTGTAATAAAACAAATAAACGTTTCAAAACAAAATAATCATATATTTTATGAATATAAAGAGATCATACATTAATTAGCAACCAGGTTATAATAAGCTCATACAAAACCTTTTTAAATTATGTTATTTTGAGACTATGTTATTAGGTGTTGTGTTTTAGTTTTGGGAAATTTAATTATCATTGATGATACTTTAGACATCATTTTTAATGTATTATAGCAGTTAATATTACTGCTACTTAAATACTATGATTAATTACTATGACTTTTAGTTAATATGTTTATGATGGTTTATCAGTAATTAAAAGAAGGGGGTTGAATCTTAGTCCCTTTTTGTTGTATACTACTTGCTGCTTTTTTAAAATGCTTTAGGAGATTTTTCTACTTTTTGTCTCGTCACAAGTCAAGAGATATTTTCTTTTTGTCTCGTAACCAATGAGGAGATATTTTTTATTTTTGTCTCCTATGAACAGAACCAGAAATTGAGTAGAAGAGAGAGAGAGGATCACACCCAGAAGTATCTTGGTTCAGCTGCTAAGTGCAGTGCAGCCTACATTCAGTCTTCATCACAATAATGATAGAATTTCACTATAATCAAACACATTACAGACACCAATTCTTCCTAGGAACTACCCTTCCTATCCGGGACAAGTCCAGAATCTATCCCCAATCCTGAACTTGACTTGGTCACCTACCAAGCTTTCAACTGCTAAGTGCTAACCCAACTTGTAAGGGGATTCCCACAGAAAGAGGACCTCTAGGACATCTATGACTTTTTCTTTTAATTTTGTATACTCTGTCCAGGGACGGACCCAAGCATAACAATGAGGGGGCACTTGCCCCCATGATGTTTTTAATTTTTGTTTTAAAAAATATAGTTATATATAATATACTCCCACTTCAAATTTTAAATGACCCCACTACAAATAAAATAAATTCAATTAGCTAAAGTTTTAAATTTATTTTTTTATTTTTTTTTATTATTTTGACTATTATTTAACCTAATCAAATATAATTATTGTACCGTCAATTCTTTATTCTCTTAAATCCTCTTCTTATTTTTATATTTTTAACCTTCTTTTTCTATTCCTTGTCTAATGGTCATCTTCTCTTCATCAAAAAGTAAATTTTAAATTCTCCAATTTTTTATATAGTTCTCCATGACTCTATGTATCTTTCAATTTTATTATTTTTCTTTTTGATATTTTCAATTGCAATTTTTAATTCAAACAATTATAGTTTAGGTATCAATCTAATATTTTATTTTTTTTGTGACTTTATATATTTTATTTTATTCTCGATTTATTCATTCTTATTATTTATTTTTTATCTTTTGTTCTATTATATGTACCTATGTTACATATAAAATTTTAAAATAAACTGATTAATTTACTAATTTAGAATATATTTTTTATTTTAAAAATAATGATAAAAAATATTTTAATTATAATATATAATTAAACAGATACATAAAATCTTTTATCTAACATTATATCAAAATTAAATTAAAAAATATATAACAAATTTAATTATTTTAAAAAATAAAAAAATTATAAAAATTATGTTTTTATTATTTTATATAAACATACTTTTCATATAAAGATTTAATTTTTCTAGTATTTATATATAATTCTAATTTCAAATTATAAATACTAATGTATTATTAGGCGCTAATATGCCAGTTAATTCAGTCTTTTATTATTAAATGTGTATAAAAAGATTAGTTAGGATAATAAGTTATCTATAATTTAATTAAAATATTTTAATTTTAAATTTTAGAAATAAAAAATATTTTTTTATAAATTATATATAATGAATAGTATTTTAAGAATGAAAGTGTTCACTAACTCTTTAATTTTTATATCTCTATATAATTAATAATATTTAACAAATTTTATTTTAGTATATATATTTTTGCCCCACTCTTAAAATTTTCTGGGTCCGTTACTGGACGCAGGTAAAGTAGGAACATACCGCGGAAGGTGGGGTAACATTAGATGATAAAGGAGGGGAAGGACGAAGGAGATAATCATGATGAGAAACAAAGTGATGAGGAGGATAAAGTTTAGAATGTGAAAGGATGTAATTTAGTTTAGAGGCAGGGGTGTACATTGTTCGGTCTGAATTTAAATAATTTGAGATTAATTTGGCGTGATTTTATAGATTTAGAATTGGGTAAGGATTTTAAAATAGACTCGGTCATTATTTAGGGTCGGGTTTGGATCAAGACAAACCCGACTTTATCTGACCCATGTGTACTTTAAGGGGACTAAAAAATGTATATATGTTTTAAATTAATTCCAATATTATGTTATATTAATTATAAATTTATTGTTTTGTTTTTAATCACACTTGTTGAATTAGAAAATAGATCAAAGAAGTATGAAATTAGAATTTATAGACAAATTAAAGTCCATATAATTAATAATATTTAACAAAATTTATTATATATATATATATATATATATTTATTTTTTTTTTTGCTCCCACTCCTAAAATTTTCTAGGTCCGTCACTGACTCTGCCTTTTTCCGCTCTATGGCTTTTTCATACAAACCTCACTGTTTGCCTTTTTCCATGAGATTCAAGACAGACAAAACTAAACAGAAAAATACAACATGAAACACATTGAAGGAGAAGAACTTCTGTTAGCTTGGGTAGCTATGAGAACTCTGTGCTTTACACTCTTTTCTCCTTACTTCAAACCCTGACTGTTCTCCCTTATTTATAGAAGGGGAAGCCTCCAAGGTTGAAACTGTTGAACCGAGTCAACTTCTTCTTCTTCATGCAAAAATCGGTTCAGCCAAAGAGAAGAGAGAGAGAACCGAATGTCAAAACCAACATGCAATTACCTCAGCTTCATCCATTCTCATCAAACTTCATCAATCCGGGCCTTTCATCTTGACTTGCTCCCCAAGAAGGATTCCTGGGCCTTGATGCTTGACAGCTCCTCCTACTCTTATCTTCTGCCTCTTCCTCCACGTAGCTACAGTAGCTACCTCCTGCAGTGGTTGAGCAAAAGTAGAGATGAGCCATGCTTCCAAGGGATCTTCTTCTCTGGACGAAATGGATTTCTTCCATTTCTGGGTATGGAGAGTTTGAGACTTCCTCACCGCTTCTTACCATAAGTGGCAAAGATCTCAACCACACCCTACTGTGGATCTTCTTTTTCCTAATGCCATCATCATAATGGCATCTTCCTTGCAACTAGCTTCTCTGTACTTTTTACTGATAGCTTGCTTCATCCCTCTTTTCCTGCTAGACAAGACCAAAAGAGAGAGGAGAGAGAACATAGAAAAGCTTGCAATGTAATTAAAGAAGAAAATGAAAATGAGTTAAGTTTACTTACACATGCCTAGTTTCTGCTTTTTTCTTCTGATTACTTGCTTCTACCATCTCCTTCTCTGATAGTGAGGTGACCGAATGCAAAGAGAGAGAAGAGAGAGAAGAGTGAAAAAGCTTTCAAAGGAAATAAAGAAGGAAATTAAAATCAATTACATTCAATTAAAAACCCACTTCCCTTTCCCATGCCTTGTAAGGTGTAGAGCATTAAAAGCAATCAAATCAATGTATCATTTCTCTCTCATATTACTAAGGCACTTAATTAAATTTGAATTCCATCACCCATAGAGAATGACATCCGTGGAAAGCATGCTTTCAATTAGAATTTGGATTCCACTAAAGTAAATGGGTAACGAAGCATGCTTGAGATCCTTAGACTTCATTCTTTGATTTATCAACTTTGGTTTATGGGCTTTTGATTTGGACTTAACTCAATCTCAAAATTTAGCTACTTATATTTGAATTAATTTTGCCCAAGACTGAATTTTCTTTAATGATCTATTTGGGCTTGTGATTTGGACCAATTTAGTTTTTTTTTTTATTTCAAAGTACACTCACTTATATTAATTTTGCACATGACTTGATTAATAACAAGTGGGACTCATATTGCCTTTTGACCCAATATAAAATCTGTACACTAACAAACACATTAAACAACTTATTGAAAGTAAATAACAATTTAATAATTTAATAATATTTGATCATCAAATTAGATATTAGTTTTCTAAACTCATCAATTTAAAGTTTGTTTCAGTTTAATTATTTTAGTATATTACAACAGTTAATTTATTACAGTGATTAATATGTATAGCCAATGAGTTAACATATTTTATAATATGCATATTTCATTTTCTAATTTAAAAGCACAGCTTCTACAATAGATATAGTTCATCATTTCATTGCAAATAAATATATCTCACTTTACATATTATCTCATATTTTAATTACTACTTTCTCTCCAATAGATCATAATCTACACATACAAGGTCAATTAGAACAACAACGATAGATAAAACAAGATTCTACATTTTTAAAATTCTAATTTTAACTTTAGCTGTATTAATTCTTTATTCCATATTGATCTTCCAATGCTCTTCATTGAGTAGTTTCATTTTTTTCAATTATGTCATCATCTTCACTTATGTCTCTCCATAAAAATAAACCACATTATTTCTTTCTAACAATCTGAAACAAAAAAAAAATCATAAAAAAAAATTAAGAGAAAGAACAATGCAAAATTAAGAATGGACATTCAACTAACTTACATTATAATTAGGACATCTATAAAATGATTTTTCTAAATTTGTATTTGTACGAGACCAACGAAAAATGAGTCGTATCCCACAACCACACCATTGCAAAATTTTTTTTCTGTCATGATATGCGTTCTTCACCCAGTTGCTATGTGAACGAGATCTACTAGAGCTTTGAAAAGCTTCGCTGTTGCTCCTCAACATCCTCCCTAACTCACCAAAAACGGTTCACTTTGGGAGATTTGGAGCACTTTCTAGATTTTAAAGTTCAAATTCAACATTCATAAGGGGCTAAATTGATGCATATAAGAATTTTGCCACGTCTTTAAAAGTGTCAGATGTCAATTAAACGTGACACGACACGTCAGCGTTTTGGTGCCCGAGATGGACGGAAGGTTTAATTACTAAATTGTGTCAGAGGTCAAATTTTAAGAGTCATTTTGAGTATTAACTCTACTTTCTACACCTATATCAAAGCAAATAAAACACCTTCTTCTTTTGTTCATAAATTAAAACATAATACGGTAATTCATAATATGAGTGTCTACTCTTCTTACTCGTGATTTCTAATATAAATAGACAAGTCAATCTATTTAGGCCGAACATATTTAAGTCTATAGATTAATCGAGTTAAGTTAAAATATATGTTAAGTCATAAATCCCAAAAAAAAAATGTGTAGTTCAAAATATGTAGTTAATTTGTGTCT
>NC_029794.2:15564911-15571069 GCF_000816755.2 Arachis ipaensis | reverse complement strand
TGACACATTTAAAATATATAATAATAATTTTTTTAAAAAAATTAATGTATTTAATATATTAAAATATAAAAAAATATTTTTTAATAATTTTTATAAAATATTTTTTAATAGTATTTTTAATTTATATTTTTAAAACACAAATTAAAATAAACCCAAGTCCAAAATATATAGTTAACAAGTATGTATGTCATTGTCCGTATAAAGTAGGTTGAGTTCTAGTTGATAGGCAGGGACGGGTGAGTAGTGGCCTCGACCTCCCAAAATTTTAAAAAGTTATGGGTTTCGATTTTTCTCCCAAGAAGAGAGCTTGCATGCGTTTCTGCCAAATTTGGGGAGCAATCTTCGCCCACTAGAGCCGTCATCAACTTTCATTCTCTTCTAACCATCATTGTTTCTATTTTATATTTAAAAAAAAAAAAACATTGTCTCAAAATTTATGCCATTAGCTTGCCATAGTTAAGCTGCTACTAGAGCCGATATCATCAAGGACCTCATCAGTTCAGCTTTATCAACCCAAGACCAGGTTTCTGCATTGAGATCCCGGCAGCTATCAACTCTCATGACTGACAAATATAATTTGTAGCAGTTTTTAATTTGCTTAGTGGCCTCATTATAGTTAAAGGTATCTTTTTTTTTTTGTGTCTACTATAGTTAGAGGTATTTGAACATACCATGATTGATTATTGGTTGCACCTTTTTACAAACATTAATTAATTGCGCAAAAAATATGAAATAATTAATATAATTCATTATGAGCATGGAAAACGGGCATTTATAGCTTTTTTTTCTAGGACAGCTCAGCCGCATTTGCTTCGATTTTATTGTATAATAATCTTCTAATTATTAATTAATTAGTTTTGAATATGAATAAATACTTAATCTGATCTTTGTCTATTTAAAAAAAAAGATAATTTTTATTTAAAAAAAGATATTTTAACAAAATTATTTTAAGATAATATAATTTTTTTGTTGAAAATTTTATTAAATAATAATAAAAATAAAATTTATGAAAATTTTATTTATAATTTGTGGAAGGTTTTAAACTTCTACAACTATTAATAAGTTGGATTTTAAAAAATGTTTTTATTAGTGATAATTGAATGGAAAATGACCATTACCAAAAATAATATCACAAGAAGAAAAAATAATTAATACACACAAAAAAAGAAAAAAGAATTGTGATGTTGATGGGGTTAATTTTTTTTTTACCCAAGATATGAGACTCGAATCTGCAACCTCTTAATTGAGTATGAGGAGTTTATGCTATTTGAGCTATTACTCATTGGCTTGTTGTTAGTGTTAATACTAGTAAAAAGATAACAATAACTGAAATAATAGAAATATAATAATGAAAATTTAAAAATGAATTTTTTTAATATTTTCACTTTTATTTAAAATAAATTTTAAACATGCTAAAAGCCTCAAAAACAATTACTAAAAGAATAGTTTTTCTTATATACTGCCCAAACATACACTTTTTTTTAGGGGTATATCTAAAACGAGCACAACAATTATGTATTTATTGAATGTACCACATTTATATAAACCATTAGATTTGATTAGTTGAAAATCAAAGACTAATATGAAAGAAGAACATTGATGAACTCTAATAAATACAGAATATCCTAGTACATAAATAAATGTTTTAAATGACAATACTTTAAATGGTAACAGAATCTTTTATTGTTAAATAATTAAATATAAAAATATAAATACAATTTATATTTAATTATTTAAGAATAAAAGATTCTGTTACTATTTAAAGTATTGTGTATTAAAATATTATCATTTAAAATATTTATTTATATATTAGAATATTCTGTATTTATTAAAATCAATACTCTTCTTTTATATTATTTCATTTAATCAAATCTAAATATAAATGTGGTACATCCAATAAACACATAATTATTGTGCCCGATTTAGACATATTTTTTTTAGTACATAAATATAAATTTTCTCTTCTCAGATGATTTTATCATTTAAGATGCTCCACCGACAAAATATTAACATTTCCACATTCCACAATGTGGGAGTGTGGGCTATCTTATAACATTTTGCTTCTCACTCACACTCGCACTTTATATCATTGTGTTCAAGGTAAATCAAAGAGCATGATACATTCATTAGTAGTCTAAGCATCTTTAAAGATGACAATGGGGTTAGGGTTATTGCTTCTTATCTTCTTGCTACCTTGTTACTACTGTGTGAGGGGTGTGGAGCCGGCAAACTCAGCTGCGTGTGCCTTTTCAGCTGTCTATAATTTTGGTGACTCAAACTCTGACACTGGTGGTATATCAGCTGTATTTGTTCCAATCCCACCGCCTTATGGTGAGGGTTTCTTCCATAAGCCTTCAGGAAGAGATTGTGATGGCCGTCTCATCATCGATTTTATTGGTAACTAAACGCTTCTCTTGATTCTAATCTAATTTAATCAAATCAAAGTTTGCAATGTCATGCTTGTTTTGAAACAAGAGGAGTTTTGCTTTTAAGTGATAAGCAAGTTGAGTAAATGTCTTTGGACGAAAACATGAGGCACTGATAAGCAACTTGAGTAAATGGCATTTACCCAATCCAACTTTATAAGTTTAGATTTGTGTTGATTGTACTTGTACTCTACTGTACAGCTGAAAAGCTAAACTTGCCATACTTAAGTGCTTATCTGAACTCCCTTGGAACCAATTATCGGCACGGTGCAAATTTCGCCACCGGTGGATCCACCATTAGAAGGCAGAACGAGACCATATTTCAATATGGGATAAGTCCATTCTCGCTTGATATGCAGATTGTGCAATTCGATCAGTTCAAAGAACGTACCAAACAAATGTATCAAGGTGAAGGAGTGTGAAACTTTTTTATGGGATTTTTTATGATGGCTCATTAGCTTACACTGTTCTTATTTTCTTGAAAATTTAGACAATATCAACTCAGTTGACAAGAGCAGGATTCCGGTACCTGAGGAATTTAGTAAGGCTTTGTACACTTTTGACATTGGCCAAAATGATCTCTCTGTTGGATTTAGGACGATGAACTTCGACCAAATGCGTGCAACCATGCCAGATATAGTCAATCAGTTAGCCAATGCAGTCAAAGTAAGTAGCACCTATTCGAGCTTTTGAGATTTCCTGGTACTCCAACCAACCAACTATAGATAGGTGCTTAACAATTTTGAAAAACAAATTCATACTCTATTATACTCTTAGATAAATATCGTCAATGTGTATGGAATTTTGAATACAATTTTTTACCCTTTGTATAGATATAATGGTTAATATATAAAGAAGTTATCCACCAATCCCCAGTGAGTGGGAAAGAATGACAGAGGATTATAGAAATGCAGTAGAGTACATGGTAGTTGTAGATAGAGTTACTTGTTTGGCCTTTACCCTTTGTTAGTTTATTTTTAGCTCTTGTCATAAGCTTCACTTTTTGTGTTGAACTCTTTCTTCAAACAAAATATATATGTTTTATTAAACTGACAATTATTTTCCGGGGAAAGGAATTACATAACCCCAAGAAATAGATCCTTTTGTTTAATCTGAATGAGTTTTAGGATCTGATTAATAATTATTTTGCAGAATATATATGAAAGAGGAGGGAGGTCGTTTTGGGTACATAACACTGGTCCAATTGGGTGCTTACCAGTGAACCTATTTTATAAGCACAATGTGCCACCTGGCTATTTCGACAAGTATCAATGCGTAAATGATCAAAATCTGATGGCTCAGGAATTCAACAAGCAGCTTAAGGACAGAGTTATCAAGCTCAGGATAGAGCTCCCAGAGGCTGCAATCACATATGTTGATGTCTATGCTGCAAAGTATGGACTAATCAGCAATACCAAAAATGAAGGTATAAAGTCTAATATTTAATAAGAAAGACGCTTTCTAAGTAAATATTTTTCCTTTTTACCTCCCCAACATATCAAGTTGTGGCTAAAACCAGAAATGTTGGCTTTTCCTAAACTTTAGGTAGTAAAGATAAGAATATAATTGATAAAAAAAGAAAGAACTTTTTAATGGTTTTCTACTAGTAGTCATTTTGGATACAACAATGTTATTTGAACAATCAAAAGCTGTCCAGCAATTTCCAGTCAAATTATGATACTAGTTCTCATTCTTCTCTTTTCAGAAGTTATCCATTGTTTTAGAAGTTATTGAAATGAGTAAATACCCAAATTTATCTTCAAGAAATTTCTGATTGAACACTTAGTCCCTTCGTCACTTTCGGTCAAACTTTATACATGTTGGACAAATAAGTTCGTAACAAATTTTATTATATAACAATTAAGTCCCAAAAAAATCACTACAAGACATTAATTCTCTTTCAAAACGACGAAGGGATCGATCTATTCGATAGGTGTAATTCTCAAAAACTTGTAGAGAATAAAAATTTATTGGGAACCAAAACATTCGATTTAGAATTCTTTAAGCACTAATTTGACTATTTATTCTTTTGAAATTTTAAATGAAAAGTAAAAATTATTTGCAAAAAGTTACCAATTAAAGTTAAAGAGAGGAAGAAAACTTGATAATCGTAAAAGTAACATTCCTAATTTGTTGGGTAAATCTATTTCACACAAAATATTTTGTTTTTCTTATTTGCAGGGTTTGATGATCCAATGAAGATTTGTTGTGGGTATCATGTGAATGACACCCACATTTGGTGTGGAAATTTAGGAACAGCAAATGGGAAAGACCTGTATGGAACTGCTTGTGAGAAGCCTTCAGCAGCTGTAAGTTGGGATGGCGTTCATTATGCTGAAGCTGCCAACCATTGGGTTGCTAATCGCATACTTAATGGTTCCTTCACTGACCCACCAATTCCAATTACCCAAGCATGTTACAGGCAGTAGAAGCTTTACTATTTATATATGTTGCCATGTTTGAGTTATTGTTCATTTTGGCAATAATCCATCTATTTATGTTATGAGCATATTCTTATGGGAAAATCATCACATTAGAAATTGCAATAATGTATGAAATAATCTATTCTTGTAATACTAGTAACATTGCAACCAGACTTGGAGATTCTTGAATGTCAAAATGTAGAATGCTCAAATAATAAACGGAATGAAAAAAACTTAGTATAGGAAGATAGCAAAAAATTATTTCAATCTCCACCAAATGTAGAGTCAAGATATGGACTTTGTGATATGGAAAAAACATATAAGGCCTTAGCTATTTTAATTTAGGTAGAAAGATGCAGTTAATTTAATGTGAAGTATTCAATTTGGGTTGACTGAGTACTCAATTCATTCGTTCGTTTAAATAAATGTCGAGATAAAACCTTTAATTGAAAGAGAAATATTATTTTTTACTTGTATGTTTTAGACTTTTAATACACTTTAAAGTATATTTTTCTTTTTTTTAAATATTATTTTAATGCATATTAATTGTATTTGATTCTTCTTCTTAAATTTATTTTTATATAAAAGGAAGTTTGATAATTCGTGTTATGTATGGAATAAAATTGAAATTTAGAATTTAAAATTTGTTAAATTAAAAGAGTGAAATAATTTTAATATATTATGAGTACATTAATAATAATAATCAAAAGAGTGACAATTTACATAACATGTGCTAAAAAGTTATAATCAATAAACTAATTTTAATTTGACAAATTATAAATTTTATTTTACTGTGTACAGTGAGTAATGGATTATTAAATTTATAACTTCTAAATAAATACAAAAAATAAAATATAAAATACATGTATAATTACTTAATTAATAGAAAATGATGATAATTTTTTCTTTCGGTTGTCTATGGTATCTTCCAACCCAACACACCAAAGATTAGTCTGTCGTATATCTTAGTTTTATTTAAGGGTCTATCATTGATAAATGAATTGTTGTATACACAAAGTATAATTTGAACTTCTAATATTTGTTTAAACAAAGTCACCAAAAAAAAATATTTGTTTAAACAAATAAGTATTGTACTCATAGTTGTCAGAATTGAACGATAGTCGCACTGATTTACTGGTTCAATCGATAAATTATTGGTTGAATCAGTTGATTCGATCCCATGTAAATGAAAAATATAAAATAGTCAAAAATTTAAAATTAAAATTTAAAATACATATATTCACTAACATTTTAATATATAAATCTTTAAAATATTTAATATTTATTTTAATAATTATATAAATTCTAA
>NC_029794.2:15559729-15564895 GCF_000816755.2 Arachis ipaensis | reverse complement strand
TATATAAACTATAATGTTATATGAGTTTTTATACAATATATATTATATAAACAAATATATATATAACAAAAAAAATCTTTCTTTTAAGTCACACCAGATTGTAAAGAGGAATGCTAGGGGCCAGTAATTTTGTGATTTGTAGCCATCAAATAACCATCAATGATGGTTTTAATAGTGTGAGATGGGTGTGAAATTTCATCTAATGTCTCACTTTTTTTGCTGGTTACATGTTGGACAGAATTTAACAAAAGTTGTTGGCCCCTAGACTTTTCCTTTAATATATAAAATTATAAACACATTGTATATTAGAAAAACAACTGCTTAGTGGTATAGAAAGGCATGTGTGCAAGGTTTGAATTCTTGTTGCAACATTTTTGTAAAATAACTATATATGCGCTTACATCATGATGATGTCATCAGCGCACAGTTGATTGCAGGTTGATCGATCCGGTTTAGCTACGGTTTACACGAATTTTGACTAATTCAATCGTGCGGTTTACACAAATTTTGACTGATTCAAGCGTGTATGATCGATTTTCCATCTTAAACGATCAGAACATCTAACCAAATTGGATAAAAGCAATTGGTATAATAGATAGATATAGAATGTGGTTGGCTAAATTAATTAGTTAGTGTAGTTTGTTATGAATTATGATTGCCACCTTGGCTTATATACTATGTGAAAATAATTGTACAGTAGTTAGTTAGAATTGGAGAATATTTCAATAGCAAAAGTGTGTATATATACAGAAATACTATTTCCTTTATCCAACCAAGGGCACTGGGTATCACACAAACAACCTTGCCACTCACAACTCAAAACTATGATTCATGATCCCAATCCGTGTGGATCTCTTTGAAGATAAAGAACAAAGTGAAGTTCATCGATGGGAAAAAGGGGATCTGACCTTTGAGGCTTGGGAGTTGGGATGGTGCAACACTTTTGTTCTCTACTGGTTACATGGACCCAAGCATTGAAATCTTGCACATCGTGCTCTCATGTGATAATGGTTGCGATTTTTGGCATGAATTAAAGCATCACTACTACAAGGGGGGACATATTCAAAATTCCCAAGCTTCAGGTTGAGCTGCACACCTATCACTTTCTACTACGCTAAACTCAAGAATTGGATGAGTTTCAGCCAATCCCCAACTGCCATTGACAAAAAGAATGTTCATGTGGTTTACAAGTAGTAAGGGAATATAAGATTTGTTTTCTTAGAGGAATGAATGAACCAATATTATACATTACAGAGGCATAGATTGCATCCATTTCACCAAAAGATGATGATGTATGGCACTACAGATTGGGATACCTCTCTCCTGCCAGATTAAATAAAATGCACAATACTTTTTCTTTTATCAAAATTCCTAAAATAAATTTCCCTTGTGACTATTGCCATTTGGCTAAACAAGAATGGCCCCCTTTTTTCTGATAGTAACACTAAAATTATAGATTTTTTTTTATCTCATTCATATTTATATATATTTTTAGTCGTAAATACTTACTTACAGTGGTTGAAGATACTTGGCTATATTTTATGAAAACTAAAACTGAAACAAGGAATTTGTTGCAAAATTTCATTAAAATGATTGAAACACAAATGTCAAGAGTTATTAAATGTGTGAGGTCTGAAAAGAGACAAGAAAACATTTTGAATATGGCTAGAGCGCTGATTTTCACATCCAACATACCAAATTGTTTTTGGCCTTATGCAAATGGATATGTCATTCATGTGATTAATAGAGTACCTAGCTCAACTTTACATGATTGCAGTCCATATCACTCATTGTTTCAAAAGTTACTAGACATTAGTCATTTTAGAGTCTTTGGTTGTTTGGTTTATGCCTCTTCTCTTCCTTCATTCACACACAAAGAAATTTGACAAGAGATAGAGCTTGGAGGTGCGCATTTTTGGGTTATAAAAATGGCGCAAAAGGTTACATTTTAATGGACACTCACACTAAAGAAGTGATAATTTCTAGACATGTCATATTTTATGGAACTTTATTTCCATTTCATACCAGTACCAATGCTGACTCTCAAGTTACTAATAATAAAATGGAAGCTGATGCAATGTCTAATTTTCACAATATTTCTAATATTTTTTATGATCACAATAAATCTAACTTCCCTCCAACACAATCTGATTGATTCTAAAATGGATTCAATTGTTCCATCAATTGAGCACAATTTTGACTACACCAGGCAATCAATGAATTGTACAGGAGTCTCATTCTACTTACTCGCTCATGCATCTCATCAATCTTCAATATTGTTTAACTAGTCCTCCTACTCAACTTTTCCATATTCCATCTCATTCTTCATCATTTCCTAATCATTATGCATCCTTAAGAAGATCAACTGGGGAGAAAAGAACACCGAAATACCTCCAAGACTTCCAATGTATGCAGCTTACTTCTGATGTCTAATAGCCTCTATCATCTTCAAATAAATTATACCCTATCTCCAATTATGCGTCTTATGACAAGTTTGTTATGTTTCTAAAGTTTGTGTTTATTTTAAGAGGAAGTATAGGGAGCCAATAGAGTATATGTACAATGTGTACAATGGGGGTTTAGGGATGTTCGATTCAGTAGGATATCAGATGTTTATTATCCCTGGTACCCGGATGGTTATTCTGGATAGTATGGGTGTATTGTGTTTGAAGTAGTATTTTATCCTGAATGTTTATTTTTTAACTCATATTGGGCCAAATAAACAGCCAAAACAATCCATTATATACATTATACAAATATTTCATTGGCTCCCTAGCGGGATTCTTATTTAAAACCTAGTCCCACATAAAAGGGAGTTGTAAAACTTTAAGTGTTTATATATTAGAATTGAATACTTATAGGTAAATGAAATTCAATCAAAATAATGGGCCTTCACAAGAATATGCACGTCTAGCTCGATGGCGATGAGCATTTAGTCATCGATGGAGACCAGAATTTTATGCATGTCTAACTCGACACGCCTGCTGGTACTAGTCCCAATACTCCTATGTAGGCCCATCTCTGAATAATGATCCTATGGCCCTCCTCAAACCGGGTACTCCTGAAGACAAGTGGGCCACCACATGTCCTCTTTCTGTCCTGTGTTGGGTCTCCAGGCACTGGATGCTCCCCTCCGAACTGGCGTTTCACCCGACAGCATGGTGAAACTCCACAATATTAAAACAGACAAGGAGGACAACAGACATCTACTCTTTAATTTATATTCTGATGGACTAAGTATCTTTCATAAGAAATCGAAGAAAAATACAACAATTTTTTCGTTCCCCACTTTGTCTCTGCCGTCAACCAGTTCGGAGTAATAGCCTACAATGCGAGGTCATGGTACGGCGTCTACAGAAACTGCATATCAAAGTGTAATGGACTCGTTAGAAGCAGTTCATTACGTATGAGAGGCAAATATTTATAGTCAACTAAATAAAACAAATTGGCGTACCTCATTCAAAGGCAATCGATCTAACGCCGTACACCATCAGAAGACTCTCTGTTTGTATTGGTCTCTACTCTGCTGGGACATACCTATCAACCTGTTCACATATGCAACCAATCACGTTATCACACTCTATGGAAGAAAAAGTTTAGTCACATAAATAGAAAAAACAAAAAACGTAAATGTAAATTGTTACCTCACTGCTAGGGGAAACATCGGGATCTGCCTCTCGGGTGGACACCACTAATAAAACCTGTGGTATATCCACGACACTAGGAGCAGAGTGGATCCAGCTATGTCCGTGGTATCACGATATGCTGCATGGCATAAGAAGTGGTACATCCATGCAAACACTGCAGATCCCCACGACATACCGCTGCACCTCCCAAAGTCGTCCAACAGTGACAACCATATGATATTCACCTAATTGTTTGACTTGTCAGTCATCAGGTAACCACCAATCAGCAGCATGATGTAACACATAGTGTATTGTTGGAAGGTGGCTGGATCAGCTGCAGCTGGCATGTGCCAGACTCAGTCTCGAAGCCATGTCATCTTGATGCTAAACAACTCCTTCTTCTAGGCACCCTGCTGTTGACCATGAGGGAGTCTGGCACCTAGGAGCTCCTCTATGTACTCACATGTCGGATGGCAGTACCAAGTCTGAAAGTCACGCAAGCACCCACCCACTAGCTCTCTGTTTGTGTGTAATCCCGTAACGTCTTGCAGGGTGATGGTGCACTCACTCTATGGTAGGTGAAAAGTGTGGGTCTCCAGATGCCAGTGTTCCACAAATACAGTGATCAGGAAATTGTTAAACACGAAGTCCCTGAGTTATACCGTGTAGTCGAACCCAGCCTCCCTTAGGTAAGGGACAATGGCATCTGGTAGTGCAATAGTGAGACTCACCTACCTAGGTAGTAGTAAGCGAGGCCTCTGTTTAAAAATAAAACTTTTTAAAAACTTGGATTTTAAACTTAGTTCTCTAGCATATTCAAATTTAAAATTAAAAATATAAAATTTGACTCAAAAAAATAGTGTAACGTAATAAACAGGGATAAGCAGTAATTCATACATTTTTTTTATTTATTTAAAAAAAATTTAAAACCGTTAATAAATAAATTAAATTAAGTTAATTAGTAAATTAACTTTTACTATAAGTAAATTCGACACATAATAAATGTTCATAAGTTGTCTACTAACCTATTTTATGTAACTTAAAGATAATCCATTCTACTCACATGCAAAAACACTAAATAAATCTATAAAAGTACCATAACTATAATCACATACGTTTATTAATTTAAAAAATAAAAACAACACTAATCTCAAAGTCGATTGCTCTTGTAATGTACCAACTATTATTCAGGCGGTTGATGTCAGGATCTCATGCATCGGCACACGGCATAACGTCCGGACAACTCAAAAATATCAAGAAAATATTTAAAAAAGTAAGAAATGATGGTTAAAGGAGATGGAAAGTAGGCCAGAAAGCTTTGTGAACACGTATAGTCTGTAAATAAAATAAGGTCCGTGTCATAACACGTATGCACACATGATACATGGACTTGGATTTGTGTCTTTTCTAATTTACAGTGTAAACGAGACACTGTAAATAAAATAAAATATGTTATGAAAATCGATAAAAACTGTTCAAATTACCTATTTCAGTAATTAAAATATTTATTTTATTTATTTAAAATATTGAGAAAAAAGGT
>NC_029794.2:15553406-15559712 GCF_000816755.2 Arachis ipaensis | reverse complement strand
TTTAACATATTATGTAAGTTTATTCTATTAATATAGAAAAAAAATATTGATAAAAATCTCATAAAAATAAAAATTAAGGACTAAAATAATTTTTTTTTATTAAAAACTTCATTATCTTTCGAGATAATGATCAAAAACCTTTTAAAAAATTTTCTCTATTTTTTACCAACTTAAATCTTCTCGCTAAACACTTTTTCATTCATTACTGTCATCTTTGCACCGTGTGAATGTGAACCACATAATCACAAAACCTTTGAGCAAAGCTTTTAATAATTTTCTGTTAAAATAGGGGTTTTTTTTTTTATAGATTTTTTATACAAAATAATTGCAATGCAAGTAAAGAGACAATTTTGGACATACGATTATTCGGTACATCTATTGGGAAATATAGTTAAAAAATGTTAGAGGAGAAATAGTTAACTTTTAACAAATATTTCAAAGTTATTTATCATTCTATAACATATTCTTTCGGAATTTAGTAATGATTAGAGTTAAATAATTTTTATAATATGACTTTTAAGTTATAAATTCTAATTTGATGGAATTAGACAATTTTTGTTATTCCATAAATATTTTTCAAATTAATATTTACGATGTAATAACTCACAATATAAGTAAACATAGTTAAAATAGTAGTTTATTTAAAGCTCATTTGTCAACTTTTGAAAAGGTTAATTTGATTATTAAAATGTTATGAAATAAGAAATTTTTTTTTTGTGACTGAAATAAATTAAACAAAGAAAAACAAAACAAACAAAATAAGGAACTGCTTAAATAGAGGGACAGTCCCGTTTAAGACTACTCTTAAACTCCTCCCAAGGTGAAAGAAGCTCCACATGCGAAAGTTGTAACTTCATCGCCATCTTTGCCATAGTATCTGCCACCGTGTTTGCATCTCTCATAATCAAACGAAAGTCAACCCGCCAATTCCAATGCATGATATCTCTTATTTTGAGCACCAGTGGATCAATAAATCCAAAACCATCTTGAGTAACAAGATTAAATGCTTCCACACAATCCGTCTCACAAATAACATCTCGTTGACCCACATCCCAAGCTAACAGATATCCTCTCCAAATAGCAAACAATTCTCCTTGAAGAATACTATTACTCTCAATCATTCCCAAACACCCCCTTTGCCAGCTCCCATTACAATCTCTAATAACACAAGCAAAACCAACACTATCACCCGAACCAAAATAACTAGCATCACAATTAATCTTAAAAGTACCAATAGATGGAGATTCCAAAAACTATTTAGAGTAGAGGGAAGGGACATACGTTGTAGTTCAAAAATATTACTAAGCTCCTTTTCTGAAGTTAATGCCAGACAAATCACTTTTTTCGGAGGCCAAGTTTCATGGGAATTAAAGATGTCATTATTCCTTGCTCGCTATATCCACCAAAGTCCCGAAAAGAACTTGAACGGATGCTCTCTGCTATGATACAAGAACCAGTTCTTCAAATCCAAAGGATGACAAGAAATATCCAACCTATGCCAGACAAGCTGAGCTTTTGGGCAATCCCGAATACAATGTAAAACCGATTCTTGGCTAGAAAGACATCTTGGACACCTATCCGATGACGACATCCCTCTTCTAAAGCGAAAACTTGCAGTAGGAAGAGCCTCCTTAAGACACAACCAAGCCAAAAACTTATGCTTTTCCGAACAAGCTGACGCCAAAGCCAAAGCCAATTCCCCCGCTCCTCCCAACCAAACAACTGCTTACACAACCACAAGTAACCATTGCGTGAGTCATAGACTTTGGCAGCAGACCCACTCCAATACCAACCCACTTCCGGACCTGCTTGTTTATCTGGATTGTAAGAGAGAATATTATCTTTCAAATTTTGAGATAAAGGAGAATAAAGATTATCCAAATGCCACCTACCAACTGACCAAATATCCTGTATCCGGAGATTCGAATCAGAAATGTGAACATAATCCATCTCATTAGATAACCGTCCTTCTCTTCTCCAGCTAGAAAACCAAAAATTCTGGTTCAAATCTCCAATACACCAAGCAAACCCATTCTTCAACACTTCCCAAGCCTTGCAAAGACACCTCCAAATGGGAGAGTCCTTATTCTTAGGATAACTAAAACAGTCATATAGAGATGATCGGTATTTGGCATCCAACAATTGGACCCATAGCTTGTTTGGCTGCTGGAAAAAAGTCCAAACTAGCTTTCCAAGAAGAGCAATATTTACACAATAAGGATCTCTAATCCCCAAACCTCCATATTTTTTTGGAGTAACCAGTACCTTCCAACTAACAAGATTCAATCCTCTTCCATCAACTTGTCCTTTCCAAAGAAAATTCCTCATCATAGACTCCAATTTACTAATGATTCCTTTGGGAAAAATAGAGACATGCATCTGGTACGTGGGAATAGCAGCAGCAACAGAATTAACCAAGCAGAGCCTACCAGCCCGATTGAGTAAACTTCCTTTCCAGCTTGCTAGCCTACTCCGAATCTTATCCAAGACACCATTGAAAGCTGAACGAGTCACCCTAGAATGGCTAAGGGTAACTCCAAGATACTTGCCCAAGTCCTGGACAAATCTGATAGAGGATACCCTAGTAAAAACCTCTTTCCTTGTTGCAGAGACATTTTTGGAGCAAAGTGCTTTAGACTTCTCGACATTAATCTTCATCCCAGATGCTTTGCAAAAAGTCTCTAAAACTAACATCACATTTTGCACTTGTCTCTTTGTAGCTTTACAGAACAGAAGCAAGTCATCCGCAAACATTAAGTGGGATATTCTTGGTCCCCCTCTAGAAATAGCAACCAGCTCCCACAAGCCCAAATCAACCTGATGACTAATAAAGCATGCCAATCGCTCCATACACAACACAAAAAGATAGGGTGGCATAGGGTCTCCTTGTCTAAGACCTCGGCTAGAAGTAAAGCCATTCAGACGACTCCCATTCCAAAGAATAGATAAGGAAGAAGCAGTGACACAATTCATAATCAAATTAAGTGTAGGAATAGGAAAACCAAAGCTTTTAAGGGTATGAGCTAAAAACCTCCAGTCAACTCTGTCATAAGCTTTCTCCAGATCAATCTTAAAGGCCAGTGTGCCTTTCTTTGATTTAGTCTTCTTCATAAAGTGGAGGACTTCTTGAGCAATAATGATGTTGTCAGGAGTTCCTCGTCCCGGAATAAATCCTCCTTGAAGAGGGCCAACAATCTCCACAAAATGAGGACGAAGCCTATTAACAAGGACCTTCGTGATGATCTTGTAAACTACATTGCAGAGACTAATCGGCCTGAAATTTTTCATAGATACCGGTGATTCAACCTTTGGAATGAGAACCAGTAAAGTCTCCAACATTCTCAGATCAAGAGGAACACCAGAGAATGCCTGCTTAACCATCTTCCAAACATCAAAACCAATGATCTCCCAATATTCTTTGAAGAAGAAAACTTGAAACTCATCAAGACCCGGAGCTTTAAAAGAGTTCATGTGAAAAACAGATGTTCTGACTTCCTCCATAGTAACTGGTGTCGTGCGATTATTGCAAGCTTCCTCATAAAAGTTAGAATTTTAAAATTATATTTATTTTAAATATAACTTTTTAATGTAAAATAGATTTTTTTTCCTTAAAAATTGAATTTTTTTTGTAGTTATACATTTCTTCAAATTGATCAAACTTTATTTAAAACTAAATAAAATGACAAAATCAAATCATAATATTTTTTAATGTTAAATTTTAAATTTTAAATTAAATAGTGTTTGATTCAATTTATAATTTTTTATTCTGAATTATTTTTTGGTTTATAGGAAGGATTTATAATTTAAGATTTAAATGTTAGAGTTTAAATTTTAATATATTTATTCAAACATCACTAACGAATGGATATCAATATTTACGGTGTTGGCTTTTTCATAACATTGTTAGTTTGATAAGAGGAATTTAGGGTTCATGGTTTGTTTTTTTCGTTTCATTATTAATGTTTACGGTGTTAAGCATTTCATGATATTTTTTTATTTATAGGAGGGATTTATAGTTTAGGTTTTCGTTTTTATTTGAATTAGTAGTGTTTACGGTGTTGACCACCCCTTGGTATTTTTGAGTTTATAAGAGGGATTTAAGATTTAGGGTTTAAAGTTTAGATTTTTTTTTTAATTTTAATACATATGTTCAAACATCATTAACTAATATAAATTAATATTTTCATGACATTATTGGATTGATGGGAGGAATTTAGGGTTTATAGTTTGTTTTTTTTTTTCTTCATTATTAGTGTTTATGATGTTGAACACCCATGATATTTTTGGGTTGATAGGAAGGATTTAGAGTTTAGAATTTTGTTTATGTTTAAATTATTAGTGTTCATAATAGATGTTGACCACCTTATCAGCGGCGGAGCTTGAATCAAAATTTGGGGGGGGACAAATAGAAAATAATTGTCAAGATGCTTTTAATATGGACCCATTAGAAATAAGTTTGTCTAACCTCATCTTTCTGATTTGGGTGATATTGCCAAATTTAGAGCTATTTTCCAGGGTCTCGTTCCAAAGAATTAAGGTCAAACTCATCGGATGCAACTCTTTAAACTTTTGAAGGTTATATCTTGCTTTTTTCGTGATTCATTAAAGTAGAAGAACTATCTACAGGTGTTGATATTGTAAAAGTTATATGTTCTCCTTCTTGAATATTAGCCTTCCTCTTAAAAAATACATCAATTCTTTGATTTTTCACGATTATTTTATATAAAAATTTGAATATATATCCTATAAAATATGTAAAAAAGAAATTAGAAGCACAAAAATTAAAATTTATAATATTTATTGATTTTTTATTAATTTATACAAATACAATAATATCAATACTTATTGAATATTCTAATTTTTTTATCATATAAAAAATAAATTAAATAAACAGTAAAATATAAAATAATATTAAATTACATAAATAAAAAATACCTAATTTTTATATTTGAACTCGAAGATAGAAAGAGTGTTGCTTATTGAATAGAGAGTTGTGAAATACAAATACACTCGGTTCAGTCCAAATCCAGCATGTTTTAAATGTTTAAAACTAAAAACTATTGTGTAATAAAAGTAAGAGATGAAGATTAAACTTTGGTATTTTAAGTCATAGTAAAGTATTTGAGCCAGTTGAACTATTTTTTATTTTTTAAAAAAATACTACTAATTTTTTTAACAAAAGTTTAGGGAGCCATGGCCCCTTGTCTCAACTAAACTCTGTCACTGCACCTTATGGCATTTTTTGGTTTATACGTGGGATTTAGGGTAGAGTTTAAAATTTTTAGTTTTAATATATCTGTTCAAATATTATTAATTTGTGAATTTTAATGTTTACAGTATTAGATTCTTCATACCATTGTTGGGTTAATAGGAGGAATTTAGGATTTAGGGTTTTTTTTTCCTTAATTTAGGGTTGAATATTAATAGTGTTGAGTACCCCATGACCTTTTTGGGTTAACAAGAGGGAATTAGTCTTTAGGGTTTTGTTTATATTTGAATTATTAGTGTTCACGGTATTGATATCCGTGATATTTTTTGGTTTACATTAGGGACTTAAGATTTAGGATTTAGAATTTAAATTTTTTAATTTTGATACATTTGTTCAAATATCATCACTAACAAATAGATGTTAATATTTATGATGTTGGATTGTTCATGATAGTTGAATTGATAGGAAAAATGTAGGTTTTATGGTTTGTTTTTCCTGAATTATTAGCGTTTATGGTATTAAGCACACCATGACTTTAGTGCTCACGGTATTGACTATTTCATGATTTTTTTTTTTTTTGGTTTTTAAGAGGAATTTAGGATTTAAGGTTTAGAGTTTATCGTTTTTAATTGTAATACAATGTTTTAAATATCACTAACTAATGAATATTAATGTTTACGCTGATGAATTTTTTATGACATTGTTGGGTTGATAGGATAAATTTAGGGTTTATAGTTTGTTTTTCCCTTAATTATTAGTGTTTACAGTATTGAGCATCTTATGCCATTTTTGTATTTACAGGAAGGAATTAGGGTTTATGATTTTATCATTTTTCTTAATTATTAGTATTTACAGTGTTGAGCATCTTATGTTATTTTTCGTTTGTAGGAAGGATTTAAGATTTAGTGTTTAAAGTTTTACAGTTTTTAATTTTAATACTTTTGTTCAAAGATCACTAATTAATAGATATTATTGTATATGTTGTTGGGTTCTTCATGACACTGTTGGTTTGATAAGAGGGATTTAGAGTTTAGAATTTTTTTTTAACTATTAGTGTATACGATGTTGAACACCTCATAACATTTTTTAATTTATAG
>NC_029794.2:15544958-15553215 GCF_000816755.2 Arachis ipaensis | reverse complement strand
TATTTTCCATAACAAGCCTTTCTCGATCACCTTGCGCCCTTCAAGAACACTTCTCCAACCCCACGACGGTACGCTTCCTATCTCTGCATGTAGGAAATCTGTATATCTGAAATATTTAGCTTTGAGCATTCTTGATAAAGTAGAATTAGGGTATTTCATTAGACGCCAACATTGCTTGCCCAATAAAGCCAAATTTTGCGCCCTTAGATCCTTGATCCCCAGCCCTCCATCTTTCTTTGGTCTCGTCATTGTGTCCCATTTAATCCAAACCATTCTTCGTTCTGCGCCTTTTTGACCCCACCAAAATTGTGAGAGCATGCTATGAATCTCAGTCAACAGCGTGTCTGGGAGCTTGAAACAAGAGAGTGTATAAATAGGAATCGCCTCCCCTACCGCTCTTAATAGCGTGTGCCTGCCACCTGATGACAATATACTTCTTTTCCAACTCATAATCCTCTTCTGAACTTTATCCTTGATAGCTCCAAAGGTTGCTTTCTTTGATTTTTGAACTATAGAGGGCAGTCCCAGGTATTTGTCTTGTGCTCCGATATGTTCAATATTTAGTATTTGAGCAACTGCTAGTCTTGTGTTCTGAGGAGTGTTGTGACTGAAAAAGATAGCCGACTTATTCAAATTGACTTTTTGCCCACTAAAACCCTCATAGGTCTCTAGCAATTCTAGAATTCTTTGGCTTGTATTAGGTGCACTCTTGCAAAAAAGGATTGAATCATCAGAAAACAAAAGGTGATTAATTGTTTGACATCTCCGATTAACTTGAACTCCTTGAATTAATATGTTTTGCTCTGCCTTGTGTAGCAAGAAGGAAAGTCCTTCTGCACAAAAAAGAAAGAGATATGGAGATAGGGGGTCACCCTGTCGAATGCCCCTATTTGGCCTAAAATAGCCAAATGGTTGACCTTCCACAACAATAGAGTAAGAAACAGTCGTTACCAATTCCTTAGTCCAGTTAATCCATTTAGCATCAAACCCCAACTTATCCATAATATACCATAAAAAATTCCATTCAACCCTATCATAAGCCTTGCTCATGTCTAGTTTAATAGCCATCTCATGCTCTGCCCCACTTCTCTTATTTTTCAAATAGTGCATACATCCGTGGGCAATTAGAATATTATCTGAAATGAGTCTTCCTTTGAGAAACGCACTCTGATTTGGACTTATAATTTTATTCATAATACCTTGTAATTGGTGCACCATAACTTTAGAAATAATTTTATACATAACTGAAGACAAACTGATCGGTCGTACCTGAGTCATGTCACTAGCATCTGTCACCTTTGGAATCAAATAAATTTGAGTATGATTGAAGCTTTTTAAAATTCTGCCACTGTGAAAGAAACTTCTCACTACCTTAAAAACGTCACCTCCAACTATATCCCAGAAAAAGTGAAAAAACTTAGCTGTAAACCCGTCATCACCAGGAGCACTCTGAGCATGAACACTAAATGTAGCTCTTTTGACCTCGTCCATAGTTACTGGCCTTTGGAGCCTACGGTTCATGGAAGCTGTAACCTTAGACTCCAAATCCTCTAAGTATGGATTCGGATCAGCCGAACAAGAAGAAGTAAAAATATCGCAAAAGTAGTCCTCAGCTACCTTTGCAATATCCTCCGGTTTCGATGCAATCTCATTGTCCCTCCCCACTAATCTCCAAATTCTGTTCCTTCGCATCCTTGATTGAAATTTCTGGTGAAAGAATCTAGTGTTCTGATCTCCTTCTTTTAGCCACTTGATTCTAGATTTTTCTCGCCAATAGCTCTCTTCTTTCAAATATGCCAGCTCTAACTTCTCTTCCAAACTGGTAACCTCCTCTCCCCCATTGATTCCAGCCACCCGCAACTCCTCTAGTTTAGCTTGAAGATCCTCAATTTCTTTCCGGGAGTTTGCTTTGTGAGTTTTCTGCCATTGAACTAGTCTATGTCTACAAACTTCAACTTTTGGGCCAAGGAGAACATAGCCGAGCCTACAACTTCCATTCTCCACACTTCACTGACAATTCTCTTGACATCCTCTTCTCCACACCAACGTTCCTGGTATTTAAACCGCCTTTTACTATGCCAGGATTGAGGTTCGGTTTCCATCAAAATTGGAGCATGATCCGAGCCTGACTCTGTGAGCCTGTGCACCACTGCATTCGGAAACTTCATCTTCCATTCCATCCCAACTAAATAGCGGTCAAGCCTTTCCTTCACCAAATCCTCTCCTTGTCTTCGATTTGTCCACGTGAAAGGGTGTCCCACCATTCCAATATCCACCAATTCGTTACTGTCAATAAAATTAGTGAATGTTGCAATGGTGGTTGCTGATTTTTGGCCTCCACCCTCCTTTTCCGCTTGGCTTGTTATAGCATTAAAATCGCCTGCTATTACCACTTTTCCTTCCAGGTGTTGGCTCATTGCTGTAAGCTCCTCAAACTGTAAGGATCGAATTTGTTCTGAACAACTCAAATGGACACCAATGAACGCCCATAAATGTATTATAAATTAAAATTTTATAAAAAGATATCTAATGTTTATGGTTTGAATCATGTAAGCAATATTGTAAGAACCATATTTAATAAAGTTTTACTTCACAAGAAAATGATTATTTAAAATAAGTATAATTATATGCCCTTTTTTATCGTTTGTGTTTTGTTTTAAAGAAACTGTGATATCATTGAACAAATCAAATTAACTTTGTGAATTACTTGAATTACATAATTTAATAGTTTAATTTTCTATATTACCTCAAAGATTCACTCAAATTGAAGGACGTAAACACTATTCAATGAACAGTATTATATTTTTTACAAGAAGTTTTGCTTTCATATTTCAGTAATCGCTGCATTAATTAAAAAGATATATCATTTTTACAAGGAATATTATATTTTAATATTGAATAGTGATTGAATTGAAAAATTTTTTGAGTACTATATAGTCATTTTCTAGAATTATATTAGGTGTAATTTGAGAATATTATTACATTGGTTTCTTACTTAATAAAGGGTAAATCACTTATTTAAACTTAAACTAAGGGGATCAAAAAAATTACATGAATAAGCCAAATCAAAAATTGGTTCATGAATCAACTAGTTTACATTTTTATATAGTTTGAATCACTCTAATTCGAACTCCATTTACATGTAACTGATTCGAATTACCTACACATGCACACACCCACTAATTCGAATTAGGGTGATTCGAATTACACACAGACACGTGCACAAAGTAATTCGAATTGGGCAGATTCGAATTACTCAATTTAAAAAATTTTTTAAAAAAAATTTAAAAATAAATATTTTATTTCATACATTAAAAAAATTAACAAAATATTTAATTACAAAAATTCAAAATATTTATGATTGGATCACAAAATTATATGAATCCCCTAATATGAAAAACGTTACGTGCATGTTTTCATACACACTTTTATGTAAATCGAATTAATCAAATTCAAACTATTAGGAATTTGTATAAATTGAATGTATATGATTCGATTTACTATTGAACTCCATCCATTGTAAATCAAAACCACTGGTTTCGAATTATAACCATGGTTTTCGCCCCTAGTAATCCGAATTGACTGGATTCGAATTCATGACTAGTACATTGAATGGAGTTAGTTCGATTTACCTTGAACGAAAGCTAGTGGTAAATCAAATCTACTAGCTTCAATTTTGTGCTTCTATGCCTATATAAGGAATTTGAATCCAGTTGCTTCGAATTACATTTCAACCACCAAAAAATCAAATTTAGAGAACATTTGCGCCAAAAAAAAGCTAGGATTGAAAATGTGAAAATAGAAGATGATCACAATCGTATCTATTGGTTAGGAGGCGTCGTCCACATTGCTGGTTCGATCCACAAAGAGGTTAGCTTTTGAAATTGAATATCAATAATAGTTTGTGATGTTAAGTGACTTAGAATTTTGTTATATGCGCTATTGTGATTAAACTACAAATGATAGTTAGATTAGTTGTTTACTGATTAATAATGCTTAGTTGGAATAGTGATTAACTAGATTAGTAGTTTTTCAGGAGTTTAGGTAGGTTTCTAATGTTAGGTTAAATAGGTAGTAAAAATAAGGCAAGGATGTAAATTAGTTTAATTTTAGATTTAAATAATTCCTAAGCTTTAGGTTAACGACCTAGTAATTTAGTTAAAAAGCTAAGTCTTTCAAAATTTATTTAGTTTAGATTGGTTAAAATTTTTAATAATTTAATTCAGTTTAATTTATTTGAAATTAATATATTTAGGTTTATTTAGGATTAAATTATTTAGGATTAATTTATCAAATTATTTAATGTAGTTAAATTATCCTTGTCCGCTTTAGGTGATTCTTGATATAACCTGGATATGATTTTGTTGAAAAGGGTCTTGCACTATTTACTCGTCTTTTGGTGAATTAGTTTGTTACTTGTGATGATTCTAAAAGAAATTTTTTCATCATACTGCAGCCACATCGATGTATCACTAACATGAGGAGACAGCATGGTATGCTCCTGGATGACAGGATCATACTATACCTGTACATGGCCAGCTTATCCCACCTTACAAGGCTCAACGACCACTAGTTTAAGTTGGATGAACCGCTGGTCTGTGCATTTGTGGAGCGGTGGCGGCCCGAGACTCACACTTTTCATATGCCATTCGAAGAGTGCACGATTACGCTTTAGGATGATGGACACGGCCGCATCAGCTCTGATCATAGGAAGGATGTAAGCAGATATCACATGATAGTCAAGCTTCTTGTGAGATCGAGGTGGCCAAACATGTATGAGGTCCGTTATACCGTCTGACCTCCCAGATACCCTTCTGCCGCCGTAGCGTGATCCAAATCAACCATCTACAACAATTTCCGAACTCCTGGCACTTGGCGTAGTACTTGTCATGGTTCGATTCCATCATTTTGTACTCAACCCCACGACAGATGCTATAAGTCTTCACACATAAAACAACTTTTTCTTTATTTTGAAATTGCTGACCGACTTGGAACTTAGCTAGACCTGCGGTGTCTTGTGAATCTCTCACGCCAAAACCGGATTGTACATTCAGTAACCCCTCTGGTCTCATCGCATCCAAGTCTAGAGTTGAAAAGTGTTACGGGTACTGCTGAGTTTCCGAGCTCGATGCTCCACCAGACCCGACAAAAATACTCCTCCCTATATCATCATCACTGTCATCAGCAATCGTGGCGGGCTCTACATCATCGTCCTCCCTTAGGACATCTTCCACCGCATCCGGTTCTCCAACCGCCCTAGACATTGGAATCATAACAGGAGTATTCATGTTAGCACCTTGTTTTGCAATCTCGTCGCGGTGCAGATCAGCTGCAAAAGATGGAGATGCCACCATATCTCCCGTAGATGCAATTACAGGTACAGATGAAGACGCAACAACGGGGTTGAACTAGAGGCTGCTGCCATAGGTACTGATTGATGATTCTGATTCAATCCTTCTGAGTTAGAAACTACATCCACAAGCTTCGTCAATAGTTCAGGGATTCTCACCTCTGGAAACTGGCTATGGTAGTGAAATAAAAGTTGCAAATTTCCTCGTCACTGCCTATCATGAACGAGTCAGACTTCACCCCATCTCGAACAACAGAAATCAAAATTCGGTAATATAACTTCTCAATCTATTTCATTCCATGCAGATCCAATTTTTGTAGTACGGTATTATGAAAATCAACGAGGCTCATAGAAGGCCTGATAAAGACGCTCAACGGGTCTTTATCAGTAAACTTAACTCCCGATCGCATTTTTTTTTAATCGTGTCTTTGTAGTGCACAAGAACTAGAAAGCTATTTTTTATAGCCATGTTGAGTGTCACTCTAATGAGGATTCAATATGTTGTTGGTATTTATATAGGTTGGACGTCTAGTTTAAATTAAATTAAATTAATTCGATTTAATATGGTTGTTTGTAAAGGGTGAATCGAATTTATTAGAGTCGATTTACCCTATGATCTTGTTTCTTAAGTAAATCTAATTCACTTCATTCGATTTATTTTAGTGCACTCATCATATTAGATAAATCGAATCTAATAAGGTCAATTTATTATCATGATCCTAAATCGAATGTATTCTATTCGATTTAAATATGCAGGCCTAAATTGACGTAAATGAATTTGATTTACATTAAAATAGATTACCTACGTAACATATCTTAGTTTAGGAGATTCATGTAAATTTAGTTTTCATTTCATTTGTTTAAGTGGTTGTTTAAGTGGTTTGCCCTAAAAATAAAGGGCATGATTAATGGATTATATTAGGTGTAATTTGAGAATACTATTAAGCTTGTTTCTTACTTAATAAAGGGTAAATCACTTATTTAAACTTAAACTAAGGGGATCAAAAAAATTACATGAATAAGCCAAATCAAAAATTGGTTCATGAATCAACTAGTTTACATTTTTATATAGTTTGAATCACTCTAATTCGAACTCCATTTACATGTAACTGATTCGAATTACCTACACATGCACACACCCACTAATTCGAATTAGGGTGATTCGAATTACACACAGACACGTGCACAAAGTAATTCGAATTGGGCAGATTCGAATTACTCAATTTAAAAAATTTTTTAAAAAAAATTTAAAAATAAATATTTTATTTCATACATTAAAAAAATTAACAAAATATTTAATTATAAGACTTCTTTAAAATATTAATGAGCTATTAATTCGAATTCCATACAATACTCTGTTGGTCATTTTTAATAGCTCATGAATATTTTTTAATAAATTTTTTTAATAAATTTATTTTAATTATATGGTGAGATATTACATGATTCGAATTACGCATGGGGAAGTTCGAATCACTCTGATCTAAATTATATGGTGAGCAATTCGAATTCTATACAATACTCTTCTGCTCATTCTTGATAGTTCATGAATATTTTTTAATAAATTTATTTAAATTTATTTAATATTTTTCTATACAATACATCTTTTAAGCCATTTTTAAAAATTATTTTGTATGGAATAACGTATATTTTTTAATTATTTTGTATGAAATAAAATATATTTTTTAATTGTTTTGTATGGAATAAAATATTTTCTTTAATTTCTAAATTATTATTGACTATGTAGAGTATTTTATTTAAAATTTGAGTACATGCATGTATTTACCTAAGGAAATAAAATATATATTTTTTAATTTTTAAATTATTAATTTTTTTAATAAATTTTTTTTGATAAATTTTTTTAAGTTATTACTCGAGAAATATATATTTTTAAATTTTTTTAAAATATTTTTTTAAATTGAGTAATTCGAATATGCCCAATTCGAATTACTTTGTGCACGTGTAATTTAAATCACTCTGATTCGAATTAGTGTGGGGTGTGTGCATGTGTAGGTAATTGGAATCAGTATGATTCGAATTACATGTAAATGGAGTTCGAATTAGGGTGATTCTGGTTGATTCATGAACCAATTTTTGATTTGGCTTATTCATGTAATTTTTTTATCCCCTTGATTTAAATAAGTGATTTGCCCTTTTTTTAATAAAATTTTTTAAATTATTACTCGAGAAATATATATTATTAATTTTTTAATAATTTTTTTTAAATTGAGTAATTTAAATCTGTCCAATTCGAATTACTATGTGCACGTGTCTGTGTATAATTTGAATCACCCTGATTCGAATTGGTGGGTGTGTGCGTGTGGAGGTAATTTGAATCAGTATGATTCGAATTACATGTAGATGAAATTCGAATTAGGCTGATTCGAATTATATAGAAATGTGAACTGGTTGATTCATGAAAAATTTTTTGATTTGACTTATTCGTATACTTTTTTTATCCCCTTTGTTTATTTTAGTGATTTACCCTAATAATAATGCAAATAACACAATTTATCCTTGGGGTTTTCTTAAAGATAACATGCTTTTTTTTGGGGTCCTGATAACACTGCATCTTAAAGCAGCAAATTGGAGCAAAAATTTCCTTTTGGCAGTTTTGGCTTAATCCCATTTCAGCATTCACGTTAATTTTAGAATAAATCTAAAAGAGAAAGAAAAAAGATATTACTTTGTGCACTAAATTTTAGTAAGAATATCCAAATTTAATAAGTCACTTAACCAAGTGATGGAGATTCGAAATCTATCCGCATCTCATAACCAACACTTACCCGCAAAGAGAGCTCCATTAATGGAAGAGGACTAGTCACTGCTCCCACAACGGAGACATTGGTTTCACTCCGGAAAAAAGAAAACAAATAATAATAATAATAATAATAATAATAATAATAATAA
>NC_029794.2:15542289-15544948 GCF_000816755.2 Arachis ipaensis | reverse complement strand
CCCCAGAAGATAATCACTTGCAACTAGTTTCAAATACTTAAAAGTAGATAAATCCAAACCATGAGTCCTTTCATGATGCATGAATGCTGAACTTGACAAATGAGCTATGAGAAACAATTAAAGACAACAACTAACACTGAAAATAAACCTTCACAAATGTATCATCTATCAACGTGCAGAACAATCCTACGAGAAATATCAACAACCCATAAAACATAAGTTAAAGGCCCTTGTTAGTTGTTTACCTACTTTGGACCTTCTGAGTGCATTCTTTGATTATATTTACAAAGTAGAAACTGAAACTTAAACACTAAACCTGTGCATGGTTACCATAAATTAGAGAATGGCATGATTCAAAAGAATTTGAAAACTAGTGGTGCAGGCACAAACAATTTAACCAAGATCAATGTCGACCCTTTCCGGATTTCCCCTTTCGGTTTGGTTTGCAACAAGCTCAATTCCTAGCTGTCCTTTGTCTCCGGCCCCAAATGCGTACAGCTTTCCAGATTCGGTTAGGGCAAAGGTGTGAGCATTCCAATATATGGAATTCGTCAAGCTAATTTGTACCACCCTTTCATTGATCTGTTTCAGCGATGTTACGAGCTCTGGACTCAACACATTTGCATGTCTGTTGCCCTGCACACAAACAAACATAAATTAATTTTGTTTTTCTTTTTGAGAGAAATGTCTAGTCATTGTTCGACAGATAAAGATTATCCTAAAATTGAATGTTACCAATTGCTATTACTCGCGGCTTTGTTTTAAGGCATCAGAGAGGCACATGTGTAACTAAGAGTGAGGTCCATTGCTTACATTGGAAAAACTATGCAACTATTGGGGAAGGAAGAAATGTGAAACACATTTGAAAGCAACCTTCTTTCAATTTTCAAATAAGAAAACATAGCAGACCGACCTGTTCGTCGATTCCAGCATTGTGTCCAAGACTAGCAGATTCCCCACAGCCAAATGAATACACATCACCATCATCAGACACTACAAAGGTTGTGTAATCTCCTGTTGCAACATGAACAGCTTTGACATTACTCAATGCTTCCACAACCTTAGGTGCTGATTCACATTCTTCATTCCCATGCCCCAAGCAACCATAACGGCCCCATCCCCATGTGCACACTCGGCCATCCCGTCCTACAACAGCAGCATGCCATGCACCAGCAGCAACCACCATTGGTTGAAGGTTTAACAACTGGAACTGTTCGATCAACCGAGGGTACTTCTCATCAGTTCTTGAACCGTGTCCAAGCTTGCCTCCCAGGCCACAACCAACCGAGTATACAGACCTGTAAATTCCCGAAAAAGTGCTTTAAAATTTGAGCATGAAACAAAGCCCGAATTGGATCACATAACTACCAAAACTATTTTTCTTCTTGTCAAACAAAATATGCAACATGTTAAGAAAAGAAATGTAGTTGGAGCTCACATTCCACTAGGTTGACAAGCCAGACAAAGAAGGTAGCAATATCCAGCAGCAATTTGCACCACTGGAATATCTTCCAGAGCTCCTAATAAAGGATGGGGTTCCACATCACTTTGATCGGTGTGGTGTCCAAGTTTTCCATCACTACCCCAAGAAAACGTATAAACCCTTCCTTCTCTTGATAACACAGCTGTGAAGAAATTCCCAATTGCAGCCTGTACAACAAATATGTTTCTCAAAGACTCTACTAATTGTGGAGCTGTAACCATTTTAGACCCTTGACCTCCATACTCAGCTTCCCCAAAAGAATCTTTGCCACATGCATAAACTTGCCCCGAATCGCTTATCAACATGGTCCTCCCAGCACCAGCAGCAGCTTGTATAATTCGAATGCCTTGCAAGGTTCTGAAACACAATGGGAGTTCTGTTAACTTTAAATCAACTAGTTCACTTTCCGGTTATCCTTACAGGATATACTGTAAGGATAAAGGAATGTCCAAATGTTTTCCAACCTTATCGGCCGAGGCCGCCATTCCTCCTCAGTGGTGCCATGCCCTAGTTGTCCTGAACTGTTGGAACCGAATGAATAAACAACTCCATTTGACGTCACAGCAATGCTATGACCAGGACCTGCTATTGCCTGTGACTTCTCCCTCCGGCAACATGCTTCTCCGGCTTGCAAATACCTCAGCACCAACTTCCATGAGCCTCCACATCTTCGCTTCAAATCTTCCCTTTGTTCTGTGGACATTGGCTTAAATATGGCTCTCTTTTGACACATGTCCAGCGCAGCAATCTCCGACAAGGACAAATCGAAATCAGGGGCAAAGTTTGCTGGCTGCCTGAAGAAAGAGCATGTTGCCTATAGCAGCAAAATCAGAACCAAAGGCAGAATTATTGGCATTTGGTCCATAATTCAATAACAGCTTCGTAATGGCGGATAATTCAACTCTACAATGAGACAAATATCTCTAAAGTGTGAAAGTGAGAGAGTATCCACCCTCAGACCAATAAAACAATTCACAATCATTAAATGATCAAAGGCCCTATACAACCTCATTTCGTCACTTTAGAAAGAAGTCCACTCCAGAGAAGCAATTTTCAAGCTTCTGTTAATATTAGAAGGGTTTTGCTAAATAGTAGGGCACTTTTCAAATAGTTAAAAGTGGAAAATTTTTTGAAATTTTTAATGAATTCAGTGCAATGGAAAATTAAAATTTTTCG
>NC_029794.2:15529858-15542245 GCF_000816755.2 Arachis ipaensis | reverse complement strand
GCTACTTAATAATAATAATAATAATAATAATAATAATAATAATAAGCATAGGACTTGCCTCTAGTTTGGCAAGGTCTTGAGGGTCCAAATTACATGCTGTGAGGACATGAAGGACAATGGAGGGGTTAGCAGACAAGGGAAACTCCCCCGGGGACGCGTCCCCGAAGCAATGGCGTTGCTGCCTTTGAAATGTTGGAATTGGTGTGGCAACAACAATGGCAGTTGTGATTGGCTGGTCAGGGATGTTATGATGGTATTGTATAGTTGGGGTTCCGCTTGTTGTGGCATCCATTGGGCACTGCCAAGAAACCTTTTGCAGTGCCCAAACTTTTGGCAGTGGAAATGATCTAAACTTCTGATAATTATGGAACAAAAAAACACAAACACAAGAAAGAATATGTGCAAATTTATTATTAATGCCACTACATTAGTTAACTTTAATTTAATTTCTCTGTTTCTCTAACTAAAGTGTGTACCTCAAAAATATAATTGACTAGCAAATCTCAGGTCTCAAACCTACAAAGAGAAAACATACTTGCATAAACTCATTATGTGACACAGTTTAAGAAAAATAAAATAAAAATTCTTAAAAAAAAAAAGAAAAATTCTGAATCATGGGACCAACTACTTCCATTTGGTAAAAAACTATCAATTACAAGCACCAGAGGCCATGCAATTGGTTTAGACACTTAGAATCATGAAACTGGTTTTTTATCTCCTATGATCAGAAACACAGAAAATCACTTCAAAAAAATTAATTGAAAAAATAAAAAAGGTAATAAATCATCACCGATCGTTTCATGAAACAGATGATTCGGATTTTAGATGACTCAGGTGAAGAGAAAAAGCATTAAATAAGGGGATGTATATGTGAAGCTGAATTGAAAGACGAAAACTTTGAGGAGAAGTAACAGTAATCATTCCCCTTAATGAAAGGTATATTCCAAAACAAAAAGTAAAAGGAAAATTTACAAATTTGCAACCAAATTTGTGAAACCCCTCCTTCACGTGAACTCATCATGATTCATCAAAGTGAGATCATAGCAATCAAAACGAAGGAACATATCATAATCTCCCTCCATAGCTAGCAAAAACCCAGAAACAGGGGACTTGCAAATTAGAACCAATTTGTTTCAACAATTACTCATCGGTAAGCGTAAAAATATTTTCTTTTTATAACTATTCTTCTTTTTTAGGTGTGTTGTTCAAAGATCAGAGTAACCAAATTTGACAAGTGCAGTTGCCCTGAATACGCAACCAAAAATTGGGGGAAAAACGGAATAAAGAGGAAAAAAAACAGAGAATCCAGAACAAAATTCACATGCTCAATAAGTTTGCGATTAGTGGCATTACGATCGCCACCGATCGATTAAGAGACAAAGGGAAGAAATGGTGATTACGTATCAGAGACACCAACGATTCCTGAGACTCAATCAGCACCATCGGTGGAAAGAGAAATGCAGAGGGAGAAAGGGGGAGAGAGAGAGGGAGAGAGAAAGAGAGTTTCAACGCTTCTGGATGAAGGAAAAGTTAAGAGCTTTGGGATGAAACTAACGAAGGAGTGTGTGGTGGGGTGCTTGCAATGTGATGAGGAGAGAATTGGGAGAGGAGAGAGATTTTTGAGAGTGAGAATGAATGAAACGGAATGAACTATTTTAGCCTTTTATCTTTCTCTCTCTGTTTTTCTTTCTCCTTCTCATCTTATATAGTGTGTGGAATTTTTTAAAAGAGTATATATTCAATCAATAAAATTTTACATTCAAATTATTTAACCAAGTTGTTACAACCTAATTCAACTTCACGTGCTATTATTTCTAACAACCTTTTGACTTAAGGCGTGACTATATATAATTATATTTTTTATGCAGATTTCTTCTTCTTCTTTTTTTTCAAATTTTCTTAACGTTACTTCTCTACTTTTTCTGTGTTCTCTTCATTCATGATAATTGTTCTTTGATCTGATTTGAATATTAGGATCAATTTTTTTTAAATCAAATTGTGAAATTAGGTTTGAATAGATATTTCGTTTTCGAAGACAATGAATGATGCAAGTTCACATTATCAGTTGAACCAGGGCGAATCGGATTATTGTTTTGAAACAAATCAAGTGGGTGAAGTTTGGTTCGAACCTCGTTAATGTAGTTCGTTTGTAGTTCATGTTGGTATAGTTATTTTGTCTACGAGTTGAATAATTTCGTTTTTCTTTGTAAAAATCAGTGTTTATGGTTTGAATTTGAATGGAATGTTGGAGTTTTGAATTTTTGTTTCGATAAATCTATTTATGTTACGTTTGATGGTCGATACATTTTTTAAAGCTTATAGAATTGTTTTTGGTGTCTTGCTTATAAGTTTTCGATTTTTTTTGTGTCCGTTTGTTTCAAAGGTTTGGATGACTTTTAACAATCTTGAAGAAGACGCTGCTGCTGTTGCTTTTTTCTTCTCCTTCTCCTTTTTTCTTATTTTTCTCTTTCATTATCGTTATTGCCATTATGGTTGTCTTCTTTTTATAAGTATAACAGTTTAAATCCAAAATGCACCGAAATTTCTTAATGATGACGACACACAAATAAACTCAGTTTAAAACAAGTTCAGACTACAAGTACACCTTATTTAAATCCAGAATGCACCATAATTACTTAATGATGACGACAAACAAATAAACTCAGTTCAAAACAAATTCAGACCACAAATGCACCTTATCTAAATCCAAAATGTACCAAATTCAAATCCAAATGTACCGAAATTACTTAATGACGATGACATACAAACAAACTCAATTCAAAACAAGTACAAACCAAAATTTTATCTTATTCCAGAATGCACCAAAATTACTTAATAATAACTCAAAACTTCTCCTCTTCCTTCGTCTTTTTTTGTTCATTTTTTTCTTCTTGTTTTACCTTCTCATTTACTATCTTAACAAGAATAAAAACAAGAAAAAATTAAATAAAGAAAAAAAATGCATAATGATGCAAAATCACTAGAAAGAGGAGGAGAAAAAGAAAAAAATGCAACAAAACAATAAAAGAACAATGATGAGAAGGAAACGCGCGAAGAAGAAGGAGAAAAAGAAGAAGGAGGAGGAGAAACGCGAAAAAGAAGGAGAAGAAGGAAAGGAATGTGGGAACTGTTTCACGTAGTTAGAGCATGTATTCATGCTCCACTAATGAAACTGATTTTTGTTGAGTTTGGACCAACTTGGTTAAACTTGGTTACCAAAAAGACTTGTATGTGTAGCATAACTCCAAATAGGTCCTTAAGAAATTTTGCATCGAATGTTTTTATTCCCAAAAAAATTTTATTATGTTGAGATCCTTGAATTTTACAAAAATAAGACATATAAGTCTTTATTACACTTTTAAGAATCTATTTGTCCAAATAAAAATAATAAATATGGTTAAGGTAGAGATTTATATGTCTTACTCTTGTAAAGTTCATAAAACTCAATATAATAAAATTTTCTTAGAGACAAAAATATCCGACACAAAATTTTTTAGGACTTATTTAAGTATATACTCTTTTAAAATAAATAGAATAAATATATTATTTATGAATATAGAAATAAGTAAAAAAAATTCTCTACTTTACATACTTCGTTTGCAAAGAAACTGGGATACTTATGAATGCATCACATCTTCAATAAAATCTAATAATGTATCATACTTGCATATGAGATAAATTCAAAGATGCAAACCTTGTATATCTCGTTGTCACTTCAGTACTATTTTGTGCTTATTGAGGCTGAGATATGTTTATAAATACTCTGTAATCTGTGCACATGTGATAGGAACATGACATAAAAATTTTGAATATATAAAGAGCTCATTCATGCCTATTGTAATATAGAATTTGAGTCATTTCAATTCTTTTTTGATATTCTTTCAATATATCTAGTATTGAGTATATTATTGTGAGTGTTTATCTATATGGTTGTATTAGAAATACTGACGAAAGAATTGTGTTCAAATTTCTTGACCTTGTGTTGTTTCGAACTCTTCGTATTGATATCCTTGAGGCTGGGTTTCTGGGTCAAAAGAAGGTTAGGAAGACATGGTATAAATTCCCTGCAGTCTTGGCAAACTGAAACTTCATATTCATGCTTTTTTTAGATTATAGGCAATAACCATGCGTGTGTGATGTTCGAGATTCGTGGGAGAATCTTAGCACATCAGGTCATGGAGTTGTATGTTGAGGTCGATGAGACTAGTGGCAATGTTTCCAGTCCGTCTACCTCCACAGTATTAGATCCACGGATAATAGCATTTCCATTCCATTACGCTACACCAAGCGAACACATGGACGATGACTCTAAGCTGGATGAGGAATACATTGCTGAGACTAAAAAGTCCTAAAAAAATCTCTCAAAATAAAAAATTGCTAAAAAAGTGTACTAAAAGACAAAATAGAGGCTTCTAACTCGTCTCCACATGGACACTTATATAGGTACTACACTATACTTACCTCATTTGCAGTGAGGACATCATAGTTATGAACGTATGTCGTCCTCAACGCAAACGAGATATATATAATGTAATGTTCGTGTCTTATCTCGTTTGCAGACATGATATGCTTTTAGCGTGTACTTACTTATCTTGTCCTCAATGCCGATGAGATACATTTAGAACTTTTCTTGTTTTCTATGCAAACGAGATATGTAACGCAGCAAAAAAAAAATCCCTACCCATATCTATATCCGTATATATTATATTTATTTAATTTATTTTAAAAAAAATCTATATATGTGCCTTTCATTTTCAATATTTTTTAAGAAAAGAATTTTAATAAGATTAGCTTCGATTTATTTTCATGCTTGGTGACTAAGTCGTTTTGCTAATCAATTCCAACTAAATTATCCACCTGAGTGAAAGTTACTTATACAACTTGTGGGGTGAATTACACGCTTCTCATTCTTTTGTTGCTATGTGTTTCTTCATCTTCTTCTTCTAAATGTTGTTGATTTTTTGTTTGTTTCTTCTTTTTGTTTGCATTTTCTCTTTTTTTTTGTTTCACAATTTTTTGAGAGGGTGAACTAATTTAGATCTAATCTACAATATCTATGGTATTTATCTATATCCGATCCGAATTTTATGGATATGCTTCGACCCAATCCATAGATAAATAGGATCAGGCATCAGAGTTTAGAATTATATACATGTGTCTAATCCGCATATCCTGTTAAACAATAAAAATATTATATCATGTGAATTTTATTACATTACAATGTTTAAGTGTTCCTTTTTATTTGGTTTAGTTTCCAATTTATATTCATTCTTGAAATATTGGTATATTAAAATTTGCATTATTACTTATTATTGTTGGAAGGTTGATAATTAGATCCCATTGTTTTATTTCTATTATCATTCATATAAGTTTGGTTGTTTTCTTTTTATTATTTAAGAAAATATTTTTTGATAATATTTTGAAAGTAAACACATTTACATGAGTGAACATAATTTTTCTTTTCACTTTTTTATAAAGAAACGTTAAAATTTATTTATTTTTGCTCTTTTACCACTAACATCTAATATCCAATATCCGATATGATCTGTAAATTTGTAAATCAGATTAGATCTAGCCTAACAAATGCAAATATTCAATCCGATATTTTGACTATGAATCTGATCAAGATTTTGGCAATAATATCTGATATCTGATCTAATTTATATACATCCCTAGTTTTCTTCCTTTGTTTCTCTTCAAAAAATTATATTTTACACTAAAAAAATTATGTGTTTATTGTCATAAAGTTTCTGTGTTTTTTTTATGTGTTTTCTTCTTATGTTACTATTCAAAAAATTGTATTTACCTTCAAATAATATATATGTTTATCACCAGACAATTTATGTTTTTACGTCAATGAATTTCTAATTTTTATTTTTCTTCAAAAGATTGTATATTTACCGTCAAAAAATTTATGTGTTTATTATCGTAAGATTTATGTATTTTCATATTTTATTTCTCTTTAAAATTGTGTTTACCTTAAAATGTTAATGTTTTTCTTAGTAAATTTTTGTATTTTTCATCAATAATATTCTATATTTTCTTCCTAAGTTTCTCTTCAAAAAATTATGACTATCTTTAAACGATTTTTGTGTTTATCATCACAAAATTTCAGTATTTTGTATAGTGAATTTTTTTGTTTTTTTTTCTTCTTCTTTGTCATAAAATATTTATGTATTTATTATCACAAAATGTTTGTGTTTCATGTAATGGATTTTAGTATTTTTTATACATTTTTTTCCTTTTATTTCTTTTTTTTATTCTTCTTCTTCATAAAATTCTCAAAATAACAAAGAAACAAACAAACAAATAAATAGAGAAGGAAAGCATATTTAGAATTCTAGTGCAAAGGTTGTGGGCGAGAAGAATTTGAACTTGGCTGAGGTTGGAGCAGTTTAGAGGGCATCCTTTGTATGTCAGGAGATGAACTTTTCAAAATTCCACAAATCCTTAGAGAAAGCCGTTGGTAAATTTTGAAGGTTGTAATAAAAAAATAGAATTTGAGTGTTTCATTTGTGTTGTTTACAGGTCACATATACACAAGGGATACAGTAAATAGATTTTGGGGAGATTTAGTAGAATTATCCAACAATCAATGGATTGGTGATTTGGTGTGTAATTTGTTGACAAAAACCTGAAATTGTCTGTTGTTGTTGTTGTTGTTGTTCTTGTGTGAAAGTGTAAAAACTGTATAGAAAGTTAATAAAATGATGGAAAATCAATTGTGTATGTCATGAGACAACAAAGGAGTGATTTGAACTATGGATGTGAATTAGTGAATGAAGGTATCGAGACAGATTAGAGAAGATTGGGTATCAATATTTTTTAGTAATCTATTACATTTAGAATGCAAGAAACGAAAAAATATTCAAGAAGAAGGAATTTAGGACAAACAAAGTGAAATAATTGATTAAGTCCCTAATTGAATCATGGAGAAAAAAATGGGAAGTGGCTACATTAAATGGCTTCAAAGTGTATAGCTAACATTGTCAAGAATGAAGAATTCAAAATGGAAAAGGTGAGATAAGAAAGTACGAGCATAAAAGAATATAGTGAAGAAATAAAGATGAGAAGAAATTGGAATAGCAGTGATGTTGACCTAGTTGAGCACCAAGCTGTTATAGGAGTTAGTTTTAAAGGGATGAGTATGAATATGAATACGACGGTAGTTGATTTGGTTTAGGTTGATTGCTTTCTGTGTTTGACTTGTTTGTTTGAACTCCATTGGTTGGTTTGTTATTTCGGCTACAGATTTTATGCCACTTCCCTCACCTCCCTTTATCAGGACTTTGTGAGTGGTTACCTATAAAAAAATTTTAAAAAAAGAGAGAAAAAGAGAAAACATAGAAGAAGAATGGAGAATTAGAATAGAAGAAGGAAAATACATAAAAGAAGATGATAACGACATAGAAGAAAAATGACAAGAAGAGCATGAGAAAAAGAAGAAGCTGAAAGTTGAATGCGTGAATAAGATAAATGGAAAATGCATTTTGAGGTATTTTGTTAGACTTGGTTACAAAACGTGAGAGTGTTTATATTTTTAACTCACATTATACATCTTATTTATGAAAATTACATCGAATGGACAGAGATCATAAAGGAGGACATGAACGTCTTTATAATGATTAATTTTTTGATGAGTCAATGTATCATGCTAACATATTCCAAAGAAGGTTTCCAATGGGAAGGAATATCTTTCTTTATATTATGAAACTGTTGTCAAATATTAGTCCATATTTCGAGCAACAAGTGATATTGTGGGGAAGAAAGGATTTTGTCCACTACAGAATATACAACAATGTGTATGTTCGCATATAGAATAGTTGATGTCATTGATGATTATGTGTGAATAGGGGAAAGCATTGCAATTGAGTACTCAAAAAATTTTGTGGAAGATATTATTTTAGTATTTAAGAATGAATATTTGCGCAAGCAAAATTGAAATAATCTACAACACTAACATCAAATGGAAGTAGATGTAGGTTCCTAAAATGTTGGACAGCATTAAATGCATGCACTAGCAATTGCACATTATCTAAAAACGTGGAAAAGTATGTATATGGACTATAGTTGGTCATTATGGGGTTCTAACTATAGTTCTATTGTATAATTTGCCTTTGTAATATGTATATTTATAGTGTTGTTAGTTCAATTAATGAATTTAATGTGTTGGTTTGTTTGTCATTGTTTGATAATTTCTAGAGGATCGAACTTCAAAGTTCATTATACTTCTAATAGTACCAACTATATATTAGGTTACTCTTAACGAATGACATATATACACTAAAATTAAAGACCAATATTTATGAGAATAATCTCTCGACCATAGAGAGATAAGCATAAGTTATTTTCTCAACATAAAAAAAGATAACAAAAAGAATGTTGAATGAACTTTTGGAGTGTTACAATCTTCCTTTGCGACCATGTGTTATCCAGTACATATTTGGGGGAAGAAAATAATTGAGAATATAATACGAGTATGTATCATATAATATAATATAATTTTTGAGAATGAAAGAAATAACGTGAATTACTTTTTTTAATAACCCCCACAATTTAATGGTATAATTAAATTAAGAATTTTTCTAACTAATATTTTAAATGCACAAATTAAGATTATGCATAAATATCCATTTTGATTTTCAAGAAATTCTAGATTGAACATTTTGTTTTTCAACATATTTTATTTTTAGAAGTTCTTGAGAATTGCTCTCGTAAGACAAATTGATTCTTCTGACATTTTGAAGGGGATTAGATCCTCTAAATTTTGATTAAAGTGTGATTTCTCATCATACATTCTTCAAGGAGGACACAAAAAAATGAGAAAAGATATTGAATAGTAGAAGATCACATTTTACAAAATAATTGAAAAAAATAGAGGATCCACTCTCGATTGAAGGTGACTAATTGACTTATAAGCTACTTTTCGAAACGTAATTATTTTTGCTAAAAGCTCGTTCAACTTATTTGCTTTGCTTTGAGACGGAGAGATTAATTTGTTTGAAATGAGTAATTCTTAAGTAATAAAATTTGTTAAAAATTAAAATGTCAAATTTAAAATTTATTATAAAGCAATTTAATTACTTATTTTAACATATTTTTAATAAAATATTGAAGTGATTATTTTTCATTTTAAGTGTTTGATGAAGTCATGGTGAGATGTCACTCTGACCAAGGTATTGCAAAAGCATATGGGATACGTGGTAATCAAATGTCACTCTTAACTCTCATTATTTACTCTCTCTTCTTCTTTTCTTTATTCTTTGCTCGTTCCGTCCTCTCTTAACCCCTTATATTTACTCCTCCCCCCCTCTCTCTCTCTCTAACACATTTATCTTCTACATTAGCTAGCATTTCTTTTCTTTCATAACCTAACTATTTTTTTATTTGTCAGTATTCATGAAAGAGGTAACAATAGCAGCTAAAGATGTCCATAGCCACTAAGCGTGTATATATAGGTTGGGCCGGGTTATGTTTAGTTATATCCGAACTCGATCCTAATATTTTAGTGGGTATATTTTAATCCAATTTTAAATTAACTCAAAATAAACTGAATTGAATCGACTTAATTAAGAAAACTTAAATACAAACTCTTTTATGGACAATGTAGGAGGAAGTAAGCACTAATGGTCTAACTTTGTTTACTTTTACTTGCTTTAGGTGACATGATATGTGATAGTGGTAGGTGACGAGGTAATGGTGAGCAGGGTGGTGGTCGTAGTAGGGGGACAACCTAGGAAGATTACGGGGCATCCCACTTGACTTAGGTGCATCATCATCACGCACCCAGCATAGGACCTCTACGACTACTATGGATCCTATGGTTGACGTGTCGACCTTATCACCCAAGTTGCATGCATAGCTATCACAAGGGTTGGACCCTATCAAAATGATACCGACGTTGAATCTATCTTCAGAGGCAGCCGGGTGGCATAGACCAAACACCTCCACAACTATAGCCACAGCCGCAGACACAATCTCAGCTATAGCCTCAATCACAACCATAGCCACATACCCAAACATAGACCCAGACACCACCCGAGATACAAGTATCACCTAATCCGCAGTCACAGCCGACATAGTCGACATATAGAATCTTAGAAAATGGTGTCCCATTTACACATCCTGTTAAATAGAAGCTAGTGTGGGATGGAGGTGACAGGTATATTTTACATTTACAGGTTTAATTAATTTTATAGTATAACATGCATATATAGTGAAGATTATTTGTAATGATGGTTGAGACCTTCCAAGACCGAGGACAAAGAAGATTACTTGGGTTTTCAAGAACCACTAGGTGGTTCATACCCAAGTTTAGTATGGCTCCAAATGGCATCCGCAATCTTTGGTGGTAACTTTTTAAGATAATTAATTGTATTTTTTTAAACTTTAAATTATAAACTTATAGTGATATGATTTACTTGTATTTGATATTGCAGGACCACTTTGAGTTTGTCCATGGGGAGAAGTAGAAAATGTAGAATGCTTGGCGGGTGAGAGCCGCTAAGCTCCTCCGAGAGACGCTAACAATCACCCGCAAGGCCGCAACAAGGGTGCCTCCTGCAGATTGGATCCCGGACAATATCCTCTCCCAATTGCAGGAGTATTGGAACATAAGGGATTATCAGGCTATCCGAGTTATAGCCCGATCTAGTCGAACATCTGAGATCGATGGATCCATGCACACTGAAGGGTCCACCACCTACAAGGCGACCAAGAAGATGGTTCGTATCATTTAAAGTTTTATTGTTAACTTAATTTGTTTACTATATTATTAATTAAGTTGAAACTCATATAATAACTTCTTGAAATTCTAGACCCTATGGACAAGAGATCGAGCTGGGTTACAAACCTCGTCGAGCAAGGTTTTTCAGAGGACGCACACGAGAAAGAAATATCGTATAAAGTGGGTAACAAGCGGTCTGAGGATGCTTCTATAAGTTCAACAAATCCAAATATATCTCAATAAATTATATTCATTTGTTTATTTAACTCCGTGTTCATTTTTATTTGATTTCAGATTGATTTTGACGTTCATCTAGCTAAGGCACAGGTCGAGCGGATTGCACAGGGAGACCTGAGCCGCACATATTTGAGTACGAAATATGGGCGCAGACAGTTGCCGGACACAAGCTGAAGGGTCTACGACATGGGACGTCAATTCACCACGACTACTCCACGATTCTCCGATCTTGAGTCCACTGCCAGTGGAGGTGTGAATAGTAAGGAGAAGGTTACCCTGAGCAACAGGGAGCTACAGCAGGACATAGAATGAGAGCTATAACAGCATCAAACAAGATATGCAGAGCTAGAGGCAAGCTACTAGTAGAAGCAGGACGAGTGGAGGCTTGCTCACCAGAGGTACGGGGGGGAGATCAGGAGCCTCCAGGAGACTTTCGTCCCCCAACAGTTCGATCAAGACCAGTGGAAAAATATGATCATGGATATGTACTGTTTCATGCGCGAGAAGCTGGGGAGCAGCTCATCCAACGGTGCGCTAGACATGCCGTCTCTTCCACTGCCTAGACGTTCTCCAACAACATCATCATGTTCTTGCCCGTCAACACCACTAGTGCCATCGCCACCCACAAGACCTCAAGATGGAGCAGACAACGACGACGACAGCTTCATTTTGGATAATTACATGTAGTGTACTTTTTTTTTAATTTTGACGACATTTTTCTATTTCTAATTTTTTGTTGTATTTTGGTTTCAAATATTCCTGCAAATTTAATTACTATTTATTCCTTTTCAATTTGAATAAAAATTCTTTTATATTATTTACCGCCTATGCTAAAATTTAATCATATAACATGTATTTAATTAAACATGTATTTAAATAATAGTTAAGGAACCAATATATGTATATATGATTTACGAAATCCACACTTTTAGCTTTCAGTAAATTATGTTTAAAAAAATTATTTTTGCATTTTACGGACTGTAATATTCAATTAATATTATATTTTTTTAACGTCAATATTACCAACAGTCATACTATCGATACCATGAAAATAATATTTTTCTATATCGTATTTTACCGACAGTTTGTAACTGTCGGAATTTACTAATGACCGCTTTGCTGACGGTCTTTTATTGATGGCAAAGTCATGGGTAAAATTCGTGTCTCTTGCTATGCCCACGTGCCCATATACTTGTATTACTAAATAGATTTCACCCTATTTGTAGCGGTTTAGAAAATAATTAGAGTGACAAATGATCTATTATATATTATCTTTCGCATTTTTATATAAAAAAAATATGCAAAGATAATTTTTTTTTATTTAATTTTTATATGTGTGCATATACAATCATCATTTTCCTTTAAATTTTCAATTAGGATCTACTTGATGATTGGTTACTTTTAAAAATATTTTACATCTTTTG
>NC_029794.2:15524530-15529739 GCF_000816755.2 Arachis ipaensis | reverse complement strand
ATGTTTAAATTTTAGACATAAAATTTAATATTAAAATTGAAAGATTTATATATATATTTTGGTGATCGAAACTCTCTCTATATATATATTAAAGGTAAATACTATCCTACCCTCTTTAAAGTAACATGTAAGTTACCCTCTCTGTGTCATATTTTAATTAGGTGTTTATTTTAACTTGAGTTACTTTAATCTCATGAGAATTAATAATATCTTTAGAAGACGGTGAGACAAAAGGAGAAAATGAAACACCCAATAAGACGATGATACTTAGGAGGCACAACAACGACGACAAAAGAATGGAAAGGAGTAAACGTAATTCGAGAGAGTTGAAGTACCTTTTCTAGAATAATGATTTGGGAAGAGAAAACGAAACACCCAATCAGGCAGTAATGCTTGGGATAATGACGACGACGAAGGAGTGGGGAGGAGTAAACTTAATTAGAGAGAGTTGGAATAACTTTTCTAGAAGAATGATTTGGAAAGAAAAAAATAAAACACTAATGAGACGGTGATTCTTGGGAGGCGCAACGACGACGAAAGAGTGGAAAATGTAACTCAGGTTAAAATAAACACCCAATTAGAATCTGACACACCAGAAAGGATAACTTATATGTTACTTTAAAGAGGGTAAGATAGCATTCACCTATATTAAATGGTTAAATTAGTCTTTAAAAGATTATTCGTTTTTCAAATTGGTCTCTGAAAGATTTTTTTAATCAACTTCATCGTTTAAAAATTTTAAATTAGTCATGTTAGTCCTTCCGTGACTTTGTTTGTTCATGGTGTCAAAATTTGCTAATGTGACATATTAAATGACACTCTAACACACACTTAGAAGTCTTAATTGACTATTAACATGTTTAGTTTATAAAATTAGATCAAATCAACTCCAAATTTAAGAATTCTAATGTCTCAAGTTCTCTCCACAAATTAGGTTTTGATTTGATCTAATTTCATAAACTTATTATGTTGGTAGTCAATTAAGACTCTTTGGTGTGTGTTGGGGTGTCACCTAATTAACATGTTACATTAGATAATTTTGACACCATCAATAAATAAAGTGACGAAAGAATTAACATGACTAATTTAAAATCTTTAAAGAACGAATTTGATTAAAAAATTCTTTTGAGGACCAATTTAAAAAACGAATAATTTTTTAAAGATATTTAAATTTTAGATATAGAATTTAAAAATAAAAGAGTAAGTCTCATTTTTTTTTCTATTTTTATTTTTAGATAATTTAAACAAAAGGATTATAGATACCAAAAAAACTCTCTAATTTTTTAACGGTTGCATTAGGTTTTTTTTTTCTATTTTGATAATTAGATCTCAAGAGAAATTAATTAAGATGTTAAATAACTAGCTTTACGTTCTTTTTTTTTTTGGTATTGTTAACTAGCTTTACCTTAATTGTGAACAATGGATAGCTCTACATGTGGTAGCAAATCTAAAATGAATAATCTATTCCTTAGTCAATTGCCATCGGCATCTAAAATGTAAAAACATGGTTTCATTTTTTATTTATAACGAAAATCTTTTGGTAATATTGTTTAGGGAAGATTAATACGTGGTGGATGAGGAGTGGTTGAAGCCTCTTCTTGGTTTATACCAGAGAAACATCATAGTAATAAGAAGGTATACCGTCAACATCTTCCACTGTATATATGCACCATAAAGAAAGATTCACGTCATAATGCGAATAAAGAAACCAATTTTAAAAACCTTAGCTTCGTGTTATATTTAACTAAATTCAATCAAAGTTAGTTTAATTATTAAACGCCATAATAAAAACTGTTTATACCACTATTAAATTACACACTTTTTCTTTTCATATTTTGTTATTGATACAAATTTATTTTTATATCTTTTTATTTTTCTTTAAAAATAAAAAAATTTATTTAAATAAATTAACTTTTTTAAGTTGAATTATATAATAATATACAAAGAAAAACACATAAGAAAATGAAAATTTAGTTGAAAAATATAGAAATTATTTTAAAATTTAAAGATTTTCTAATTAAATGATACAGAAGAATAATACACAAAAATTAAATAAAAAACACAAAATTTTAGTTGAATAATGCAAAAATACAAGTTGTGTATTTACTATTTACATTCAAAAAATCTGAGTTATCATAACAAAATTTATTTGTTTCTATTTCAAAAGTTGCATTTATCTTTAAATTTTTTTTTGTATTTATCATCACAAAATTTTTGTGTTAATCATCAATAAATTTCTGTATTTTATTTTTATGTTTGTCTTTAAATAGTTGTTTATTTTCGAAAAATTTATATGTTTATCATTACAAAATTTCTATATTTATCATCAATAAATTTTTATATTTTCTTCTTTTGTTTCTCTTTAAAAAATTGTGTTTATCATCATAAAATTTTTATGTTTTTTCTCAATACCTTAAAATAATTTCTAATTTATAATAAAAAAACACTTTTTGTATTTTATATTGTCAATTAATTTCTATGTTTTCTTCCTTTGTCTCGTTTCAAAAAGTTATGTATTTATCTTCGAAAAAAATCTGTGTTTATCTTAACAAAATTCATGTGTGTATCGTTAATAATTTTTTGTATTTTCTTCCTATGTTCATTGGCAAAAAGTTGTGATTGCCTTAAAAAGCTTTTCGTATTATCATCACAAAATTTTTATGTTTATCATCAATTAATTCTTTATTGTCTACTTATACTTCTCTTTAAAATGGTATGTTTAGCTTTCAAAAGTTTATTTGGTTATCATCACATACAAATTTCCCATTAGTAAATTTATATGTTTTCTTCCTTTGTTTTTCTTCAAAGATTGTATTTACTTAAAAAAAAATTGTGTTTATTATTGTAACATTTCTGTGTTTTTGCCTAGTAAATTTCTATGGTAAATATCTGTGTTTTCTTTCTGTATTCTTTTTCAAAAAGTTATGTTTACTTTTGAAATATTTATGTGTTTATTATTACAAAATTTATGTGTTTTGTGTAAAGAATTTATGTGCTTTCTTCTTAGTCCAGACAAATTAATTTGATTAAAAAATAGTAAATTAATATATATATATAATAGAAGTATTTTAGTTATTTTTTATAATAGAAATATTTTAGTCATTTTTTATAAAAAATATTAATTTATACCAATTTAAAATTTAATCTATTAATTTTTTGGGTAAACTGACTTGTCCGGTCTAATTTTAATAAAAATAACACGATTTAATTGATTATATGTGTTAAATTTTAATTTTTAAAAAACATCTTTAAAAAAAGACGTTTTTAACATCTTTATCTAAGTTGCTTCCTTCACGTAATAATTCATCAGCTGAAATATTGACCATCCACCATCATTTTAAAACAATGTTCCATCTAAACCACCTACCGTATATATTTTTATTTTTTTTATCATTTATCACTATATTTTTATTATTAAATTTGTATGTAACATTGTGTGTGGTATGAAATCTCAGTTTTAATTTTATTTTTTTCACGTGTGATTTTATTATCACATAGTTTACTATTATTTTTATAGTTAGTTATTGCAAATTCTTGACCCCATAAAGGACGAGAGAGTTCTAATAGGAGTAAAAAAAAATAGCAACAAAATATACATTGACACATATTTCACATTTATTTTTTATTTTTACCTACTATATCATACACAATTAAACAGCAAACACTAACTACACAATAATTTTTTTGGCATTGCCATCAAGATTATTGTGAATTAAAATTTTATTATTATTTACCATATACAAGAACACCATTTTCTAATGATATTACGTGAAAAGAACCAATTGCCTAAAAATGGAACTAATAAGAGAGCAAATCTTAGTGATTAGGTTATATAAAATCTAACCTTTAATATTAAAAAGTATTTGTTATCATCGTTATTTTAATATTTATTTTCTTGTCTAAAAAAATTGTATTTTTTGAGTTGTTTATCCAAACTCTACAACTTTAAAATAAGTACTTCTACAACAGAAAATCAAAATACAAAATAACTTATTTATAAGTTGCTATTAATAAAAGTCCTTAACTTTAAACTCTTTTTTCAAAAGAGTTTATTTAAGTTGTTTATCCAAATTGGGTCTTAGTGGTTAATTATTAGAACTTTCTACATTCTAAATCCCAGCCATGCACTTAATTAATTAAATTATGTAATATTTGATCCACTAGATATGTTATAGTTTAATTTAGTTAAACCACCATTTTGATAATTTAACGTTGATTTGTCAAAGATTGATTGTTTCTTTGTCGTAGGATTTTTGGCTCCTTAAGAATTAATTTTGTTTGATGAGTACATCTAAAATGGAGGATATTTTTTAACATACTATTTTTTTTTCTATTTAAAATATGGGTTTTAATTACATTAAAACGAAAAAGCCCATTTCGTGTATTCCAGAATTCGAATGGCCCAATTTGTATGTACCGCCATTGTCAGCATCGAGATGAAGGCTATTTCTAATTCGTGGGCGCTTTTCATTATTTGGTGTTGCACATTTTAAAAAATATTTTGATCCATGCGTATTTAAGAAAATAAAAAATTTTCTTATTTATTTCAATAAAAAAACTGGAAAAGGAAAAGATGCAGAGAAGAGTGAAAGTGAAAAAGAAGTTGAAAAAGGAAGAATATATAACAAAAGCTCTTGATACAGAAGGTATAAAGCACGAACATTTTGCTGAGTTGTCACTGTATTCGTGTGTTAAATATATTTTGAGCACAAGAGTTATTTAACACTTATTTGACATGTGTGTCTTTCATATCCAATCGTATTTTAATAAAAATAAAATATATAAAATATAATTACAATTTATTTAAAAATCTTTTATATTTTATATAAATGATGTGTTTTCATGTGTTAAAAAAATAGTGTGTTTACATATTTCGTGTCATGTCGTATTCTCTTATATTAATGTTCATACTTCATAGTACAGAAGATAATCATCATGTCAACGAAAATTTTGTCCCAAATTTAATTGTTAGCTCTTTCCAAAAAAAAAACGTGCTAGAGACTCAATTAAAGGTCAAATTATTAATGATATGCAACAAATTAATAGTGCCCTTATATTTTGATTTTTGTAAAACATATTATATTATCTTTTATGTAATTTATTGGTATTTTATAATTTAATTTAAGGTAGAGTATAATTTTGTTCTTAATATTTTTAAAAAATTTTAAAATTATGTATTTTTAACGTTTAATTTAATTCAACTTTGTCT
>NC_029794.2:15518805-15524251 GCF_000816755.2 Arachis ipaensis | reverse complement strand
ACAATTATTAATTATTTTTTTAAATTTATCCTTAATTATCTATTTTAATCTTAATACTAAATATTAGCAAAACCCAAATCCAAACCCAAATCTCATCCCCCAATCCTCCAAAACTCCATCTCTTCTCCACTACACCATGCAGCATCTTCCCATCACCTCTTTCTTTGTCACTCCCTACCATCCACATCAACCCCACCATTTCACCTCACCACTCATCACACCATCCCGACAACACTCCATCTCTTACGAGTCTCCGCTTAGTTCGAACTCTAGAGTTGACAATTACTTGCATCCTTGATCATAATCTCGAAGGGTGAGCTTCGATCTTCTTAAATTTGACGGTACTTATGCATTGAGTTGGATCTTTTCCGCAAATTAGTATTTTGATGTCTTTCAAATACCTGTAGAAGAGCAAATCGGCCTCGCTGCGATGCACATGACTGTCTCAACGATTCCGTGGTTTCAGATGTCACAACGCTCCGCTCAGTTTCGTTCATGGACGCAGCTCAAGCGTGCTATTGAAATAGAGTTTGGCCCCTCCTTATTCGAGTCTCGCAGAGAGCTTCTCTTTAAGCTATAACAACATGGTTCTGTTAGTGAATTTTACGCTGAATTTGTAGCTCTTACTAATCGAACTCATATCGAACATGCTGATGTGTTATGCGACTGTTTCATTAGCGGTCTCCGGGCCGATATTAGACATGAGGTGAAAGCTCAATGTCCACCCTCACCGATGCGTGCTTTAAGCTTGGCTAGGCTCTATGAAGACAAGTTTTCGACATCTCGGCGGCACACTTCAGGTCCGGCAGCCTTTAAGTCCCATCGCGAGGCTCCTCTATACCTGTGCATACCTTTCAATGGAATAGCTTGCCTCCCCTGCTTCTCATACCATCTCCGAAGCCAGCTCTACCACCACCTAAGAACCCAATTCGCCATTTGTCTCCAGCAAAGATTCAAAATAAACAAGAGAAAGGCCTTTGTTATTGGTGTGATGACAAATTCACAGCTGCTCATAAGTGCTCAAATCGGCAATTCATGCTTATGCAAGTGGAGAATGATGAGGAAAATGTTCATGGCAAATAGTGGAGACATAGTTGTGTTTGAAGAAGATATTTTACAACAATTGTATGCAGAGGTGATAGACCATTATCTCTCTTACAATGCCATGCATGGCACGTCGGGTCATTCCACTATTCGAATCAAAGCTCACATTGGTAAAATAGAAATCCAAGCGCTCATTGACGGTGGAAGCTTTGATTGCTTCATTCAGTCGTGGATTGCAAAATTTTTTAATCTCTCCATTAAGCCAGCTCCGGGAGTCCAAGTTATAGCGGAAAATTTTGACATTATGCAGGTTAAAGGTCACATTCCTTCGTTCGAGGTGACACTGCAGGGCTATGAAGTGCTGGTCCCTGATGTATTTGTTTTAAATGTTGCGGGTGGTGATCTTGTCATTGCAAATGCTTGGTTGAAATGATTGCGAGCCCATATTGTGGACTATGAGACAGCTTATATTCGTTTCATGAATGAGGGTAGTTTGATTACGGTGCATGGGGAGAAGACTAATGCTATAGCTTAGGAAGAATTCCATCATATCATGAGACTTGTGCATACCAATTCTATTGCTGGGGCTTTCACATTGCAGGTGCAACCTCAGGTTGAAGTTGCTCATTCTTCCTTTCCTTTTCCTGATGATATACACTTTGAATTAGCAAAACTGCTGCACTCATATGCTGGGGTGTTTGCCAGCCTTCAGGCCTACCCCCACAGCACCGTCATGATCATTGTATTCCTATAATCAAGGACGCTGAACTTGTTAAGGTTAGACCATGCCGCTACTCTCACAGTAAAAAAGCTCAGACAGCATTGATCATCCACCAGATGCTAGATGATGGGATTATTCAACCGAGTCGGAGTCCCTTTTCCTCTCTAATATTACTGGTAAAAAAGAAAAATGGTACATGGTGCTTCTGTACAAACTATAGAGCCTTACACAATATCACCGCTAAAGATAGTTTTCCAATTCCTACGGTTGATGAATTACTTGATGAACTGTTTGGCACCTTCATTTTCTCCAAGCTTGATCTTCATTCTGGTTACCACCAAATTCTGGTCAGCCCTGAGGATAGATAGAAAACAGCTTTCCGCACTCACCAATGCCTTTATGAATGGTTAGTCATGCCATTCGGCCTCACCAACACTCCGGCAACATTTCAGAACTTGATGAATGATGTGTTCTGACCTTACTTGCATAAATTTGTGTTGTTTTTTTTTATGACATTCTTGTTTATAGCCCCTCCTTTACTTTTACATTTACAACACTTGGAGACTATGTTAAAGTTATTGCAGTAGGAATGCCTTTATGCTAAGCTATCAAAGTGCTCTTTTAGAACCAATAAAATTGATTATTTAGGGCATACTATCTCAGACAGTGGCATCCACATGGAGAAAGCCAAGGTTCAAGCTATTTTGGAGTGGCCTTAACCAACCAATGTGAAACAACTAAGAGGATTTTTGGGTTTAACCAGGTACTATCGTCGATTTATTCGTCACTATACCTCCATAGCTAGTCCTCTTAATGATTTACTGCGTAAAGATGCCTTTGCTTGGGATAATGGAATCACAGTTTCTTTTAACAGATTGAAGGCTGCCATTACATCCAAACCTATCTTAACTCTTCCAAATTTTGAGCTACCTTTTGAAGTCGAGACTAATGCCTCAGGGACAGGGGTTGGTGCCGTGTTGATTCAAGAGAAGCATCCTATAGCCTTCTTCTCAAAGAAGTTGTCTCCTTCGCTGCAAAAATAATCATCTTATGGTAGGGAGTTCTACGCAATTACAGAAGCTGTAGCAAAGTGTCAACATTATTTGCTAGAAAAAAATTCATAATTCGTACTGATTTGCTGGGAAAAAAATTCATAATTCGTACTGACCAGCAGAGTTTGAAGGCATTGGTAGATCAAACTCTACATACACTTGAGCAACAAAAGTGGCTCCACAAGCTACTTGGGTATGATTATGAGATACAGTATAAATCGGGGCAGGAAAATGTTGTCGCTGATACCCTTTCACGAGATTTTTTTTGCAGCTTGGTCTTATCCCAATGCTGAATGGATGGGATTCTTAAATCGGAAATTAAGGCAGATGTGCAATTGCAAGAATTGTGGCAGCAATGTCTTCAAAACAGGCAGGTTAATCCACATTATACGGTTCAAAATGGTATTCTATTATGGAAGGATAGAGTAGTGCTTCCTGTAACCAGCAACCTCATTTCTCTTATCCTTCATAAGCACCATGATAGTCCGGGCAGGGGACATTTTGGTATCGCTAAGACTCTTGATCGGATCCGCTCCTCATTCTACTAGCCAAACATGCATAGGGACATTTGAAATTATGTCCAGAATTACTTGATATGTCAACAAGCTAAGGCCAAAACTACCAAGCCAGCAGGGCTTTTGCAGCCTCTCCCTATTCCCCACCAAGTATGGGATGACATCTGCATGAATCTTATTACATCCTTACCTCCTTTTCATGGATACTCGGTGATCATGGTTGTGATTGATAGACTTACCGAATTCGCCCATTTTATTTCTCTGCATCATGATTTTGATAGCAAGACAGTTTCCAATGCTTTCATCAAGCACATTGTTAAACTCCATGGTTTTTCCAAGTCAATTTCTCCGATCGTGATAAAGTGTTTATTAGTAAATTCTAGCAGCAATTGTTCCAAGCTCAAGGAACCACTTTAGCAATGAGCTCAGCCTCTCACCCGCAAACGGATGGTAAAGTGAAGTCTTGAACAAGACTTTGGAAATGTACCTTCGTTGCTTCTGTTTTGAGAATCCCAAGCACTGGCTTGACATGCTTCCGTGGGCACAATTTTGGTACAATTCTACTTATCACAACAGCATAAAGATGGCCTCGTTCAAAGCTTTATATGGACGTGATCCCCTCTTCCTTGGTCAGATATAAAATTTGAGGGATGAGATTCCATTACAGGAACTGTTGCTAGCTTGGGACAAGTTGATTGAGCAACTTAAATCTACCTTGTTACGCTCTCAACAATTCATGAAGACTCAAGCTGACAAGCGTCGGCGATTCGTGGAATTTGAAGAAGGAGACTTAGTATTGATTAAGCTCCAGCCATATCAGCAACACTCTGTCGCATTACGTTGTAGCCAAAAGTTGGGAATGCATTATTTTGGACTCCCCATCTGCAGAAAGTTGAGTTCAGTAGCTTATCGCCTAAAGTTACCAGTTGAGGCCAAAATCCACAATGCGTTGCATATTTCTGCCCTCAAGAAATTCAGGGGCGAGCAACATGAGCAATACTTGCCATTGCCACTCCAGTCGAGTGAAGAAGGCCCTATTCTTAGTCTGCATGCCATTGTGGACCACCAAGTCATCTTGAAACATGGCCAAGAAGTGCAGCAATTGTAAATACAATGAAGACAAGGTACAGGGGCTGAGAAGACGTGGGAGGATGCAATAAAATTTCTCCCAACTTACCCAGATTTCAACCTTGAGGACAAGGTTGAGGTTCAAGAGCGGGGTAATGTAACGAACAAGGGAGTAGTAACTAAATGGGAAAATAATATAGTGGGGGCAAAATGACCATATAGGGCAGAGTTAGTTAGAGAAAGTGAACACATGGAGCATGGTCCGAATGTTCAGGGCGTGAGACGCGGCAGCAGAAGACGCACTATTAGTAGAAAATTAGAAAATCATGAGCGGTAGATGATTGTGGTATTTGACTCTCTTCATCTTGAATTCTCTTCCTCTCTCAGGTTCTTGCAGGGAGTTCATGGCTGCTATTCTTTTATTTACCTCAATAATTTTATTGTTATAGCTTCATAATAACTGTCTTACTGTCTCCTCCCTTACTTATGTTCTGTCACTCAATTCCTTCACTTATTAATACAATTTCACTATAATTTTAAGGCATATACCACTGGTTACTGTTCTATTGCATCTTTATATTTTCTGCACCCTTCTACGACCCTTTAGAGTAATTTCTCCCTATTTTTTTTTGTCTTTTCTTTTTGAAAACGAAAATATGAATGCTTTTGCGGTTTGTTGTTGTTGTTGAAGGATGAGATGATGGTAGGCTTGCGATAGTAGGTGATGATCTTAATTAGGTGATGAAGTGTGATGGATAATGTTATTAGTGATAAGGGTGAGGGTGCGAGAAAAGGTGACAATGGCAAAGTAGGATATTATGGTTGTGATCGTTGAGAAGGAGAAAGTTGAGGTTGACAAAGTAAAAGGACTCCAGGAGCGGCAAGATGGGGAAGATTTGGGATTTAGTAGGTTAGTTTTTAAATGTTGGATTTAGGTTCGAATTTAGTTGGATTTGGACTTTAGAGTTATGGCTAAATTAAGGGTAAATTTAAAAAAAAATTAACTAATTATTTACTGTCAGAAAATTAATAATAGGAGTAAAATT
>NC_029794.2:15514124-15518705 GCF_000816755.2 Arachis ipaensis | reverse complement strand
ACACCAATTTACTTTTAATGAAAATTAAGATTGTAAAATCAATTTGATAAAAATTTCGTTTGCAAACATTAATACAAGCACACACTTAGTAATGGAAAACCACGACGATGGAAGAATTTTTCGCAATTTTCTTTTCTTTTTTTAAATATCATTATGCACCAAACGCCATGTTTTGGACAATAACACTGCATGTTTTAGCGCTCAATTGATTAATTAGTCAGATGTGTTAAGTACAAACTATCTTTTATGGTTGTATCTGTTAATATTTACTTCATTTATGACCACTTTTAATACTTTATTTAAGTCAAAAATAAAAGTAGACATACCAATCTAAATATATTTTAAAAAATATTTTTTATTTTTATTAAGATATTAATTTAAATCGATTTCAAGGTTTGGTTTACCGATTTTTTGACCAAATCAATTTGTCTGATCTAATTTTAACAAAAATAATATAGTTTAATTAATTATATATATTAAATTTTAGTTAATAACAAACATTTTTAAGAAAAAATGTTTTAAATATCTTTATTAGAGTTCTTTTCAACAAAATATTTGTGTTTCGTAGAATATTACAAATACACCGGATGAGAAAACCCTAATCCAGATACACGTAAAACGTAGTAATAGCAAAATGCAATGAAGGTGTTGATTTCCGAATTCTACATGTAAGGCTGTTTGCAAAATGAAACTAAATGAAACATGAAGATAAGGTAGTTTAATCTTTAAATATTAAAGATACGGGTCAACCGAAGTTGCAGTGATAATAAATCTTCAACACACTAACCAAAATTTGGCGCACACGCAACGTTACCGTACTGAAATGGCATGTGCACAACACACATCACACATAGAGGTGAGAAAGACATGCTTCACTAGCACTTTTTTACTATTATTATTATTTTATTTTATTTTATTTTCTTAGGTATATATTTGTGAAGAANTGGCCAATTTTTATCCAACTCTAAATACAAAAAACTAAATTCTAAACGCTAAATTTTAAATCCTAAATTCTAATAGTATAAAAATAAAATATTAGTCCTAATGTGTTGACTAATATTAACAAAATTATTGACCCCAAACATTTCTCTTAACTGAATTCAACACACATTAATCTACCAAAATCATAAGTTTGCAAAAGCACGAAAAGCTCATTCTTGTGAAGTATGTTCTAAACTTTTATCACATAACTCAACTTTTTCTATATATTTTTGACAAATTTAATACATATTCTAAGAAGAATTATAACCAATAATTATGAAATTGTTCATACATAATTTTTAACTTATTATAAATAAACTAACCATACTAGATGTATGTCAAAATCAGTCACTAATATAGAATATATATTAAAATATATAAATACATTGTAGTTGATTTTAGTGTACAAATAGTATTTTTGTAAATCAAATTTGAGTTAATGTATAAGTTGGGTCGGCTAAAAGGAACCTAGGCGAAAAGGTAGAAGAAGCATCCAATGAGGAAAAATTGCGTCAACAAACAAAACATGGCATACGAAAAGGGAGAGTTTCCGGGGCATATATGATAACTTGTTACCAAGAACACCAAGACTTGGCAAACCGGACAAGAATTGCATTTGCAGCTACTTCAAAACTATCTTGATTCTTAAATCTTTATTTTTCTAAAGCTAGCGTCACTTGAAAGTTGGAAGATCGAAACACTTACATTAAACCAGAAAGTTTTAAGCTAACAAAATTTGTACTGGTCATTGGTCAATGCATGGAACATAAAATTGACTCAAAATTAACGCTTGGCAATTTTAAAGCATGATTGTCCAATATTTCTCAACTCATCGGATCAAGGACAAATTCGTCGTATACACAATACAAGATTCGAATACACAACACTTTTTCCGCTCTAAATTCTGGCACAAATTCTGGCCACGTATGTATAGGATAAATCATATCGTCACTAATACACCAATTCCCATTGGTGTCTATAAATATATGCTGAAGCCCATTTTTTGGTGCTCAGTAATTGATAGTTGAATTTTAATATCTAAACTTTCGACACCTGAAATGGATTTGCATATCATTGCTTTGGTTTTGAGCTATGAACTTCATCTTCATATCATATACAAACTTCGACGTTATTTGAAATTTTGAATTGAACATAACTATTTTCTAGACCAAAAAGAAATAAAATAAAACAGAACCACCAATGTTATATCCCCTCCAACCTTTTGCTATTCTCTTATTGGAATTCACAATCCTTATTTATTAAGAAAAAAAAAAAAAGACCTAAAATATAATACAAATGAAAATACAATCTGCCAATTCACTGATTCAGTTTCAGCCATCAAACTTCAACCACCTCCACACAGCAACTGTAGAAACCTCGAATCTTGTTGAATCCAAAACTTCTGTGATAATATTCGATGTTAACCAGAGACATCTCATATTGCAACTTGCAAGAATGGTTGCATTTAAGTGTATAATTCTAGATGGCATTGGGACCAATCAATTTCCCAGCAGCTGAACTTCTACGGTTCTAATTTCAATCCTTCGCCAGGTGATCCGATTCTTCTTCAGGATGTTGCTTCTTGGTGGTAGCTGTAGTTGTGAATGCTTCCCTTGGTTCCTGTAAAAACATGAATTAGACACGAGTACACGATGGCGTGTTATGAAATAATTATCTAAATCTTGATGATAATGGAAATTTTCCTCTCTGTACCAATGAAGAAATGCGAAGAGAAAATGAAAGAAAACTTGGTTAGCAATTAATTAACAACAGTAATGCATGACTACCAGAAAAATTTAGTACACTACAATTTCTTAAGCTGGTTCATGTATTGCTAAATTTAACAATTCACGTCAGAAGCATGAAAGCATTCAAAACAAAGCACTATAAGAAGGTTCACCAAAGAACAAAATTTTGCAAAAGGAAACATATCAGTATAAATATTTTCTCCAGAACAAATTTTATGATTAGCCAAATAGAAAAAGGTAGGATACACAATCCATTTACGTTGACATGAAAAGGTAAGCAGAGATGATTACCAAAAGCATTCCTCATTCTTTTGGCAATAAAAAATTAAATTCAAGATGCACTTTTTTACATGTCCTTAACTAACAAATGTTAAGAAAAATACCATCTATATATGCTACAATACCTCATCACTTTTCTCATTTACTCCATTGTTGAAAGGAGAACCTTCATTACTTTCCCTCTGAGGTGTATATGTGGAATTCTGATTTTCTTCCAAGTCTTTGCTTAGTGGATTACCATTTACAGTGACTTGAGATGTGGATGGATCAGCATCAGCGTTAACATGCTGAGAATTTTCAACATTATCACCCCCATCTTGATTTCCCTTTTCAACTGTTATCTCATTAGTCTCGTATACTTTAGTTGCTTTAGATGCTGCTTCAGTGGCTTTCCCTTTTTCTTCTTCTCTTTGTTGTCTTCTCCTTGCCTCTTGCTCTTTTAGTTGCCTAAATCTGCAACAAAAAGTCCGGGACAAAATGAAAATAAAATAACAGCACTATTAAGCGCTGGTGGCCACTTATACCGACCTTTCACCAGGTTGTGGCCCCCCTGATGTTGATTTCTCATCTTGTCTAGCTTCTGTTTTCGTGGAATTTACTTTAGGTACCGACTTCGGAATCTTCATTTGGTCATCCTTCATAATATCATCTTGAATTTGAACTACAGGATTTTTTGCACCCCCTAATTTTTGAAGCCATACTTGTTGAGCAGTGCTCAATATATTATTTGTTAACCTGCAGATAGCATAATAAGTAAATACGGATAGACAGGATACATGGTTATATAAATATAAGACAAACAATAAGCTTCTAATTAAGCTCACCAATAAAGGCTTAGTCCAGAAGGAACTGAAAGAGCAAAATAACCAATCATTAATGGAAGGAGCTTGGTGATGGCTTGAGAACTCTTCATGTTGGGATCATTAGGCTGAAAGTTGACATGGAAAATGTTGAGCAACTCAGCTAATAAGATATACCCAGATGCATTTTCATGTGCAGACACAGAAAGTAAACTAATATGAACATTTTTCTCTTAATCTTGTATGAAAAAGTAAAGGAGAGTGAGTCGGTTACATGTGATTAAGCTAATAAGGTAAAATTCAGTTAGAAAGGCTGGCTATGGATGCAGAAGAAAAAATGTTAAGTATTTAAGTTAAAGATATAACTTAGCCATGGCTCAACACTTGTAAAATAAGGTTCAAGGGAAATATTGAGAAAGGGAACCGACATGTATATAATTTAGTTGTGCATATAACAAGACTGACCTGTGATGACTGCATTATTTGGACAGAGATGTACTGACTGACTACGAGCAACACGGGCAAGACAAGGTAAGCCAATGTGTCTGACCATCCAAGGGGAGGGTGACCATCCTGAAATTAAATGATTAAAGCAAAAGAAGTTAAAAATTAAATTAAATTATTTGCCAAATCACATATAAATTGAAATGGAAGCAGCAAGAACAAAAAATGATATTGCAAAGAACTTTTTGCAATAACTTTAGCATAGGTTAAAAATAATTCTGAAGAACTGCACTTAAGAAAAATGATGCAACAATTTAACATTCATTGAT
>NC_029794.2:15510850-15514085 GCF_000816755.2 Arachis ipaensis | reverse complement strand
GAAAGAGTGATGCAACAAAAATACATGAATCATAAACAAAGAATTATCATGCCTTTTCGACTTTTCCTACACTCAGAGGCAAACACTCCCTTGCCCCATTTCTTTCTTATGAGACCACAGCTTATTAGATCACAAATATATTAACTAGCTAACTAATCTAATTTGGTCTATAGGATCCACAGATGGTGCACCCCCAACAGTGGAGGGTTCCTTCTAATATGTGTAACTCTCAATCAGCAAAAAGGAAACTCTTGTATGAGGGTGTAAAAAATTATAATAGAAAATGGAAATTCTCCTATAAGGTAACTATTTAAATTGGAAAAATACAATAGAAGAGCTTTCTTATTTAGCAGAATAAGCATTGCCAACAAGGGAAACATTGTAAAGAATGCCTAAAACAAAGCACGAGAATTCAATATGGTCGTATTTCAAGCCAAGTTGTTAAAAATAAAATCGGAACTCTAAACCTTATTCCATTTTCCTCCTAACATACAAAAACATTAGTTTACTCACACTACGCCAATAAAATGTGTCCACACTCACAAAGGAATTCAAAAACTTCACACAGATTCTCAAAAGACCATGAAACATTGAAACTGGTCAACTAAAAAAATAAAGAAATATACTTCTTATTAGTGATACAAATGACGGGACAATTCACAATTTGGAAAGAAGACCAATGCCCTAGACAAAAAAAAAAATATGGTACTTGCAATGCCACAAAAGTAGTGTTCTCAATATGTAGTTTTACTTTCTATTTTCCAAAAGATACTCACCACAAATGGAAAAAGCCAAGAGATACCACTTCCATTTTGACGAGCAGCAACCGTTGTTGGACCAGCAAGAGAAGGTATCCAGAAGAAACCTTCTGTAAGGAGTCCCTTTGTAATTATTTTTCAAATTAAAAGAAAAGGCAGCATTAACCATCAAAGGTAGATTCATATGACCAAAAAATCACATCAATGGATAGACTATCAGATACCAAATCAGCAGAATACACAAGATACCTCATCTGCCACATTTGAAAGGGCTCGATATAGGCCAATCCAGACTGGTATTGTTGCAAGTGTAGGCAAGCATCCTATGGAGAAGAGAAAAGACAGATTGACAAAAATATTACTAGGTAAAAAATTTAGATAGAACATTAATGCATTATACTGGATTAATTGATGCCTGCATACCCAATTAAGCCAAAACAATAGACTAAAATGCTTGATCAAATAGTTCCATATATCTTTTAATCATATAAAAAAAAGAGAATAAACTGAACTTGTGATATGAAAGCTTTGGATGGCTCCATCCAGGAAACCAAGGACCATATTTATAAAAAATTTTGCAATATAGTCTTTAATTCCATAAATACCTGCTAGAGGATTAATGCCGGCCAATTTATACAACCGAGCAGTTTCAAGTTGAATTCTCTCCTGTAACAAAACAATGCATAAAACTTGATATTTGAATTACACTCCTATCAGTCAAAGATAACAGTGAGAAAATATAGACATAAGCATGGGCAATTTAGAATGGAATTTTGTCAGCAATGATAAAAGCTCATTCAATTCTCCAGTAGCACAGGGGAAAAGAAATAATGCTATTCATGGCTATAGCTGCCCAGCAATATATCAAAAGTTATCCGAAGAGTTATCCAGTATATTCCCATAGTAGCTTTATTATGTTCATAATCCAAACACGTATATTACTTATGGAAGCTATAAAAGATACCTGATCACCAGCATAACGTTGCTGGATAGCTTTTATTTGAGGTTGCAGTGATCGCATAGCCATGGCAGATTCTACCTGTGAACATTTATTAAGAATGCTATTTGTAATGAACATTTTTAACGTCAATAGCAAAGAGCCAATGACAATCAGTTCAGTATGTTGTCAATTCATCAACACTAGCGAATTTGAAGCACATTTCAACAGGAACAAACCTGTTTCTTTGTCAACGGAAAGGTGGCGGCTTTTACGAGAACTGTGAGCAGTATAATTGCAAAACCATAAGCATATGGCGCATGCAAAGTAGAAAGTCCATCTTTGAGTACCTACCGAAAAATTGAAAAAACACTTCTCTCATAATAATTGCAATGTGTATGATGGCAGTAGTATAACCATATGTAGTTATACAACTACAATTGTTGATCAAAGTAGTTATCTACTTAAAATTTCATATATGTAACTAAGTTATTTCATAACTTCAGAGTTCAAACAATAAAAAAAGGAAGTTTGACAAAACAACTATCAGTTGACTGTTAAGTAGTCTACAGACTCATGTACAAAGGTGTCATTCATTACTAGCAGAAGTAAGATATTGTTCTGTTGACCCAATTTCGATCTCCAATATGAGTGGAATATATTATTTCATTGACCTGACCACTATCAGCATCATCATCTCTTGACTTTAAATTTGTCTAATCGACTCCATGACAACTTGGCCAACTATAGGAAATTGCACAGCTAGAATCACAGCAACAATGGAAATAATGATATTTAGCACTTGGAATCCTATTCTTTTGTGAGTTGTGTTGTCATCTTCAACAGCAAACACCATGAATCCAACCAACCACTATAACTAGTGCATTGCACCGCCTTTAGCTTCGCTTTCACCATGCATTAACCTTAAACTGCAACTACTTTTAAGCATGGTTTGGTTTCTTTTTTTCACTTTTCAGATTTGTTAATTTTATTCGTCTTAGTCTTATATTTTTTTTTTTTCAATTATCATTTCATGTTTCCACTATCTTCTTCAGTGCAGTACAAAATAGACATGGAATTAAAACAGGAAATAAAACCAACAAGCCCTTAATTCGCCATTCTAATTCACACTAGCATGCTCAAAACGCTCCAAACACTGAATTCACATATTCCAAATTCAAATTCAAATCATGCCATCCAAATTCCACACGCTAAACAAATAAAAATTCATTAGAATAGAAAGAGCTGGAAGTTAGGATAAAAAATAACAAGAAGAACAATACCTTGAGCACAGTTTCCATGTAATTGGTGATCCCCGAGAGCCAATCGTTGTTCTGTTTGGCGGTGGTTGTCGCCGTCGCCGCTGTGTCGGAATTCGAGACGGCGGCATCCGCAATCGTGTAGAGGAACCCTTCCGCCCTATCGAACAGCTCCCTTAACACCTCTCCGGCGGCGTCGGGCTCCGGCAAGAACCCGGGTTTGAACCCGAACCGGGCCACCGAAAGCGACCCGCGGAGGAAGCTCCTGGTCGAAGCGGGAA
>NC_029794.2:15507684-15510840 GCF_000816755.2 Arachis ipaensis | reverse complement strand
CCGAACGGAGTAGAAGCTATGTTGGGCGGCGCACAAGGTAAGAGAGAAGCCATTTAATTTGGGCTCTGAAACGAGCCGGTTCAAGAAAGAAGAACGAAGAAGAGAAACCCTAGCTAGCAGTAGCAACACAAACCAGTTCGGTTGAACCGCGGGGTGTGGCTGTTTTTGTTTAATAGGGTGAGGAGGAGAGAGCAGAGGGTAGACGAAGGAAAGTGGAGCAATGGAAATGGAGTGAGTGGCGTTGTGAATCTTATGATATTGTTGGAGGGCAAAAACAAAAGTTGGGTGTTGGTGAAACGTGTTGTTAATTGTAAATAGGTTTTTGGTAATAAAAAATTCTTTTTTTAGTTGAATTTAATTTTAATGTCCTATCAATATAGACTAGTTTTACTTTTATAAGTTTATCTAATTACATAATAATAAAAATAACTATTTTTTATATTGACTCATAAATAATTATTCAAAAAACAAATATAATTATACGATTATGTACAATTATTTATATTATTAATATATTAAAATTAAACTCTTTTTAGTTTTGCTTCTTATTTTTTTTAGTTAGTTGTTTATTTAAATAGTGTACTGATAGTTACACATGGTGAAAAGAAAAGCTGGCTGAAAAAATGAACATTGTACATTTTACAATAGAAAAAGAAAATAAAAAAAGATAAAGTTTGATTTGATAAAAAATTTTAAAAAGTGTTTATTTTTTTATTTTATGTTTGGTAAATCAAAAAAATTATATATTTGTACTTGCAGTATTTAAAAAATATAGTACTTTTGAAAGTATTTAAAGTAAAATTTTTCAAAGATAATTTGTATTCATTGAAATTAAAAAGTTTATTATAATACATTAATTTATTTCCAAATTTAATTATTTCATTAAAGTCATTTTTAATTTAATTTACCAAATATGAACACGATACCAAGGCAAACCCATGAGAATACCCCTCTCTTTTTTTTTTTTTTCAGCAAAAAATAGACACTATGTAACTTTATTGCACTAGAAAAAAGATACTAAAAAATATACTATGGAACCCCCTTTGCAGTCGATTATATCTGGTAAAGGATTTATATTTGTTCTAGGTTTTTAGGAAAAATGGAACAATTCTATTCAGTAGGAACAAAAAGAAGTGGATCTATTTTATTCTATATCCGATAAATAACAATACACAATGGTATGCACTTTTTTAATTTTGATATGAGAGTAGGAAAGTGTATAGTACGTTATTGGAGTGTAAGGAGATTGACCGCTTTATGATGACTGCACTAAAGAAATCGAACGGTCTGAGTTGAAGAACAATAATCAGACAGTCCAATTACATAAATTAGTAGGTATACAAACTTGGCTGTCTAATTTGCGTAACAAATGCCACGTATCGTGCATGCAGCGCATCCCGGCCTCTTGATCTACACCTCTCCTTTTCACTTTGGAAATTCTCTCTCTCACTCTCATTCTCTCTTCTCATACATTCGAAAACTCACCCACAACTCTAATTTTCTCTTCTCATACATTCCAGAACTCACCCACAACTATAATTTTCTCTTCTCTTCTTCCATCGTTTATCAAATTTAACGGAAGAAGAACAATCAGCCACTACCAAAATATGAATAATGCTTAGGAGATTCAATATAAAAGAAGTTAATCATCTAAAGTGTTACATTCTTAATTATCTTATTTATCCTAATTATATAAGTTTTCACTATCAAATATTTTGATTTAATGAAAATTATAGTGATAATATTAGAGATGTTTAGTTAAAACAGCTCAGCAGCTATGCTACTATCAGTACTATGTGTGTTTGTGCATGGCACGTCCTGTATAGCCTAAGCTAGCTATATATATTGTCCATCACCCTTCGTTGTAAATCTAACTTACTACTTGCAATACAAGCTTTCTACGCCTTTCTCTCTGTTTTTCTGAATTCTGTTCTATCTCTTAATGTTACCTTATGATCATGTCTTCTACTCACTTGCATTGATTCATGCCTCAGACCATGAATCCTTTCAACGACTAATCTTGGAGTATACTAGAAGCTTGAAATCACTAACAAAAACGAGAAAAATAATTAAACAACCATGCTCCAAACTCTTTTTTTTTTCCCGTTAAATTAAGAAGGTAGTAATAACTGAATGGTATAACCTTACTTAGCTTTTTGCAAATAGCAAATTAAGAAAAATAGAGAAGAAGATATATAAAATATAACACAAACAATCGATAAAGAGAAATTAAACATCATACATGTCACAACGTGCACAACAGACGCAATATGACGAGGATGAAACAGAAATTTTAGTCTCAGTTTCTTAATTATATTATAATAAAATTTGTTAGAGTTATTTATTTAGAACAAATGTTAAACGATTTATTTCTTGAGGAAACTGCTACACGATGATGGGGTCCAAAAGCAGTGCCATGATGTCATCGTTCAAAAGTTCACAATTGGTGTATTTATCTTCAAAGTTTGCATATATAAACTCACATATGCGAGCCAAGTTAACAATGCAATCAAGGATGGGTCTTGGGATTTCCTCGGTTAACTTGAGATACTCTTCGTTCATATCCTTCCAAGAATCATTGATATCCTTTTTGATGAATTCATAGGCCTCCTCTTCTGAAAAGTTATACTGCTTCATGCAACTTTCTACTGCAGAAGCAACATGTTTCCTTTGTTGTTCAAACTACACATGTTGATCAAATTTAAAAAGCAGCAGTTAATTATAAGCGGCATTATTCCAAAATTTATAAAACTAAATTAAAGTAATTTTAGTGTATAAACGTTATAAAATATTTTATACAGTTTTTCATTTATATCATTTTTTGGATGATTATTTAAACAGCCAATATTAAAAGAATTTGGATCCTCAAAAGTTTGAATTTCACTTTAGAGAGTAAAGTGTGATCTTCTATTCTTAAATAATTTCTCTTTTATATTTATTCTTGGTCCCACCTATGAAATCAATGGTGAGAGATCACACTTTACTCTCTAAAGTGAAATTCAAACTTTAGAGGATCCAAATCCGTTAGAAGTGTTTAATACCTTTTAAAATTATTCTTAAATAGAAAATAGAAAATAATGAATAATAATTATTATAAAATAAATAGATTTTAGACATTAGAAAATATATTTTTAATGTATCTAATATTAAATTTAT
>NC_029794.2:15488438-15507667 GCF_000816755.2 Arachis ipaensis | reverse complement strand
TGAAAATCAGATATTGTTAAATTTTATTTATTTATGGTTATTGGTTATCTTTGTTTAATGTGATACATGGCTACGTTTTGTAGGGTTCTCGGATGTTGACATGTAATCACTTAATGTCGCCTACAATCCAAATGAAAATCAGATATTGTTAAATTTTATTTATTAATTAATTATGGTTATCTTTGTTTAATGTGATACATGGCTACGTTTTGTAGGGTTCTCGGATGTTGACATGTAATCACTTAATGTCGCCGGATCCATACAATCCAATTGTAGAGGGACATTTACGAGAGACTGATTTTTATCACGTTTTCTAGATTGGAGTAATCCAATGTCAGTCGGTAATGGTTAATGCTCTGATCGAGAGATGGCACCCTAAGACTCACATTTCATTTTTCGGTTGGTGAGTGTGTTGTGACATTGGAAGATGTGGCGATAATTTTAGGTCTTCTGACAAATGGTCATCCAGTTACAGGACCGACCATGGGTAGTGATAAGGCCTTAGAGGCCGAATGCTTGCACCAGTTTGGGGTTGCACCTAAAAAGACAGATTGTAGAGGAAGCTTTATAAAGTTGACGTGGTTTCAAGGACTAAAAAGATCATTTAGTCTTGACTGATGATATTTACATTCAGAGATACGTAAAGTGCCACATAATGTTATTATTTGGGACAATTCTGTTTGGAGAAAAGTCTGGAGCAACAGTGCATTGGAAATTTTTGCCATTGTTCCGTAACTTTCCTGGGATCATAGAATTTAGTTGGGATCGACATGTCTAGCGCACTTATATAGAGCATTGTGTAGAGCATCTCATGTCAACTGCAAGGAGATCGATGGTCCACTGACACTTTTACTTACCTTGGCTTGGATCTGTCTACCATTTCTTGCACCGATTCTCAGCAATCCCCAACTCTTTCCAATTGCAAACAGGTAAAATTAATTACTATCTGCTTTGAAAAAGTGTAGCACATTGTATTTTAGTTTTTACGATAAAAGTTAATTAACGGATTGTGTAATGTCAAGTGGCGTAACTGGGAGCATGCTGACCGGCCTTACAGATTTCATTTTCTTACTCATTTTAAGAGGTCGTTGGATGATCTACAAGAAGGACATATATGTTATAATAAATATATGTTTTTGTTTAACCGTATTATTATTTGGTGTGTAATCCTCTTTTACTTTCAATGTATCCAGTTTGTTTGGGAGGCTTAAGTAGTTGATCGTATTGTGTAACGTTCCTTCTAGCAAAATACCTTGCTTAAGTCATGGTATTTCCACTAGCAAGAACATTACATGATCTTTCCCAATATTAACTACTTAATTATTGGAACTTTATATCAATATCGCGTTCCAGTTTTGTGAAAATGCTAGAAAATTTTGTTCAAATAAAATCTTTCATCAAAGATCTTCAAACAATAATAGCCACATAATTATTAATAATAGTAAATGTTATTCAAGTAATTTCAAATAAAACTCAAATACAATACCTATCCCTCTGAAAAAATAAAATCTTAAGCGACAAGCACGAGGGGACTCTATGAAAGCACTTACCCCATAAACAAACTCCACTATTCGTCCACAGATCCATATTGAGTCTTCAAAACCTGTGTCATTGAAAGGGTAAAAGATTATCGGGTGAGAACTAACCACTCGTTCTCAGTAGAGGACGAGAATACCATAAAAGTGGTTATCCTAATTACCTTTAAAATTCTTCAAGTTCTAATTTAAACAATTTAGTTATTGTCCTTCAAATTATATTATTTGATTAATTTTCAGTTACATTAATCAATCCTCAGTTATATCAGTCCTCTATTACTTCAGTTAACAGTCACATTTATAAACTAACAAACATAGGTAAGGTTAAATACAAATGTACAAACAATTCACGCAAATCAAATAGCAAGGAATTTCACAGATAACCTAACACAGCAATAGAAAGCACACCCAAGCAATTCATACAAATGCATATGATGAATGTCTATTCCTATACAGGCTATGAGCTCACGTGTCAGTTCGTTGCCCATTACCCGACAGTGGTCCTGAGATAGGCGTTACGTATCGCCGTCCCTACCTCAGCCAACATCCCCTCCATGAACGTTACGTATTGCCGTCCTCATAGGGAACCTTCCTTCGGGTCTCAAGTGGGCGTTAAGTATCACTGCCCCCACTGAGCTTCATCATTCAGGCAGGGACGGATCCAAAAATATTATTATGGGAGGGGGGGGCAATAACGTATATAATATTAAAAAATTATGCAAAAAATTATATAATGTAAGATGTATTACAAAAATATACTTGTGTGTAATTTTTACTAACGAAGTAGTCGATTCTTCATATCATAAAATTCATCGATAATAGAATCTGTGTCAAATCAACAATTTTCTTTTCAATATAATTAAAAGACAATTAGCAATAAATTCATCTTTCATTTTGTTTCTGAGTCATTATTCACAATATTCATAGCTGAAAAGATCATTCAGTTGTAGCAGTTAAAACAAAGAGAATTAATACCAAATGAATCAAGAAAGACAATCACAAGAAGAAAAAGAATTCACTTTATGGATTTTAAAAATTTTTATTTAATTAAAAAATATTAGTAATAATATCTTTTTCAGATTTTTTTAACATTATTAATTACTTTTTAGATATTAGAAATCATTAATATTTAGGTTGGACTAAACTTTTATTTATAATAGACTAAATATTAAATAAATTTTTTAAAAAATTAAATCATACTTAATAATTTATTACTATTAATTTTTTTTAGAAAAAGCTAGGGGGTCGAGGCCTCCACTTGCACCCCTTATGTCCATTCCTGCCTTCAGGTCTCAAGTGGACGTTGAGTATCATCTTCTCTACTGAGCCTCATGCACAATATCTCAAGTAAACAGTAAGCATTATGTTTTGTCTTTCTCACAAAATTGTGCTAAAAATCAAATTATTTAAATTCAAATCATTCAATCTTTTTCAGTCTTTTCCTCAATCTTTATTCCTCAAACCTCAATCCTTAATTTCTTAAACCTTTAAACCTTATTTCTTAATTCCTTAAGCTTTAATCCTTAAACTTTAAACCTTAGACCTTACTTTATTAAACCTTAATTACCTCTTTCTCATTCAAACTCGATTTAATCGCTTTACCCTCAAACATTCAAATGACCTTAAATTATTATTTTAATCTCGTTCTTTTATTAAAAGATCATTACATCCTTACTGATGTTTAACCTTAATACCCTAACCTCTTTGACCGAAACCTATATCCTTCTTTAATACCTCATCTCCTTTTCTTTTTCCTTTTAATTCTTACTATTTTTCCTTAAACTTTTCCTTATTTTTATAAAATTTTAGACATACCCTCCCCTAGAAATAGGATTTTACTAATCTTTTTTTAAACAATTACCAACAACAATAGTTTTTTCAAAAATCATCATATTTCAATTTAACCAATAATTCCAAATCAATTACCGTTCCTAGCCATAACTCAACAAATTCTCAATACAACCAGCTAAAAATAAGAATTTTTAGCATTCTCAAACAATCAGAAAATCAAACACATATTCATCAAATTCAGTCATTTTCACAATTCCAAACCCAACTTAAACTCATCATTCAATCATTCTAGACAATCATAAATTATTTTCAATTATTTGATAAATTTATTGGCACTCGTAATCCAAAGTCTTTAGTTTGAAAACGAATTCCCTACTTCAAGGAATCAAGCCTGCAGTGATTCTAATATAATAAACCCTCTTTTCATGTTAATCTGCAGCAGCGGCAACAACCGCAGAAATTTCCGAACGACCTCAACCACATTAACCAAAACTACAACAACCACATCAACTTTAATCGCAGCATGAAATTACCACAACTGAACCTGCAACAAAAGAACGAAGCAACAACGACCTCTGAATCGATTTGGCGGCAGCTCTGGCAGCTATCTTCAGTGACGGTGGCGACCAGAAGCTCTGGTGGAGGATTTCCGACTACCAGAAGCGTAGCGACGCGGCTGTAATGGCAATCAATGACAACAATATTCGGAAGTTAAAGGAAATGGAAATTAGAAGGAAGAACGCCCTTACCAGCGGTGGACTCCACGATGACAGTGGCCAGAAGCACAGCAGTGCAACTCGGTGACGAGCTCCGTCAGAACCCCCTTTCTCTCTCTTCGAAATCCCTCTCCATACGCACTGTCACAACATCATGGTTTATCAATCATCAAAATCCAAACTCAAAAGTTAAATAGTAATAAAAGCATATCTAAATATTAAATTCCAACATCATGGTTTATCAATCATCAAAATTCGCAAGAACTTGTTGCAAATCTGCTTCGGTGGGATGATCTTCACCTTCATTCCCACTCTGTTGAGCAGAAGAATCAAGAGATGCAGCATAAAGACCACTACTACCACTGCCACTTTGATATAAATCAACATCAATTTCACCTAATAAAATACACATGTTATCATTATATTATAAACTAACAACATTCTAATAAATCATTAGAAACTAAATAAACTATACTCACGCAATAAGTCATCCACATTACTAGGAAGATCAGGCTCTTTCTCTACAACCTCTTCAGTCACCCAAAAGTCAACCTCTTCCCCCAATTATTCACGGAAGCATTGTTATCAGCAGTTGCTTCTTGATTAATACTATTTTCCATAACTGAAATTAATAACACCCACAACACAATGAAATTAAAAACAGCCACAACACAATGAAAATTAACAATGAAAATTAACAATGTTCTTAACCTAAAGCAGGAGCCAAACACAATGAAAATTAACAGCATGTTCTTAACCACAACACAAGAGACAAGCCCATATCTGCCTACAGCATTCAGCCATTCAAGTATTCAACACAACACAATTCTGCCTACAGCATTCAATCATTCAACAGTATTGCAAAACAGAAAATGGAATAAGAACATTCAGCCATTCAAAGCATTCAGCCATTCAACAATATTGCAAAACAGAAAATGGAATCAGAACATTCAGCCATTCAAAGCATTCAGCCATTCAACAATATTGCAAAACAGAAAATGGAATCAGAACATTCAACCATTCAAAGCATTCAGCCATTCTAACAAATTAACAAATACAAAGCATTCAGCCATTCTAATAAATTAACAAAGACAAAGCATTCAGCCATTCAACAAATTAACAAATACAAAGCAGCAAAACACAAAAAATCAACATTAGGCGTTTTGGAATCAGAACCATACATTCTAACATAGAAGATGAAACAAAGAAGATAAAACAGAGGAGTCACTCACCTGGGTGCTGACGAAGCGAAGACCAGCGAAGATGAAGCGAGAGGCCAGCGAAGACGAAGCGGCGGTGCTGAGGACCAAGCGACGGCGGTGGCACTGACGACCTGAGGACCGCGGGGACGATGGAAGTCTACTGGGCTGGGAATGCTTCAGAGGGCTAGGGTTCAGTGGTTCACCGTTCACGTGTGGAGTGAGACTGAGATGAATGATTGGGGGAAGAGACCAGGCGACGGCGGTGGCGCTGACGACCTGAGAACCCCGGCAACGGCGGTGGCTACTGGGCTGGGATTTGGGAATGCTAGGGTTCAGCGTTAGTGTGAGACTGAGATGAATGAATGGGGGAAGAAGGGGGTGGTTCTCGAGTGGTAACCGGGTCGGGTTTCTTTTTTTTTAAAGCAATAAAAAACGGCATCGTTTTTTTGTTTTATAAGAATCGGCCGGTCACCGGTCCGGCCCAACCGGCCGATTTTTAGCCGGTTGATAAACCACTATTTTATGGTTTATCTTGTATTTAATTGAGTGGTTTTTATCAAATCTTCACCCACTTATTCATATGATTTGCATGATTTTATAATCCCTTCCTAGTATTGTTTTATGATTGAAAATTTGCTTCCTAGAGATCTTTAATTAGTATATTTTAATTCTCCTTTATACCATTCGATGCCGTGATCCGTGTGTTAAGTGTTTCAGGCTTTAAAGGGCAGGAATGACTTATAAAATGGAGAGGAAGCTTGCAAAAATGGAAGGAACACAAGAAACCAAGGAGATGACCAGCGAACACCGACGCGCGCGCGTGCCTGACGCGTACGCGTGGATTGGAGTCTGCACAAATGATGCGAACGCGTGGACGACGCGTACGCGTGACAAGGAAAAACGTTGAATGACGCGCACGTGTGGACGACGCATACGCGTGACCTGCGCGATCTGCAAAATTAACAGAAAATGATGGGGACGATTTCGGGCCGCGTTTTGACCCAGTTTTCGACCCAGAAACACAAAATAAAGCCAGGGAACATGCAGAGACTCAACACACCTTTTCACAGAGAGAGATACATTCACATAATCTTATTAGGATAGTTTTTAGGTTTTTAGATTTGAATTTAGAGAGGATTACTTTCCCTCTAGGTTCTCTTTTACTTTCATAGTTTATTAGTTTTGCTTTTGGATATTGAAGAGTCATTACCTCCGTTGAAGATACTATTCTAGTTTGTTTCCTTACTTACTCTTTTATTTATTTATTCCATATTCTTAATTCTTGTTTAGAGTGGTAATTGGATTATTTTCATGAATTGTTAGTAAAGAGGATTACTTTTACTTTTAATAAATTTTGAATCTATATTTTATTCAATTTACCATGTCTTCTTCTTATATCTTTATGAGCGCCTTATTCATGTCAATGGAGTAGATTCCATACTTGACATGGGGGTTGATTAAAAGGATGCACTTGAGTTGGAAGGCTTAAGTAGTGCTGATTAAACTAGAAGTTGTTTGCTGGTTCTGTATTTACTAATGCTAGACCTTCCCAAGGGAGAGGACTAGGATTTGCGAATAAGAGTTAGCTCAATTGCTTGACTTTCTTTTATTTAGTAAGGGTTAACTAAGTGAAAACAATAACCTTTTTGATACTACACTTAAGATATCCCAACAAGGATAGAACTTCCAATTAATCATTCCCCCAGTCAAGGCTTTTTATCTAGAATATTAATAATCATTCTTAGTTTTTATTGCTTTAATTTACAATTATTTAATTGCTCGTTATTCAACTCTCAAACTCTCTCGAAAACTCCTAATTAATAAATTAGTACCCTTTCTCGCAACTCGTTGGGAGACGACCTGGGACTCATACTCCCAGTATTTTTATTTTAACTTTTTGTGACAACCTTTCTAAATTGATGAGGCGGATTTTTGCTGGTTAAGAGCTATACTCGCAACGCTATTCTATTATATTATAATCTCTTAATTGGTCTAACTTCTGCCGCTCGTCAGTTTTTGGCGCCATTGCCGGGGAGTTGCAATTGTGTGCTAAATTATTAATTAGTGTACATATTTTTATTTTTATTTGCATATTTTATTTTTATTTTATTACCATGAGCTATATGTTTCTTTCATTGAATGACGCGTTCACTGCCTGATCCGAGCTTAGCCGTATTTGATCCTGAAATTGAAAGAACTATTTCACGTATTAGGCGAGCTCGACGTCGGTTAGCCTCTGAGGGTGGTGAAGTGATTGTTATCGATTCACCAGTCTCATCTGAGGGCGAATCTGAACCGCCATCTGAGAGCGAAACAAGCTCCTTTACTACTGATTCAGTTGATTCACGTGCAAATAGAATGGCAGCACCTAGAAAGATTACTCTCCAGGAAGCTGGAGCCCCAGATTTTACACTACAGCCGTATCAAGTGCATCATCCAACTCTAGCTGTAGATTTTGAGCTGAAGACTGCATTAATCAACTTGATGCCCAAGTTTCATAGCTTACCTGCTCAGGAACCTATCAAGCACCTAAGGGATTTCCAAACAGCCTGTTCTACTGTTAGGCGTCATGGTGCGAATGAAACTTCTATTGTGTTAACTGCCTTCCCGTTTTCTCTTGAGGGAAAGGCAAGGGAGTGGTACTACTCCCAACCTGAAGCGACTGTTACCAACTGGGATACGCTCAAAAGAGAATTTCTAGAAAAATACTTTCCAGCTGAAGTTACAGACAGACTAAGGAAAGAGATCTCATGCATTGTTTAAGGTGAATCAGAAACTCTCTATGAGTACTGGGAGCATTTTAAGAACCTTCTAGACGCATGCCCCCATCACATGATTGACAGGCTAGTATTGATCAGCTATTTCACTCAAGGAATGAAGCCTCGGGATAAAACTACACTAGATGGTGCTAGTAATGGTTCTCTAAAAAAGTACAAGACCGCAGATGAAGCATGGCAACTAATCAGCGACTTAGCTGAGTCTACCAGGAATCACAGGCACAGGAATAGCCACTCAAAAGCTGTTGCAAAAATTTTCTCTAGTACTGAGACTACTGCTCTTACACAGAGTATATGTGAAATGAGCAACCTACTGAAGCAATTACAGTTGAATTAACAACAACAAGCTCAGCCTTCCCCACCACAACAAAGCCAACAGTTAGTTCTCCAAAGAGTATGCGGAATATGTGCTGATTATAGTCATTATACTGATGAATGCCCGCAGCTCCAACAAGAAGACAATACTGTGGCAGCAACTCATAACTTCTATGACCGCCCGAATCAAGGATACAATCAACAAGGTGGCAACTACAACCAAGGTGAGAACTATAACCAAGGATGGCAGGACAAATCCAACCAAGGTTGGAGGGATAATTCCAACAATGGCTGGAGGGACAACTATAACAGAGGAGGCAGAGACAACAATGGAAACCAGAGGTGGAATAACAACAACAGAAAGCAGAATCAGAACCAACCTTACAGAGCTCTTCACCTAAGACAGTCACAAGGACCCCAGCATAACCAACAACAAGTCCCACAGATCACTTACCCTACTTCCTCATCAAGTGACGAGATGCTTCGTTCTCTTGCACAAGGACAACAAGACATGCAGGCTACACTGAACTCTACTCTAAATGGTCTGAATGCTACTTCACAAGCTCTCGCCACCCGGATAGATTCATTACCTACTTCTACTAACCAACCTTTAAGCTCCAGTGGAATTCCTTCTCAACCCTTACCTAATCCCAAGGGTGGCATCAATGCCATCACTTTAAGGTCTGGAACCACACTGACAGAGAGGAATCAGGAGGAGCCAAGCCCAATAGAACACACCCAAATTGAAGACTCGGTGAAAGTGGAAGATGCTGAAATGGAAGATGCTGAAGAAGAAGATGAAGTACAAGACAAGGTTGAAGAAGAAACGGCTCTGCCAAGGAATGGAGCACCAAAGGATGCAGAGGCTACAAGTGGCGCCATCCCTATCCCATTCCCACACCTTGCAAGGAAGTCCAAAAAGCAGATGGAACTTAATCCCAAAATGGTAGAAATTTTCAAAAAGGTTGAGGTAACTGTTCCCCTTTTTGATGTTATTCAGCAAGTACCTAAAGTTTCTAAAGGATTTATGCATACACAAAGATAAAATTAATAAGTTAGAAACTATTCTTTTAGGTAGTTCTATATCTGCTTTAATGGGGGTATACCTGAAATATGTAGTGATCCAGGTCCATGTATGGTAAAATGTACCATTGGAGGTGTAATATTTTCTGATTGCATGTGTGACTTAGGAGCGTGTGTTAGTATAATGCCATTGTCTATATATGATACTCTAAGGCTCCCTCCCTTAAAAAGGTCGGTAACTCGTTTTGTGTTAGCAGATAAAAGCATTATTACAGTAGTTGGAATTGCTAAAAATGTATTAGTGAGTATTAAGGGTCTCACATTTCTATTGACTTCTATATCCTGGAAATGCCCCCTAATGACTCAGGAATACCATCATCAATCCTGCTTGGAAGACCATTCCTGAAGACTTCAAAATTCAAGCTGGATGCATTCTCAGGAACTTACTCCTTTGAGATAGATGGCAGAACAGTGAGTTTCAGTTTAAATGAAGCTATGAAGTACCCTCCGGAAGATCATTCTATCTTCTAGTGTGACATCATTGATGAAACTGTAGCTGAAGTTCACCAAGAAGAAGTAGAAGAGAAACACATGGAGCAAGGTCCAAGTGTGGGGACACCCTCTAAACATAATGAAGACACTTTACCATTATCACTAGCCTCGGATGATCCAGAGCCTAGCCAAGAGCATAAATTGGAATTGAAGCCCCTTCTTCCACACCTCAAGTATGCTTACCTTGAGGATAATTAGAAGTTTCCAGTTATCACTGCAAGGGAACTCACTTCTCAATAAGAGGAGCAACTGCTCAGTGTGCTAAGAAAACATAAGAGAGCAATTGGATGGAGCTTGGCGGATATAGTAGGCATCAGCCTTCAAGTTTGTGAGCACAGAATATATTTAGAAGAAGGAGCAAAGCCTATTCGTCAACCCCAAAGAAGATTGAATCCCACCATCTTAGAAGTTGTCAAGAAAGAAGTAACCAGACTACTTGAAGCAGATATCATTTACCCCATCTCAGACAGTGAATGGGTCAATCTAGTACAAGTGGTGCCCAAGAAGTCTGGAGTCACAACAATAAAGAATGAGCATGGAGAGCACCTGACAACTAGAGTACAGAATTCATGGAGGGTTTGCATTGACTATAGGTGTCTCAACCAAGCTACTCGCAAGGATCATTACCCCTTGTCATTTATTGATCAGATGCTTGATCGCTTGTCAGGTAAATCTCATTATTGCTTTTTAGATGGTTATACAGAAGAAGACCAATTTTACATGTCCCTTTGGAACATATGCATACAAAAGGATGCCTTTTGGCCTATGTAATGCACCTGCTACTTTCCAAAGATGCATGATGAGTATCTTTTCAGATCTTATTGAGAACTGTATGGAAGTATTTATGGATGATTTTAGCGTATATGGTGATTCATTCGGCCTTTACTTGGATAGTTTAGCTAGAGTATTAGACAGGTGTGTTAGTTCAAATCTTGTATTGAATTTTTAAAAATGTCACTTTATGGTAAAACAAAGGATTATTCTAGGACATGTTGTTTCTAATACTGGTATTTCTATAGATCCAGCAAAGGTGGATGTCATTTCTAGTTTACCTTACCCCTCCTCCATGAGGGAAATCCGTTCGTTCTTTGGCCATGCAGGTTTTTACAGGAGATTCATTAAGGACTTCAGTAAGATAGCATTACCTTTATCCAGACTGTTGCAGAAAGATATTGAGTTCAAGTTCAGTGAGGATTGCATGCAAGCATTTGATAAGCTGAAGATCGCCCTGACACAAGCTCCAATTGTGATAGGACCAGACTGTAGCCAGCCATTTGAAATTATGTGTGATGCCTCCAACCATGCAGTAGGAGCGGCGCTGGCTCAGCGCGAAGGTAAGGATCCCTTCGTAATCGCTTATGCATCTAAAACCCTAGATGTTGCTCAGTCTAATTACACTACTACCGAAAAAGAGCTTCTTGCTATTGTTTTTGCTCTGGATAAATTCCGAGCCTATTTACTTGGTACTAAGGTAGTAGTGTACTCGGACCATGCAGCTTTAAAATATTTATTAGCTAAAAAAGAGTCCAAACCAAGGTTGATAGGTTGGATACTGCTGCTGCAATAATTTGATTTAGAAATTAAGGACAGGAGTGGTAACCAGAATTTAGTGGCAGACCACTTGAGTCGCCTTGAGCACATTAAGGATGACTCCACTCCTATAAATGATGCTTTTCTATTTGATAGCTTGCATACAGTATCTGAAGCAGTTCCTTGGTATGCACCTGTAGCTAATTATCTAGTTAGCCATACTTTCCCTCCTAATTTTACTAAACATCAAAGGGACAAGCTGAAAAGCGAGTCTAAATATTATATATGGGATGACCCATATCTATGGAGGTGTGGTGCTGACCAGGTAATTAGAAAGTGTGTGCCCCGATCAGAATTTCAGTCCATTTTAGAGGCATGCCACTCTTCTGAGAGTGGAGGACATTTTGGCCCTCAAAGAACAGCTAGGAAAATTTTAGACTGTGGATTCTGGTAGCCTACTCTTTTTAAAGATGCTGCTGAATATTGTAAATCTTGTTTCCCATGCCAAAAATTTGGTAATATATCCAAGAGGGATGAGATGCCTCAACAGATTATGCTTTTCTGTGAATTTTTTTATGTTTGGGGCATTGACTTCATGGGTCCATTTCCAAACTCCAATGGTTACCTTTATATACTGTTAGCTGTAGATTATGTTTCTAAATGGGTGGAAGCAATTCCTACACGTACTGATGATGCTAACACTGTTGTTTCCTTTGTTAGAAACCATATTATTTGTCACTTTGGATCACCACGAGCAATCGTGAGCAATCAAGGCACTCACTTTTGTAACAGGAGACTAACAGGATTACTGAAAAAGCATGGGATAGTTCACAAAGTAGCAATAGCTTACCATTCTCAGACCAATGGACAAGCAGAAGTGTCTAACAGGGAGTTTAAACGCATCCTAAAGAAGATAGTAAAGCCTCATAGGAAAGACTGGAGTGCCAGGCTACAAAATGCACTCTGGGCATATAGAACAGGGTACAAAACACCCATTGGGATGAGCCCCTTCCGCTTAGTATACGGAAAGGCTTGCCACCTTCCAGTAGAGGTGGAACACAAGGCTTTATGGGCTGTAAGGAAATGCAATATGAATTTTGAAGAAGCTGGTGCTGAAAGAAAGCTACAACTAGCAGAATTAGAAAACCTTTTCCTAGAAGCATATGACAACTCCAGGCGATACAAAGAGAAGATAAAGGCTGTCCATGACAAGCACATAAAAAGGAGAGAGTTCATACCAGGGGAGTTAGTTCTTCTTTATAACTCAAGACTGAGGCTTATGTCAGGTAAACTAAGATCAAGATGGGAAGGTCCCTATAGAGTAGAAAAGGCAGAGTCATACGGACTTTTTCACCTGCGTCATCCTTCAAGCTCTAAATTCATAAAGGTCAATGGACATCGTCTAAAGCTTTATCATGGAGAGAAGATTAAGGATCACAAAGAACTAGAGGTTTTCCTCTTGGAAGACCCATCAACAGAAGCAGAATGAGCCTGAAGAACATCCAACTTAAGGACGTAAAAGCAAAGTGTTAGGTGGGAGACAACCCACCATGGTATGATCGTTCAAGTTTCAGTCTTAGTTTTATTTTACTTTATTCTATTTTTATTTTTGTTAATGACTCTTCTCATAATCTCCGCATATAGCTGTATATAGCCTGCATTTGCATTTGCATACTGCATAAAAAAAAATGCACGCGACGCGCAAACGTCGCTGACGCGTCCGCGTCATAGGTGTTTTCGAAACATGAAGAAAAGAAGCAGAGAGTCACGCAAAAGCGTGGCTGGAGGCATGCCTTAGGCACAACCATGCCCACGCGAACGCGTCGCTGACGCGTCCGCGTCATTTTCAAAAATAGCCTCCCACGAGTGCGCGTCGCGCATGCGCACGCGTGACCGTGCAAAAATCGACGTAAAAAGGTGTATGGCAGAGAGTTATGATGGAGTGGGGCTGAAATGGTGCTGGAAGCACAAGCCCTACCACGCGAACGCGTCACTTACGCGCACGCGTCACCTAGATTTTTGGCAATATGCGTATAAAACAGAGAGTTGTGCATACGCGAGGCTGCACTCGCGCCAATAGCACAAATCAGATCACGCGATTGCGTGACCCATGCGTCCGCGTCACCTGAACTTATCACACACCACGCGATCGCGTGACCCACGCGTCCGTGTCGCCTGCGTCGTACAGCTTATCCAGATCAGCGCCTGATATCTTATCTTTTTTTTCCCCAAATCTAAGTCTTTTCTTTTCCCTTCTTATTTCTTTCTTCTCTCTTCTTCCTTCTTTATTCTTTCTCACTTTTTTTTACTTTCTCCTCCCTTATTTTTCACATCCATTATCAAGGTTCTTTTCTTTCTTTCCTTACTTTTTACTTTTCCTTTATTATTTTTATTAATGTTTTCTTCTTCTTTTTTCTTTCACTTTCATTATATATGTTTTCTTTTTCTTTCTTTTTCTTTTTATTCCTTTAATTGGTGTTAGAAATTTAATTGGATGATTGTTTTCTTCTCTATTTAGCTTGTGAGTATATTAAGAAATTGTTTGACAATTAATATTAGTTCTTAAAGGGTTGCTTGCATGTTCACTTTAATACTTTCAATAACATATTCACCATGCATGCTATGTGTTTATGAAAAAGTCCGTATGGCATTGTGCATTATTTTTATATTACTCTATTCTACTACTCTAATGCCTATTTTTCACAAAATCCCTTTTATATTTTATTGATTAAATATAATTGTCAATACAAATAGATTGTTAGTTTGAAAGAGTTGATAATCTAACTTGGACATTTAATGCTTGATCTATGCTACTCGTGCCTTTGCCGGCATGCCAATAAACATCTTGCATTTAATAGCCATCACATGCACTTGCTATATTTCCATTGATGAACTTTTTACATGTAGTCATGACCATGTGTTAACGAGATCCTTCTTTATCGTGCATTGATTATCACTTGTACCATCCTCTTCCTTGCTCTAACCCTTAGTTTTAAAGTTACTTACTTTTTCCCTTTTCAGGATGGCCACCAATAAAGGTAAAGAAAAAGCTACTCCCAAACAACCAATAAGGAAAGGAACAAAAAGAGCACTAGCTGCAGAGCCATCTTCAACAGCAGTAAAACCCTCAACAAAAAGAATCAAGAGGATCATCAAGGTCGATGAAAAAGAGAAAGCCTTTCCAGCAAAGGACGCTGCGCGGTTCACTAACCGCTACTGTGAGCAGATGTTCTCCATTCTGGCTGAAAGGACTTATAATAATGAATACCTTCTCATCCTCCCAACCAACATTGCTAAATTTGTTGAGCCCCGAATTGAACAAAGACAATGGGGATTCCTACGGAGACAGCCACGGCAGGTTAATCTTTCATGGGTAGTTAAATTCTACTCCAATTTTCACATGCCAACCGTGCAGTCTGTCTATGTCTGTCAGAAGCAAGTTCCCATAACAGAAGAGGCCATTCAACGAGTTTTAGATCTTCCCCTGCTCCAGAAGGATTGGACGCATTCCAAGAAGCCTCTTTCAAGCGCCAGACATACCAATTTGACTGGAATGCCGTTCTCAGAGTTATAGCACAACCTAGCAGCAGATGGATCTATGGATACCATCGATCTCGACCTAAGAGCATATTGGCTTCAGCACTCACCTTGGAGGCTCCAGTTTGGGCACATATTATGTCCCATTACGTCTTTCCGAGTACTCACGAGTCCTCCTTCACTGCAGACATGGCTGCTTTACTCTGGTGTATCCTTACAGACCAGCACCTCAATTTACCAAGACACATTCGGCATGCTATGGGACACGTACAGATTGCAGGTAACATACCTTTTTCCGCCTTGGTTTCAGATCTAGTCTCAGCAGCCAGAGTTTCCTACAAAGCTGGGGACACCAAGGCCATGATTCCATGAGATGATCAGTACGTCCTTAACGGGAAGTATATCAAACCTCCAGCAGCCACTATCAACCGGAGCACAGAACCAACGTAAGATATCCCTTCTCCTACCACATCACAAGCACCTTCAATAAACCAACTGCTTCATCAGATACTTGAGAAATTGGACCGGCTTGACCGGAAAGGAAAGCAAAGGGAGCGCCGTAACAAGCGCAGATTTACATACCTCAAGGAGCTGCTTGTTGGTAACCGCCCACCTGAAGAAAACCCAGACACCCTGGACTCCACTTCATTTACCAGCACAGGGAGCCATGATGGTCCCGATTGCGGAGATGCTGTTACCAGCCCCCCTTTGTTCCTGACTGATGGCACCGAGGACGGTGCCAAGCTTTAAGTGTGGGGGGGTCGGTCAGTACTTGACTTCCGGAGGTAATTTCTCTTTCTTAACACTAATAAAATAGGATATTTATTTATTTTTATTTTATTAGGATAAGGATAGATAGCATAGTAATAGGTAATTGCAAGCATGTTCTATTTGGTTGAAAAATAATAAGCTTCTTTTCAAAGACTCTATTTTGAAAAAATTTCACTAATATAAATCAAAACTTTTGTGTTAAACTTATTTGGAAGTTGTATTTTGAACATAGTTAAAAGCTAGAACACACAACCTGTGAGACTTGAGCCTAATGACATGGTTACATTATTTAACCATAAAATTTTATTCTTGTGTGTTTGCTTCTCTATGATTGTGATCTATATTTTGTTCCATCCTATATGTCCAATGTTTAATGTGTTATATGTATGCATATGATTGAGGCCATTATTTTATTAACTCACTTATCCCAAATAGCCTACCCTTCCATTACCTTTGTTAGCCAACTTTGAGCCTTTTTAAATCCCTTTGTTCTATATTTTACCACATTACTAGCCTTAAGCGGAAAAAAAATAATACCCCAAATTGAATCTTTGGTTAGCTTAAGATAAAAATTGTGTGTCAATTAAGTGTGGAAAAATTGTGGGAACATGGGTTAATAAGGGAATGTGTCATGATAAAATGTTGGGAATTTGGGTACCTACTCATGTGAAACTAGAAAAATAAAAAAATTCATGTGCATTGGCAATGTTATGTTTATTTTTATGCTTCAAAAAAAATCCAAAAATATTCAAGTAATTAAGTGATTAATAAATGAATAAGGGGACAAAATTACCCCAATGTTAAGTTAATGAGAAAAATCAATGTACATGTGATACAAGTTAAAAGAAGAGTTGATGCATGAGTATGTAATACAAAAGTGGGAAAACTTTGGGTAACTAGGCATGAATTTAAAAGTATAGAGTGTATGTATAGGTAGGAGCTTAGGTTAATCAAGGATTCAATTTATAGCTCACTTAGCCATATATATACCCTCACCTTTACCTTGGCCCCATTACAACCTTAAAAAGACCTCATGATGTTTGCATTGGTACATTAAATACTTGTTGATTCGTTAGGTGAAGAACAAGGTTTAGAAAGCATGATTAGAGAAGAGCAGAGTGATTACCCTATACACTAGAGTGACTAGAGTGCATATACACCATCAGTAAGGGTTCAATGCTTAATCCTATGTTCCCTGCTTTCATGAGCTGTCTTCTCACAAGTTTAAATTGCTTTTACTGTATAATTTGAATTAGTGGAATTTGATTTATTTTTGTCTTAAAAGAACTTATTTATTTTTAACTAAGTAGACAAAAAATCATTTTAGCATATAGTTGCATTCAAATACATAGGTTGCATTGCATTGCATGAGTCTTACTTTTTCCTACTCATTTATTTTATCTCCTTAAGCTAAGCATGAGGACATGCTAATGTTTAAGTGTGGGGAGGTTGATAAACCACTATTTTATGGTTTATCTTGTGTTTAATTGAGTGATTTTTATCAAGTCTTCACCCACTTATTCATATGATTTGCATGATTTTATAATCACTTCCTAGTATTGTTTTATGATTGAAAACTTGCTTCCTAGAGATCTTTAATTAGTATATTTTAATTCTCCTTTATACCATTCGATGCCGTGATCCGTGTGTTAAGTGTTTCAGGCTTTATAGGGCAAGAATGACTTAGAAAATGGAGAGAAAGCTTGCAAAAATGGAAGGAACACAAGAAAGCAAGGAGATGACCAGTGAACACCGACGCGCGCGCATGGCTCACGCGAGCGCGCGGAATAGAGAAAATTGCAGCGACGCGTGTGCATGCCTGACGCGTACGCGTGGATTGGAGTCTGCACAAATGACGCGAACGCGTGGACGACGTGTACGCGTGACAAGGAAAAATGCTGAATGACGTGCACACATGGACGATGCGTATGCGTGACCTGCGCGATCTGCAGAATTAACAAAAAACGCTGGGGGCGATTTCGGGCCGCGTTTTGACCCAGTTTTTGACCCAGAAACACAGAATAAAGCCAGGAAACATGCAGAGACTCAACACACCTTTTCACAGAGAGAGATACATTCACATAATCTTATTAGAATAGTTTTTAGGTTTTTAGATTTGAATTTAGAGAGGATTACTTTCCCTCTAGGTTCTCTTTTACTTTCATAGTTTATTAGTTTTGCTTTTGGATATTGAAGAGTCATTACCTTCGTTGAAGATACTATTCTAGTTTGTTTCCTTACTTACTCTTTTATTTATTTATTCCATATTCTTAATTCTTGTCTAGAGTGGTAATTGGATTATTTTCATGAATTGTTAGTGAAGAGGATTACTTTTACTTTTAATAAATTTCGAATCTATATTTTATTCAGTTTACCATGCCTTCTTCTTATATCTTTATGAGCGCTTTATTCATGTTAATGGAGTAGATTCCATACTTGACATGGGAGTTGATTAAAAGGAGACACTTGAGTTGGAAGGCTTAAGTGCTGATTAAACTGGAAGTTGTTGGTTGGTTCTGTATTTACTAACGCTAGACCTCCTCAAGGGAGAGGACTAGGATTTGCGAATAAGAGTTAGCTCAATCGCTTGACTTTCCTTTATTTAGTAAGGGTTAACTAAGTGAAAACAACAACCTTTTTGATACTACACTTAAGAGATCCCAACAAGGATAGAACTTCCAATTAATCATTCCCCCAGTCAAGGCTTTTTATCTAGAATATTAATAATCATTCTTAGTTTTTATTGCTTTAATTTATAATTATTTAATTGCTCGTTATTCAACTCTCAAACTCTCTCGGAAACTCCTAATTAATAAATTAGTACCCTTTCTCGCAACTCGTTGGGAGACGACCTGGGACTCATACTCCCAGTATTTTTATTTTAACTTTTTGTGACAACCTTTTTAAATTGATGAGGCGGATTTTTGCTGGTTAAGAGCTATACTCGCAACGCTATTCTATTATATTATAATCTCTTAATTGGTCTAACTTCTGCCGCTCGTCACCGGTTCATTGGTTTTTTCCCGGTTTTCTCTCCAGCGGTTAATAGAGGAGGACCGGACCACTTGCATCGCCGGTTCGCGGTTAAACTAGTCGAACCGGCCAGTTCAGTCCGGTTTTCAGAACCTTGGCAATGAGTGAGTGTGGGTTAGGTAAAAAAAGGATAATGGTGAAATTGGAGATTTTAATAAGAGGAGTGTTAGGGGACAGCAATTTTTGTATTTTGTAATTATTAATTGGCCATCAATAGTGTTTTTAATGGTGTGAGACATCCAGTGGTGGAAGATCACTCATTTTTCTTTTGATGGTTAAATGCTGGCCACAAAACAGAAAAGTTGCTGGCTCCCTAAACTTTCTCTTTCAATAAAATTAAAACGGTAGAGTAGTAAATTAAACTAAATATAGTTCAATATAATTATTTTTAAGAATACTACTTATTTATCAATTTATAATTTATTTTCAAACAAGTACGCTAATCTA
>NC_029794.2:15482771-15487996 GCF_000816755.2 Arachis ipaensis | reverse complement strand
AAAATTTGATTTAATTACTTTTTATTTCTAATTTTCTTAAAATAAAATTCTCAATAAATATAATAAATCATAAATAATTTATTATTTAATTTTCAAAAACTCGAGATGTTACATATTGAGTCAGATATAATTCTTGTAGACATCCATCAACATTTGGTGATTTAGAGTGTTACGGTGTAGCTGATATCTTTCGAATGTGCTGATCAACATTGTCAACATAGATCAAGAAATATTTTTGTTTCTCTTTTGCTCAATGGAAGTAAAACTTGTTGAATACAAGGTTGTTTCTCGAGTTTAAACCATACAAGACCAATCACTTGTTAAATCACAATAAAAAGAAAGTTCTCCAACAGATATTAAGTGATGAACTTGTGTTCACTTTTCAGTTTTGACTTTTGACTACTTTAGTAGAAGACCAGTGTAATGAATATGGTTAGAATGCACATAAACCATATTTATTAACAACTTCATTTGCAGCTCTAAAGTCACCACCATAAGCGGAGGAAGAATCATTTGCAATCTGATTCAAGAAAAACTACTCTTCCACTTTGTTTTCAACATGAGACTTTGTTCCTTTCTTTGAGAAAGTGGAGGATGAAGAAGAATAAAAAGATGATGATGATTCTGCAAATGTTGATGGCATTACTTTCTTTGAGGACGTCGTTTGAGTTCGAGGGACTAATTTGTCTCTTTTTTTATCTCTTCCTACACATGTGCATCCGTAACGATTATATAAATAAAATGGGAGCCACATCACACGTCTCCGTTACGTTTAATGGACCTGGATGGACGGAGGGATCAAGATGTCCAACTTTTAAAGAGGTCAGAAACTTAAAAGTATTTTCTAATCCTCGGGGACTTAAATGTCTAGGGGGCAAAAAGTTAGGAATCTATTTGTCATTTTCTAAAAAAAATAAAGGCATCATGTGCAATGCATATTTTTGTCAAAAATTAACTATAATCTTCATTTTTTTACCAAATATCACTCTTCACCAAAGAGATCCCTAATTATATAAACTATCATATCAATAACTAATTGAGGCATGACTAAATCAAAACATTTTAAATTTTACTTTAAGGAAAAAAAATTATTTTGAGGTGTACCTGAAATCGATTGTAGGAAAATGGATTTGAAAAGAAAGTTGGAGATGATGGTAAATGCGCCTGGGGTGGCTTCACGTCAGCTCCAGAACAACAATTGCAGGTACCTGCAAAGGAGTCTAATTCCTAAGTCAGCAAGAATTCAAGTAGGGATAAGTCTAGAGTGTATAAATTGGACCTTCATTCCTTGCAGTTACCCAAGCGACGTTGATAAACATATTCTAGCCCGCCAAACTGGCTTTTCAAGAAGCCAGGCACGTCCATCTCTTTCTTTTCGCATTCAATTATTATGGTAGGTAGAGGGCATTGTCAATTAAAATGTAAATGTATGTCTGGAAATGAATGAAGGAGGTTTCAAACTGGTTTATCAATGCAAGGGTTCGTCTAGCAGAAGAAGAATGCTTGGGGTGAGTGATGGACACATTTGGATCAATGGAGCTTGATTTCTCTTCATACACCCAGCAGCAGCAGCAACAGCAGGGTTTCAATGGGGTTTCTTTGACTCTAGGGTTACAACAGCACGGTGGAAGCGGGGTGAGTCTGGCGTTCCCTCTTCCTCCGGTGAGCAGTCATCATAGCTCGCTCTTCTACGCAACAACAATTGATGCTACTATGCCTACTATTGTTGGAATGGCACCGAAAAACCAGGATGCCATTGATGCTGCTATTGTTGGAATGCTTGCAGATCCTAAAGAGGTTTAACTTCTTTCATAAAGCTTAGTGTCCATAATTTTAATCCTTGATTTCATTATTCGAAAATCGTGCCAAAAATTGAACATGTATATGCCTTGTGCTGTAGGTAAGGGCTAGAATCAGAGATGTTCACTTTTTACCTTTCAATTCTATTGACAAGAGAACTGCTCTGACTTACATTGATGCTGATGGAAACTGGCACCGTGCAAGCAAAGGCGCTCCGGAGCAGGGAACAATTTTTAGTTTATTCATGATTTGTGAGAGGTTCTGGCCTGTTCCATTGATGCTGATATGATATTCTTTGTTATGATGAATAGATCATGAACTTGTGTAATCTAAGGGATGATGCTAAGAAGATGGTTCATGCCATTATTGACAAGTTCGCCGAAAGAGGCCTTCGTTCCCTAGCCATTTCAAGACAGGTTCTTACATCAAAGTCTTCATGCTTTAATTTTTCAGTACATGTTCCCAAGTTTCTTGTAAATAATAATAATAAAGAGGATATGAATCTGAAGCATCTTCTCTGCTACTGCAGGAAATTCCTGAGAAAAGAGATGTTAAAATGAAATAATACTTAAAAAAGAGATGATTTAATAATATTAATTAACATCTTAATATATCTACATATGTGAAATATTATATTCCCTGCCACTTCCAAATTTGTTAATTAGTTTTTTTAGTTCAGTATATTTTTGAAAGGAGAATATATATTAAGATTTCATTCCTATGAAAATATACTAAACTATCTGATTTGTTTGATAAACTGAGTTTGCAAATATTTAAGGCTAGAGTGGTTATCCTTTTTAGTTTATATTCTTAGCAAAGGGAGCCAGATTGAGCCAAGACCAGGTACTAATTATTAGAATTTATCTCTCTCTAGATAGCTAGTTAGTTATATTTGATTTATTATTAATAATGTTAGTGGAGTAGATAGTAATTGAATGCCTTGCAGAGTGAGTTCCTGAACTTTGAGAAAGCTAAGAGAAGGATAGAAACAAGATAGAGCCAAAGAGGTTAAAAAGATAGCTACTCTTAATTAATAATGAGTTCTTATCAAATAGCATATTTCTTGTGAGACTGCTAGTTTAGTTTTTTCTTCTACAAAATGCTGGTAGTTTGCTATTTATTTGAGCAATTATTTATTTCTAATGTTCAATTTTCTTTTGCATGTAATATTTATTCACACGGACATGAATAGTGAAAATGTTGGAAGGGTCTGTAGCAAACTTTTTAAGCATCTCTAAGAAAACTCCCAATGTAATAGAACTAACAATATTTCTTAGTTTGATACTTTGTATAGGAGTTATTACTTTTGATTTGCAACACTAAAAAATCATATATTATGTTTAATACTTTGAGTTATATAATATTGTCTATGGATTATGATTTTTTATTGTGGAATTTAATAAAAAAAATTTTAGCACAATAAGAACAACAGTAAAAACTGCAATTTTAAAAGATAAAAAATATCACTTTTATTCGGTAAAAAGGGCAGTTTGTAATTGCCATTTTAAACAACATGAAACGCCATTTTAACCCAGTAAAAACGGCAGTTTCAAATGCCGTTTTGACCAATATAAATGTCACTGTTAGGGTAAAAATGGCAGTTCAAAAATGCCATTTTAACTAACAAAAATGCCGTTTTAACCAATCGAAAATGCCATTTTTACCTTGAAAATAACGGCGATTTGAACCGCCGTTTTAACCAACCAAAAACCGCTGTTTTAACCTATCCAAAAACTGCCGTTTTAACCCAAAAAATTGTGACGGTTTTCTGAAACTGTCGTAATAACCAGAATGGCGCCCAGAATTACGTCACTTTCTAAAACTGCCGTTCTTGATAATAATGGCAGTTCAAACCGCCGTAAATACCTAAAAAACCGTCGTTTTAACCAGACTTTTTTGTAGTGCATTAGGAGAAGAGATCTTATCCGATCAAGGTGGGAAGTTATCCCCTCATTGTTTGGGAGGTTATAGTAGAATGGCGGTTAAGCTGTTGTAATCCCCGTAACTGAAGTAATGGAGGGGGAGCTCTGACTTGCTCCCGAAGCCCAGTCGAACTCAGGTCTTAGAGCCCAAGTCTAATGTTATTCGGGTATATGGACCCGCCGATTGGATCTGACCTCCATAACAGGCTAGGTTGTGAGGACATTTTGAGGACCATCTTCGAGTAACAGTCTAAGTCATAAATACGAATCCTTTGTTTGTTGGTCACCGAGCTTGGCATGTTGAGAGATCGACAACTGTCTGAGTAGGAGCCAGATCGATCTTATTGTTGGAGTCAGTCGTGATGTCTTGTTTCTCATGTCAGATTATGCTTAACACAAGACGAATCTCTGCATGGTTTCACTATAGATCAAGTCAAAAACATCATGTAATTCTTGGAGAGCATGTACATTGTTTTAATTGCTCTCGTGTCTTTTCAGTTTTCTTGATAACCGCACCTAGCATTTAAATCCTTACAAAATTACCATAATGCCCCTACTTATACTTATTTATAACCCTTCTCTTTCTTTGCATTCTTCTTTTTTCGCTTGATTTCTCTTCATTCAACTTTGTATTCTCTCATTTCTATTTCCTTTGTTGGTGCTCCCAGGATTTACAAAGTGTTCTTTGCTTTTTCCTAATTTCATCTTCATTAGGTTGGTTCTTTTTCACTTTCACCATGCTTTATGCTTTACTCTTTCTTCTTTTTCTTTTCATCTTGCCAATATACTATTATTTCTGATGCTATGTGATTCTTGATGCCTTCCACAGGCAGTGACGCTGCCGTCATGGTGGTGGCTTTGTTCCTGAATAAGTGCTTGTTTTTTGGAAGTTTTGATTGCTTGTGGTCCCCACCACACAAACCTTTTTTTCTTCTTTCACGTTTTTAAATAGTCATTCAATTTTACTTTTGTAGGTATCTGACCTCATAACCAAATCGATTGTTAATGAGATGCCTTCCAACATACTTGTAAGTTTAGCTTAGATGGATACTACTATCTCGAGCGTCCCTTACTTTATCTACATGTACGAGTGTCTCTTTATAATGTTGGGATAAAGATCCTTTTTATCAAGTTCGAGTATGTTGTCCTTTACACATGTAAAGTGACTCCTACTTAACTCCATCCAAACTTTTAGACCTTCATGCTAGGATTCCAGGTTATGTGTTGGACACTTTGACTTGTTTGCTCCCTCCGGGTTTTCCTTCACCTCTTCACCTGGCAAAGCCCTTCAGTGTCAAAAAACAACAATAGGTTTCTGTCCGAGCTCACCAAGATTAGAAGATCTTCCAGATTTTTTAGGACTCTTTCCACGATTTTCAAAAACTTTTACTTTAAGGTGAGGCCCTGCCCGACTTCCAACCTTTTCTCCAAAACAAAAAAGACGAGTACATATTTCGCATATATTAGCATTCTGAACTTGAGAGTGACGACCTTAATGAGGAG
>NC_029794.2:15481430-15482487 GCF_000816755.2 Arachis ipaensis | reverse complement strand
CATTTCCACGAAAATGCTCTTCATCGAGCTACTGAGTTTTATTCGAACCGAGTTAGGTAGATTTTTTTTTATAATATAGTTATGATATACTTGCTGCTTATTCAATTTTCTCTTTTCTTTTTCCTGCAGAGAGGATGACCAGCGCATCTGAATCCTACAAGCGCATGAAACAAGGATGAAACCATGGAAGTTGAGCGGCGAGGAACAAGTTTATGAGAGTTTATAGCTATGGCGGTGGCTAGAAAATTTAGTGGATAGTGTTATTGTCTTTCATTGTTCGGAAGAGTCGGGGAGGTAGTGTGGAGGATTGAAAATTGGGGTGAGGTAGAAATATAATTATAATTGGAAATTTGAGATTAGATTGTTTAAGAAGAGGATAATTTGAAATTTTAGATAGGTTTTTACTGTCCGAATATTTTAGTTAATATAGCCCATCTTTTATAAGTACAACGTAAATTTTAATTTTTCGTAGTAAATTTGTCAGCATTTTTAAACACAAAAAAGTTATGTATAAATAAAAAATTAACTACTAAATTAGTTACTATATATTTATATATAAATAATATATATATTATTTAATTTATTTTTAATATGTATTTTGAATTTTAGTATATACTCCTAGTGAAAGTACCCGTGCTACGCTTGGGATTGATCATGGTTTGCTGGTTTAAAGCTATTATTATATTTTGATTAGAATGGATCCTGACATCACGAGGGATGCTTCATCTATCATTGATGAATTATAAGATTTTATTAACTCCCCTGAATGAATGGAACTCGTAAGTGCATCTTGTGCATGCATTGATTCGAATGATGAAAAAGGAATTTATCAATTTGGTTTTATTTTCTCTGCTTATACTTTTTAAATTAGGTGTCTGTTTTGGTACGATAATAAATTTATACATATCGATACGTTAAAAATATAGACAAATAATAACATAACATGTAGAATTTATTTTACACATCAGTATTTAATTTTTTTAAAAAGATATATATCATATCACTACTTTTACTAAAATACCCTTATAATTTAATAAAAATAAAAAATATTATTTTA
>NC_029794.2:15424750-15481368 GCF_000816755.2 Arachis ipaensis | reverse complement strand
GTTTAATTTTACAATTTCAAAATTTAAATAATTTAAAAAACAAAAACAAAAAAAATAATTATTTATCTATACTAAAAAAGATTATTTCAATCTTATTGACATCCTCCATGAACCCTAATCAATCATTCATACAAAAAAAATAAACAAATCTAAAAAATACTAAAAAATTATCACTTTGTTCTTTGTTTTCCTGGGTTTCTCACCCAATCTTCATATCTCTTCTCTGTCGCTGTTGTTAGTATCTCTCTCTCTTCTCTTCATCGTCTCTTCTCTCCGGTAAAGAAGATGAAGAAGTTTTCTCTACGGCTCCCTGCCAAGGTCACCGCAGCATCCGTCGCGTGCCTCACCCAGTCGAGGAGAATGTCTTCGCGTCAGAGAGCGTCACCGCCTTCCTCGTTCTAGAGAGCGTCACCGTCTTCCTTGTTCTTTATCACCGTCGCCAGCCTCTTCCTTCCAGTAACTCCTTCTCTATGATTTTAATTATTATAGCATTGTTGTGAAAAAAGAAGGAATACGAAATAACTATAGCGAATACATAAGATGGATTGGTTAATTACAAATAATTTTGCATTGTTTGAGCTAAGAAAGACAAATACAATGCATAGTATGAACTAAAGTGTGTGATTGCATTATTATTATTCTTGTTTCTGAACAATCTAATTGACAATGATGTATTTGGATATAAAGGTTGAATTTTAAGACATTGATGCTGAATTGGTGGTTAAAAACATGGAAGATGTTTTGTCTATTCTTCAAATTTGTTAGTATGGCCACTACAAGAAAAATCACTTTTAGCGGCCATTTATTTTGATTTTAGCGGCAATAAAAATAGCAACTAATACATTTACCGGCAATTAGACATTACCCGTCTTATGCTTTGTCGCTAAAAGGGTTTAGCGGCAATTATAACATTTGTCGGTAAAGACCGTTTTAATGGCTGCAAAAAGTATATAACTTTTAGCGGCCATTTTCTTGGCAATTTATATGGCCACCAAAAGTAATTCTAAGATTGCTATGTTATTCACTTTTAGTGGCTATTACTATTGCCGCCAAAACTCATTTTACCGGCAATTTATATGGCCACTAAAAATAAATCTAGAATTGTAATGTTATTCACTTTTAGTTGTCATTACTATTGCCGCTAAAATCTTAAGACTTTTTTAGTTATATTATACTCATTTTCTTAAAAGTAACGAACTATCTTTTTTCTAGAATCAAGTATATATTTTTGCCAACAATAATTATTATTATGCATAATATAAATATACTAAAATTAATTACTACAAAATGAGATATTTCATTAAACTCAAAATATTGATACACAAATTTCTCATGAAAAGTAATAAACCATGTTACAAATCTAACAACAAAAAAATACTACAAGCCTACAAGCCTATAACGATGTAGACCAGTTAATACAACTTCAAAAGGATTAGGCGCAAAGGTAGACCAGTAATTGTATTTTGCTTCAGCAGTATTAGCAAGAATACCTGAAATATATTTCATAGCTATCAATTGCAATAAAATGGAAGTTTCTTCTAATACAAAGCTAATACTTTCTAAATATTTTAGGATCAAAATGGCGGAGCAAAGGCCCATTCCAATCTTTTGGTTAGTTTAGCAACTTGTTCCCTAAAAGTGAATTATATTAATTTCAGCTAAAAATAATACTTCCATCATATTAATTCAGCTTCTTCCTAATGATTTAGTAGGTTTATGATTAAGGTTTGGTGCTATGATGACTTCTGAAGCTAAAGATCCAACAACATTGATAATGCACATACATTTAAATGCTAGAGAAAAAGTTTAAAGAATTACCTCTTCTACAAGATCCCCAGCATTTCCTTTGACAAGTTCACAAAGATTGTTTTCAGTAAATGATTCATTGATCCAGAAATTGATGTACAAGGATTACATGGTGATTTTATGATCCTCGCAACCTCATATTAAGCTCTACTTAGAAGAAAGAAGATTCTAGAGCAGCAGTTTAAGAGCTTCAATTTTAAACAGACTCTTGACACTGAAATAATCAATGGACTACAAAAGCAGCAACCTATACTACTAAAAAGAAAAATGTGCAGTCTTATATACCATTCTTTCTGAAAGAGTTGCAAAAGACAGATACAAGCTAATGCAAAATATAGCAAATGTTATGTAACATACATGAACAGTTTGCATTTGGTGTAGATCTGCAAGAGCTTTTTGCCTCGACTACCATAGAAAGAAAATTAATCATAAAGCATATAACATAGTAAGAATACTATCCAAATATAAAACTAATCAATGAATTTAGATACGTGAAGAAAAAACATTTTCCAAGAATACTAATAAGTATAAAGTAGTGTGTACGGATTGATTGCTGGCCCATCGCTCATAATAATGCGTGTACCTGTCCAATGAATCTTAAATACTAACAATATAGAGCATGTCAACAAAGAAAACTTAAATCGAAGGCATTTATAAGCTACTAACACTGAATAAAAGGATTCAATCTTAAATACTAATACAATATTATGCAGCCTGCATATTAAAGAGTTGTATATAACATGAGTAAACTATCATCTTGACATTAGTTTAATTCGTTTCACTGTCATGGGATCAAATCTCAATAACCTTACACTTAATCCAATGTAGTAAACTAAAAAAATTTTGTAGAGTGCTCCTTAACGCTCGACTCAAGAGCTCTGCTGTTGCTTTATTGTTAACAGTCTTATAACTTAAGCAAAGCATTTTAACACTGAAATAAAAAAATATTTTACTTCCAAAGTCCAAACAATTTTTCATAACAAAACTACCGTTCACCTCTCAATAAGTTGGGTAAAAGTTAAACAGAATTTCCTTTAGGAAAAGTGGAAAAGCAGTTCAAGAAAAGACAGAGCATAGCCCGGTTACAATAATAATAAAAATGATATAAAGTAAAAGGCATGGGCAATTAATAATTAACACCCAAATTTCAAATAATGATTTAACAGGATGTGGATACTGATACATCAGCAACAATCACATGCTTAGTGAGTAGTTGGGCATAAAAAAGAATACATGATAAAACCAGTATTTTCTTTTAGGTTCCCTGAATAATATAAATGAATAGAAGTACATAAACAGTTATCATTTTTCACAGAAGTTCAAAAGATTTCAGGGAAAACAAGAGTAATTTTTAAAATTAACACCAAATAAGTTCAAAACTTGTTGTGCAACACCAAAACTTAAAGCATGAAATGAAGTACATGTGAGAATATATTTATTTATTTCAATTAACTCATTTTAAGTTGATGTCAAGCAAAGACAAGGAACTAGATAAGACCAAAAAAGAATTTACATAGGCAACTGCGAACCAATCTCTTCCCCAAAAGACCAGGGTTCATGATCGTTTGTGCCTTCTTCAGAATGACCTTTGCAGAAGGGAAACAAGGAACCTACACCCATCCACTTCCAAAAATCCTAGGTGTTGCATTTCCAGCAAATCCCCTAAGATTAGGACCAGAAAATGGCTGACCACTGAGTCCTTGAACACAACAAATGCAAAAAATGAAGGGATGCAGAAAACTTACTGGATTCCAATTTTAAGTTGTAAATACATAAATATCCAATAAACAATATTACCTTGTAAAACCATTGACACACTCAACAAAGACAAACTTCACAAAATAAATTCAGAGTCAAGCTGCAGAACTGCATCTTACTATTATATAACTGAATCACATCCTACTTGCATGTATTGCCCACAAGTTTATTATAAAACATGCCTTAAAAATAGCAAGTTCATTCATATCATTCCATATGCCATCAACACCATTGGAAATGAAAAATTTAACTAGATTATCCCATAGAAGACAAACCTGCAATATATAGGATGGATATTCCAAAATGGAGAACATAAAAAGGTTAAATTCGAGATGAGAACCCCCACTAAGTTCAATTTGTCAATTCCACCACCTGTAACATATCACTGGAACACTTACAGCATTATAAAACTAGCTAGCATTTACCTTATTATAATAACATCAGTAAAATCTGGTCCATAAATGAGGCTCTTGTGCCTTCTACCCGACAACTCCCTTCCTCGTTCATATGACAGTAGCGGATCAACAACTGGCCAATTACCAAGGTTCTGTAATAAGTAACGTGACATGCCATTTAGATAATAACTTATAGATTGATTAGACCCTAAATTTAAAATTTGAAATATAATCCTTGTATGATAAATTGGTAGATATCTTAGAAATTACCAACCACTCTACCAGCTACTGATTAAGACAAACTTCTGCTGAAATTGGCCTACTATATAGATTTTGGACTATCCTACTCCAATATCTTAGCCAATTATTAGAAACAATAATGTCTTACCGTGGATCATAAAAAGATAGATGCTGTATAAACAAACCTATTTACCTTCCAACAATGCCATTACATAATAAACCATAGGCAGGTTTGTTTTACTTATTAGCTCTACTCGATTATTTTTTCTGATAAACCACCACATTCTTGAACTAACAATGACAATATTCCAAATTCCAGTGAAAAATATAGCATGGAAAAGAAGGAACATTGATTTAGTTACCTCCATTACTCCATAGCAGTTGCATTATACAGAGGCAGAGTCACCGGAAACTAGTGTTGTTTCTAAACCATGGGAATTGTAGCCGTTGCACACACATGACACACAAAAGAAACACACAAAAATCACAAAGTATTCAAAAATCTCAGAATCAGAGAAATTGAAGATGAAAACCTAAATTGAGATATTGCAGTGTGTTTGAGAGGTTGAATTGAGAATGAGATTTGATGAGTGTAGTGCGCGTGAGATTAGCGATAGTGCATGTCGCGGAAGTGAGAATCTGATCAAGAACCTCCTCAAGCTCTGCGTCGGACTTCCATGCCACCATTAACGATGGTGTTGAAAGTGAAGGTAGTGCTGCAGGTTCCGCCATATTTTCGTTTCTTCCTTGGCGAAATTGGTGATAGGAACCGAACCTAGCAATGGAGATCTGAGACACGAACGAACAAGAATAGCGATGCGGATCTGAGGGGGGAAGATGAAAACATGAAGAATGATCAATTTGAATGAGTGTGAATGATTGAAGGATGATGGACGATCGCCGGTGATGGTATGGCCTATGGCGATGGTCGGCGAGGGAGGGAATGACTTGAGGAGTTTCTCTTTTGGTTACTTGAGTTAGGGAAGAAGTTCTGATTGAATTATGACGAGTTAAAAAAATATAATAAAAAATTAGCAGCAATATTGACAATGGCCACTATTGAGTTAGAGAAAATAGGATTAAAAGAATAAAAAGTTGCTAATTTAACGGTAATAGTAATAATTGCCAGTATAATATATAGTAATAATGGAAATTATATAATTGCCATAATAACATAGCTTAAACAAAAGAAATAATGGCTATTATATTATGGCCACTAAAAATTTGTCGTTAAAACTAATTTTTTTTGTAGTGTGGCAACATCAATCAATTTCAATTAATCAAATATTGTTGACGATTTTATGATGTATGTGTAACAAGTATCAGGTTCTAGTTCATGTGATTTTCCATGTCTATATATTCTTTTAAACACTTTAATTTCTCTTGCTGCTGGATTAAGCAGAAAAGACATTCCCAAATTTGATGTGTTCTTGTTGCCTTTGAAGAAGGGGTGGTGTAACTTGAAATTGAAACCATTACATCATGGATTTGGATACCTATAGACAAACTTCCTATGATGGTCTTGGCTTTGGTTAGATCTCTAATTCATTCTTTTTATTTATTTGTTGAGTGTGTAGAGGCTGAAAAGGAAAAAACCTTAAACCCTGTCAATGCTAAACTTAACTACTCAAGGATGGTAGATAAGAAGAGTTTAGTTGCTATTTTTTACTTTTAATTATTAGAGGCGGTAACAAACAGCTTTAACAACAGCAATGTTATAGCAGAGAGTAGTTCTAGAATTGCTTACAGAGCTCATCTTGATAAGAATTTCCACTCAGCTATTAAGAAAGCAGATAGTGATGCTGATAGAGAATTTAAGGTGATGTTCCTCTATTACTATTAAAAATTAGAAGATATCCATATCAATATTTAATATCTAGGTTTGCTGCACTCATTTGCCTTTGATGGTTACATCAAACTGCAGAATGAAGTGAGTTGGCTGAGCAAGATTCGGCATTAGAATATCATAAAACTCATGGCTATTGTATTCATGGTGAATCAAAATTCCTTGTTTATGAATTGATGGAGAATGGATCATTGGAAACTCAATTGCATGGTACATTAATTTCATTTCATTCATGTTGATTCAGAAGAAATACATAAAAATTTTCTATAGTTGGGAACTAAAGCATCTTATATTGTTTGTTTATATTAACCATAATTGTAGGGCCTAATCGTGGTTCATCTTTAACTTGGTATCTCCGTTTAAGAATTGCAGTTGATGCTGCCAGGTGATTTTGTCACACTTAGTCTGTCAAAAATTGCTAGTAAAGTATTCTTGTCTTGTATATACCATAATGATTAACGACTAATGCATATTTGACTTTGTTAGAGCATTAGAATATCTACTTTGTAACTGATGTTTGAGCTTTAATAACCTATCTTTTGTACTAGCTATCAAACATGCATCACAATCTTGAATTCTTGATCATGAAAGCATTTAACAAATCATTTGACAACATATAAAAACCTTGGGATGGAACAGCCAAATGGCTTCCACTTCCACTTCTCTTAGTCAGAATCTGGCCTCCCATTCTTTTGACAAGTTACTGCTGTGCTGAGATAGGGACAGTTGGAATCATAGAGAGGGTAAAACTCATCAAATACCTATTTTCCAACTGAAAAGTCACATTTCCTCCAAGAACTTTTTCAGGTTTGCACCAAGTTAACATCTTTAAATTCTATGGCAAACCAGCTGAACTTGTCCTCTGGGTTGATTAGTGACAGTGTGCAGTGCAAGATGCTGCAGAAAGAAGAGAAAGGACCACAAGTGAAGCTTTGGTTTTGACATGGAAGCACAAGGTATGAGAGTATAGTATAGTATGACTTGTAGAAGAGAACAAGATCCTTTTGTTTCTACTGTCTTGCTACAAAGTTTGTAGCATACATATAACTCTTTGATATTGTAAAAGTAAAACGACTTAGTATCATTATTAAAATTATTATGTAAGATTTTTTTTCTTTCTTTCATTCTAAAGATAAATACCAAAATGGCTCTTTAAATTGTATTATGCCAAAAGTTAAATAATCAAATTTTAATTTGTGACCCATGTTAGACCTAAATTCATCTCTGACAATGGTAAACAGAGTTGGCACATTAAGTTGATATCATATGCGAATGAAATTAACTTTTTTTTGTGGCAGCGATGGAAATCGCTTAGAATGACGCTATGGAAGGGAGGAAGAGTATCAATTAATGAGTTTGTAGAATAATCCATTAGCAATTTACAAAGTTGTTCAACTTTCTGGCAATAAATATCTATTTAAAGCTTTGTTCTTTAGTCAAAGTTATAATATAATTCCAGTTCAAAAAGGATACAATATAATAATTTATAAAAGAAAGAATAAATGGTTTAATGGTTCATATGAATCAATAATGAAAACTTGTTTGGGCTTGACCTTTCTTTAATATAATTAGTCGCATTCTTGTTCCTCATCATTAGTAGTAACTAAACAGAAAGATCAGATAACTCTTTTTAAGATTTACTTCATTAATACATGTAGCTTTCCTTATGAGTTAGTTTCAACATTTTGGTTTTTATTACATATTCAGAAACTGCTTTTGTTTATTCAATTGCATTCACCAACAACTAATTCTACAAGACAATGGTAGCACTGAATTTATTTAACTACACGTTCCTAATAAACCTCTGTAATATCAGCTTTTGTTATTGTTTATACTTTATACGATAACTAGTAATTTATTTATACCTATATATTGCTAGTAACTTTTAATATTATCCCAAATATGAGAACTTGCCTAGCTTACAACACAGAAGTGGCTCAAGGGATAAAAATACTAAAGTGAAAATTAAGTTTCATCTAAATTCAAATATAATTGAACTAAAGACAGAAACATCAATTTTCAAAAAGAGTCCATAGAAAATATAGTGCAAGATAATTTTTTAAGTAAAAGAGATAAAACTAACAACTCTTAATATAAACCAAACATGACTACATGACAGTTACGAATTTTTAATTTTTGTTTGAATATTTTTGTTTATACTTATTGTAATTCCTGGTAGCAAAGTCAATGACATCATGCAGCATCAACTTGTGGGGCCTTAGAATCAAATCCAACGCAAGTCGCATCTTTATACCATCATTAACCTAAAAAAATATAAATATTTTAGGTTACCAACAAAACTATACACATTAGTAAATGAGGTACTATTTTTTTTAAGCAAAAGAAAATTACATTTATTGTATAACTATACACACTACAACAATATAGATTATTTTTGAAGGTTATATGTGTCAAAAAAGAATTAAAAATCATCAAAAAAACAAGTTTTGAAACTATTTTAATTATAAAAATATATTAATAAAAGTTTTGTCAAAAATAGTATTTTTAACATATAAGTAATTGTCAAAAAAGCTTAATCTTATTTTGATAAATATTGGCCGACAAAAATAATGTTAGAAAAATTTGAGAATATATTTTTTGTGATACTTATTAACCGTAAAAAATATTATAATTTTGACACTTATTGACCATAAAAAATTCTCAACAACAATTTCTTACAATTATTAACCGTGAAATATACTATATCATGGATATTTTTTGACAATTTTTTACCATAAAAAAAACTCAATCATATTTTTTTTGACATTCATTATTATAAAAGTTAAGGTTTCACCTATTATTTTTTTTAAAATAAAAATTACTATAACAATAGACAAAACAAAAATTCTACCACTATGACATGAATATGCTTTCACTTTATCATACATAATCATTGTATAAAATCAAACAAGAACTTTGCAATTTTGATCATTGATCATGATTCAAAACTAGTACAATTATAATATTCCTTATTTAGCATTTGACAAGTATATCAACAACAATTAATACCAAGTACCAAAATCAATACTCCATATCATAATATCATATTAATGTTCTTTTTTGTATAGTGCTATATGAATCACACATAAACTCATCAAAGTCTTGAGCATTAATCAAGTGAAGTAGGATTGTTATCACTTTGAATTATAGGCAACCTTCTATCCAATAGTTGCTTAAGTATTCCTGCCATATGATCTATCTTTCTCTTTAAATCTTCCACCTCTATTTTAGAGTCTTCATATTTTTTTCTGCACATTGAAGTTTTGTTTGGAGATCAAAAAATATAAATGATCTAGGACCCCATAACTGTGTAGGTGTCACGCCAGCCCCATAACTACAAACTCGTCCATGTCGTTCAGGTCCAAATACTTCTACATTCATCTCTAATGTTCCTTCATTTACTTGAGATGATAATTCCTTAAGTAAATCTTAAAAGGGATCAAATCAACCTAATAAAATCAATAAAAATATATGTAAACATAAATATAAAATGCTTTTAAAACATAAATATAAATATCGACATTCACCAGAACATTTCAGCATTAAAATTACTTTTGACTGAGTAGTGAGAACCAGAGGATAATTTTGTGTGAGAACCATGATAATACCAAGACCACACTTAAATGTAATAAAATTGTCCTTAAATTTCGGTTAAGAAATAAAATTGTTATATGTTCTACCTGATTACCTTCGTACTTGTCTCTTGTTTTATTAACTGTGTCATAAATCATATTGTTTGTCTAACCAGTGGCATATAATTTAGTATTTTACAAGCAACCTAAATGAGATAATTGAGATGTTAGAACACAACAAAATATTAGTCGTACCATCAAAATCGACTTGTGTTTCCAAATACAACAATTAGTACAGGTAAATGGATGTAGAATGCTAAAATCTTATTCAAAACAAACAAAAATATGCATTTTTTATTCTCTCTCTCTCTCTCTCTCTATATATATATATATATATATATAAACCTTCACTGATGGGAAAGGAGGGACAAAAAAGAATTTAAAATGCACAATACCATAAGAATTTAGTATTTTAAAGTGCCTTTGAATCCTAACTATGACCAAAAACTTTTCCATACTTCAAACTACTACCTAAATATCATACATAGGATAATTTCAGATAAATCACATATACTTAGGGGTGTGCAAAAAAACTGGTTTCACTGAACTAAATTGAAACTGAACTGAAATTGTTTTAAATAAACCAGTTTTTTTAAATAAAAAACTGAACTGAAACCATAGTTTTTATGAAAATCAGTTTATTTTAAACCAGTTTTTATGGTTCAATTTAGTTTTAAACCAAATAAAAACTGGTTTTATTTAAACTTTAAAATTAGTTTTTACTCTCCCTCTCTCCTCCTCTTTCTCCCTCTCCTCTCTCTCTCTCCCTCATTTCCCTCTCTCTTCCCCTTTCTTTCTCTCTCATCATCCCATCTCTCTTCGTCTCTCTCTCTCTTTCTCCCTCTCTCTCTCTCATTCCTTCTCTCTTCCTCTCTCTCCCTCTTCTTTCTCACTTCCCCTTTTCTTTCTCTCTCTCCTCTCCCTCCTCTCTCTCTCTCTCCCCTCTTTCTTCCTTTCTACCCCTTTTGTTTCTCTCTCTCCTGTCCCTCCTCTTTCTCTCTCCCTCCCTTCTATCTTCCTCTTTCTCTCTCTCTTTTTTCCCTTTTTCTCTTTCTTTCTCTCCCATTCCCTTCTTTTTCTCTCCTCTTCTCTCTCTTTCTTCTCCCTCCTCTCTCTCTTTCTTCTCGTTCTTCCCTTCCTTTCTCTCTTTTCTCTTTCTTTCTCAACCTTCTCTCACTCTATATCCTTCTTCTCTCTCTCTCTCCCTCTTTTTTTCAAAATAAGAAAGAGAATGAGGGAGAGAAAAAAGAGGAAAAAAGAGGGAAGAAGGTGAGATAGAAAAAAGAGAGAGAGGAGAGGAGGAGAGAGAGAGAGAAAGAGAGAGAAGGGAGGGGGAGAAAGAGCGCAAGAAAGAGAGAGGAAGAGAGAGGAAAAGAAAGTGNGAAAGGAGAAGGGAAGAAAGAAGGGGAGAGAGAGAGAAGAGGAAGAGTGAGAGGGGAAAGAGAGAGAGAGAAAGGGAGAGAATGAGAGAGAAAGGAGGGAGAGAGGGGGAGAGAAGAGGAGAAAGAGAGGAAAAGGGGAAGAAAAGAGAAAAAGGGAGAGAAGAGAGAGAGAAAGAGAGAGAGGAGAGAGAGCGATGGGGAGAAGTAGAGAGAGAGGGTAAGAAAGAGAATGTAAAATCTAATTTTATATATTTTAAGAGAGAGAGAGGGAGAGAAAGAGAGAGATGAGGGGGAGAGAAAAGGAGAAGAGGGAGAGAGAGAGAGAGAAAGAGGGATAGGAAGGAGAGAGAGAGAGAGAGAGGGAAAGAAGGGAGAGAGAGTAGGGGGAGAGAGAGAGAGGGGGAGAGAGGGAGAGAGGGAGAGAGAGGGGGGAGAGGAAAGAGAGAGAGGGGGAGAGAGAAAGTGTAAAAACTAATTTTATATATGTTAAAAGTTAGAACTAGTTTTAGCCTATAAACCAGTTTAAACTGGTTTTTTTATTAAAACTGGTTTTATTTTTATGAACTGGTTTAAACTGGTGCATTGTATTGTAAACTGGTTTAAAACCAATTTTTTATTTGACAAAGTAGTTTGGTTCAGTTTCTAAACCATTTAAAATGGTTTAGTGCAGTTTCAGTTCAGTTTATGAAAAAACTGAACCATGAACACCCCTACATATACTTATAGAAAATTCACATTTATTATGCAAATGAAACTCTGCAGGTTGTATTTTGGATACCACTGTCACCCAATTACACCACAGCCCACAAGTTATACATAATCACTTCATAAGCAATGATGATATGCATTGCTCAAGAGCTTTAATAATCAATAACCAGCTTCTGTGGATAGCCAACAACATTACATAAATACACAAATGTAATAAGAATTCTTATGCAAAATAAAACTATGGACAATTTCTAATGTCAATCAAGCATCAAAAGATCCACATGTACCTGTTCAGCTGATAGCACTCTAATGATAAAAAATATTGCATCACACTTTACCATCTTACTACAATTACAAACTAACAATGATTTTTTTATTGGAAGAGTGTTAAAGAATTGAACTATTCACCACAAAGAAACCAATTAGCAACATTAAATGCCAGGCAGAACAGGCAGAAAATTTAACATATCTTTAACAAAATCAAACAAGCAGAAAATTTAGAGGCTTCTTTAACAAGCAGAAAATTTAACATACATAAACTAAGGACAAAACAAACACAACTTTTCAAGACTTCCACAACAAAATCTGAAGCAGAAACAGCTCCTAATATATTAGTACTTTCGACAAAGCACAACTACTTTGTTAATGATTCTATCTTTTGTAGAACTTATTTAAACAATTACACAAGTTATCAAAGAAGGAAGAAATAATTTTGAGAAGTTATCAAAGTAATAAACAAAACTCACAACATGTGATAACATATCTTACAAGTTTTTCTTGAGTTTCTTCATTGCAAGCTTGTCCATTAGCACGGGTATGCGTAAGCTCCCAAAGATGAAGATGGTCAATTTCTTGTCCTGTTTGCTCAAACTGTAGCCACAAATAACATATCTTATAAATATAGCAACTAATATATATCTTCAAATTAAGTCTATAAATTAGTAAAATTTAGATACTGCCTCTTCAGCACTTTGTTGGGCTCCCTTAGCACCAGTGGTATGGGTAATGCTATTTGCAGCTCGACTCATCTTGTTTTGTTGACTTATTTTCTAATAATTAACAAAATATGTCATAACATGTGATAAAAGAGGCTAGTTAAATCTAAGTCAATTAACAATTATTATGTCATGTGAAGTACAAACCTGCCAGCCTTCATCAATCCAAAGATTCACAAGGTAATCCCAATCCTCTTTTTCCATTTCCAATGGTATATTGGCTCGAGCAATTTCAGGGTTATCATAAGGTTCAAAATACCTTTTTCTTTAGTAGATGTCGATAACTCCGATAAGAAGAATTCATTTGAGCCTATACTAAATGCTTTCGACCTTCAACTTTAAAGTATGTCTTAAAAGAACATAACATATACTATTAGTTTGAGTTTATAGACATAAAAATAAAAAAAGCATGTGAAAACATAATAAGGAGAACATGAATATTACCAAAACTAGGTCAAACATCTTTATTTTGTTCTCTATTTTGATATAAGCCCATTCTTTAACCTTTAGTGGTGCATTCTTCACATCACGAACTAGAACAGTACATCTTGATTTGAACAACTTTGCATTTGGACCAACTGGCCTATTCATTCTCCAGTTTATGTCAAGTCTTTTTCCAGCTGATAACTTTGCTAACTCAAGATTGCGTGTAGGTCCTCTCGCTTTTTTTTTCGGTGCAACAAAATCTGTTTAAATCAGTGAGATAATAGGAGCAAGATATTTTTTCAGACATATATTAGTCTTTGATAAATCAGACATTAAGTCCAAGTTGGCACAACATGTTAAATTCTATTCTATGCATTGTTCAATACAAGGAATTTATTTAGACAACAAGTGGAGAAAATACAAAGAAAACAGTAGATTTTAATTTAGAGGACAAAAAAATAACTAGCATTGGAAAAGGACAAAAGAAGCATACATTATACATAGACTAGATGGCATAAGCAGGGTTCCTAGCTAGCCAGATATATAATAATATACTAGTATATAACACTCACCTCTGCAACTTATAATTTAGTAGGGGAAGAATAATAAATGGCTTGTCTTTGTTACACCCTGCACTGCATTGCACGCACCCACCCTGACCCATGCCCCTGCCCCCTCCTTCAGTTTTTAATTACTGCCCTTCTCTTCTCTTCTCTTCTCTTCTCACACCCCATCACCCTTTAAATCTATATGGTATAGCACTAATGTTTTTCTAATTGTAGTCACTAGCTTCAAAGTTTATGGTATGGCATTAATGTCACAAAGAAGATATACAAATAAAATTAGTCATGCAATTAATATTTTTATGTCAGAAAACTAAATCCACCTCATAATAAATATCCAAAAGAGACTAATGAAATTAAAGAATGCTAAAGAATATACCAGATTCGAATTCTTCTTCATCCACTTCATCGTCATTAGAAAGGGAGTCAAATTGCCTTCTAAGTTGTGAGTGACTTGATGAACTTGCTTTTTTTCCATGCACTCTATCATTATTAGAAAGAGAGTCAAATGTCCTTCTAACTTGTGAGTGACTTGATGAACTTTCTTTTTTTCCATGGACTCCATCATCATTAGAAAGGGAGTCAATTTGCCTTCTAAGTTGTGAGTGACTTGATGAATTTGCTTTTTTTCCATGCACTCCATCATCATTAGAAAGGGAGTCAAATGTCCTTCTAACTTGTGTGTGACTTGATGAACTTGCTTTTTTTTTCATGCACTCCATCATTATTAGAAAGAAAATCAGCTTGTTGTAAATGACTTGATGGAGCTAAATTTCTTCTAGATACAAGACTCTGAATCCCTTTATTTCTTCTAGCAGCAACACTATTAATAATCTTTGAGGTCTTTGGCTAAATAAACAAATCATATTCATTATTAAAACCAACAAGAGCACATCAAAAGGATTTCAATAAAAATATTAAATAGAAAAATCCTAAAAACATAATTGCAATTAATTTCTATTAGAAAAGGTTTCAAGTAAAAAAAGAAAATCTATCTATTACTCTATTTATTCATCAAACATATCCTCAGCCACTTCCTCCTCCTCCTCCTCCTCTTCTAAAGGCATGCTAAAATAGTCACGTGGTGTTACTTTTACAACACATTGCCAATTGGAGTTACAAATATCTTCAACATAGAATACTTGCTCAAATTGACATGCCATAACAAATACTTCTTTTGTCTTCAAAGTGCGACCTTTATTTACCAGGGTGACACCATATTCATCTACTTTCACTCCTCTACCATAATTGTCCACATCCCACCATAAGCATTTGAACATTACAACTTTGTTATCATTCATATATGATAACTCCACAATATCCTCAATGACTCCATAATACTCCTTTCTACAATTTAGCTTTACCATAACTCCACTACTTTGAGTTTTTCTATGATTCTCACAATCTTTTTTGTGGAAGATAAAACCGTTTGCTTTGTATCCTTTATAGCATATGGCTTCTCTTGCTGGACCTCTTGCTAAACATAAAAGTTGATGGGTTACTTGTTCATCTTTTTTTTTGTACAAAGATGTAACCTGATTTGAAAAAGAAAAGATATAGTTAAAAAAAGTCTTACATGACTTTAAAAAGTAGTATGTAACCTCATTAAAAAGTAGTATTTAATATTTCATCCATATTTAGGACTTACATGACTTTCAAACCAATCTGAAAATTCTTGATCATGTCGTTTTTGAACATTTCTTGGGTTCTCTTTTTCTAATATTTCTTTATGTTTGCTGCATTTATAAAGGCCAATAAGTTTCAAGCAATACTTCTAAAATAAAAGCTAAATATTATCTAAATACAACTATGCTTACCATATGAAAGGAGTAACTTGATCACAGTTCTTCAAAATATAAAGATGAGATTGCTTTATTTCTTCTAGACTCAATCTTCTTGTCACTTTACAATTTCTTGTGGGTCTTCCAGTTTGCTTGAAAATCGGTAGTACTTTATCCTTTGTTTTAACTTTATAACCATGAGTTATTGCACCATCCCAATTTCTTCCAACTCGATTATGTTTTGTTTCAATACCATTAAAGTATCTTGAGCAAAATAATAAGCATTCATTTGCAAGATATCCTTCAGCAATTGAACCTTCTGGATGAGCTCGACGTACATAAGCTTTTAAGCTACGTAAATACCTTTGTTCAAAAAGGGACAATATATAAGTAAAGGAATTTATTGAACATTTTATCTAAAATATTACATGATAAAATAATATTTACCTCTCAATAGGGTACATCCATCGATAATGGACCGGTCCTGCAATCTTCGCCTCACTTGCCAAATGGATAGGTAAATGGATCATGACATCAAAAAATGAAGGCGGAAATATCATTTCCAACTTGAAAAGTGTGATAATGATTTGTTCTTCAATCTTTTCAAGAGTTTTCACTGTTAGAACTTTTGAGCACAACTCCTTGAATAAACTGCAAAGTCCTATTAATGCACTACGCACATCATGTGATGAAAAAAGACCCCGTAAAATAAGCGGAAGGAAGCACTCTAGAAGAACATGACAATCATGAGTCTTTAAGCCATAAATCTTTTTCTCTTTTAGGTTAATACATCTCCTAATATTTGAAGAATATCCATCTGGTACTTTGACATTTTGTAAAAATTCACACAAACTCCTCCTTTCTTTATTATTCAATTTATAAATGGCATCAGGTAATGACAACACCTTTTCTCCCTCTCTAATAGGATACAAATCTTTCTTTATGCCTAACTCTTTCATATCCAAACGAGAATTTAAATTGTCTTTTGTTTTTCCTGGAATATCCATCAATGTCCCAAGAACATTGTCACATATATTCTTCTCTATGTGCATTACATCTAAATTATGACGCAACAATAAAGTCCTTCAATATGGCAATTCAAAGAAGATGCTTTTTTTCAACCATGGATTGGAACTTCCCATTTCTTTTCCTACTGTACTTCTCTTCCTTTTTTTTAATATCTTTATGATTACTAACTACTAAGCCTTCTAAGTTAAAAACTTGTTGAAAAATATCATCACCAGAGAGTTGCTTGGGAAGACGCCTAAGTTCTTTTATGCCATCAAACAATTCTTTTTCATGTCGCCATCTATGTTTAATTGGCAAGAAGCGTCGATGACCTAAGAAGCAAAATTTCTTTCCATTAGTAAGAAACTTAGATTGAGTCTCAACATTACAAGTGGGGCAACGAAGTGCCCCTCTCGTATTCCATCCAGATAGATCTCCATATGCTGGAAAGTCATTTACTGTCTATAATATAGCTGCACGCATTTTAAAATTTTTTTTTCATATGCATCAAAGGTATCAACTCCTACATTCCATAATTCTTTTAATTCTTCAATTAAAGGCCTTAGATATGTATCTATTGCCTTTCCTGGAGATTTTGAACCTGGTATAAGCAATGATAACATTAGATAAGGATCCTTCATGCATTTCCAAGGTGGCAAGTTATATGGTATAAGTACCACAGGCCAAACACTAAATGTAGTACTCATATTTCCAAAGGGGTTAAACCCATCACTTGCTAATCCAAGCCTTACATTTCTAGGTTCATCAAAAAAGGACTTATGTAACTCATCAAATGATTTCCGTGCTTCTGAGTCAGCTGGATGACGTAAATACCCATCATCAATTCGCTTTGCATCATGCCATCTCATATCAAATGATGTCTTCGTTGACATATATAACCTTTTAAGCCTTGGAGTTATTCGAAAGTAACGGAGAACTTTTATAGGAATTTTTTTCTCTTTCCATCTTTCTCCTCAAACTTCCACCTTGAAGCACCACAATGATCACAAGTTTCTTTCTTATCATGATCTTTCCAAAATAGCATACAATCATTAATACAAGCATCTATTTTCTCATAATTCAAGCCAAGATCTCAAATAATCTTCCTAGCTTCATAGTAAGATGCCGGTAGTTGTACCCCTTTTGGAAAGGAATCAATCAATAACTCAAGTAACATAGAAAATGATTTATTACTCCATCCACCAAGACATTTAATATGGAATAATCTCATCAAAAATGAGAGCTTTGAAAATTTCATACATCCTGGATATAGTTCTTTCTCGGAATCATCCAAAAGTTTGTAAAACTTTGCTGCATCTTCATTAGGTTCTTCTACATGCTCTTCATAAGGTTCTCCTATCTCCTCTTCTATATGCTCTTCATTAGGTTCTTCAATATCCTTTTCTATATCCCAAACTCCAAAATGATCCTTTAACATGTTTTCCATGTCATCTTTATCCATATAATCATCCTCACTATCAAATGAACTTGAATAGGGTGACTCATCTTGTAGCGATTCTCCATGGTGGTACCAAATTGTATAATTTCTCACTATGCCATGACTTAGAAGATCAAATTCTACTTATTCATGAGATTTTCTAAGGTAATTATTGCATTTAAAACACGGACAATATATCTTATCATCCTTTGTATGACTAAAGGCAAAAGCTAAGAACTCCTTGACACCTCTCCTATATTGTAAAAGGGCTCTATTCTTAATTTGCATCCAATCCTTGTCCATTGAATATATGACAAGCTTAACATACCTAAAAAAAATATTAAAAATAAGCACCAGAAACCACAAGCCTCAATAGAAAAAAAAAAGTTAAAACACAAGTGTAGCTATAATAAAATCCAAAGAATGCATGTCACATAGTCCATACCAAACATATAACGCAACCACTGCTTACCATATACAAAACAGAAAATTAAGGAGCACATATAATGAACAAAAATATAAAAGGAAAAATAGATACAGAGAAAGTAAAGGGTTAGTTAACAGAGAAAGAAAGAATATATTAGTCATCTAATTTTTTTTAAAAGAAAATGCTAATATAATATTACTAGTTAACAGAGAAAGAAAGAGAGATTGATTTGACAATGAGGGAAATTAATAGATCAAGATCTTTCCTATAAATTAAATGAAGGATTAAATAATATTGAAATGAAAGCTATTCTATTATACAAGTGAACGACTTAGTGGTGAAAAAATTTGGCAAAATTAAAAATTACTAGTGAGTTCCTAAACATTTCAATGAAATTAAGCCATAACTCTTAATTAAATTATTAGACCGGTTAACAACAAATTCAGAAAAAAAATGATCAAATGATGAGTGGTCGGATGTAACATGAATATAGTCCTTGGTTTTTGTTGGTTTTAGGGGATATGGTCGGTTAGTTTCTAGAGCTAAATTAAACAACATTATAGTCACTGTCTTTAATTTCTTTTGTTTTTTATTTTTCCTAAAGGACCAAAATATATCTATTCTTATCTTTTTTCTCTTAAAATGAACATAAAAATAAAAATGAATATTACCTTCCATAGCTTTTAATCACACTCATTTTCTTTCGAACAAAGCTACAAAATCAACGTGTAACTCTAGCTTTATTATCAGACATGCAAACGTAGCTTTAGTCTCACTTAATCAATAGGATCCACCTAGTGAATTAGAAACTTGTTGTATTTCTAAGACAATTTTTCTTTTGAATACAGTTAGAGGGATACTTTAAATTAATTAATCAGTTCCTATTTTCTAGAAAAGAACACTAAAGAAAGAAAAGAAAACACGACTGTGCTTATTAACTGAAGATGAGTTAATTACTAATTAACATAACCTTCTCCATTAAAGGAAGAAGTATACTACTGTTTTTTTTTAAATAGCAAAATTTCTCTGATTAACTGCAGCAACAACAACAACAAATTTGATCACAAAAAATAACAGAGGCAAAGAGGCAGAGCAGAAAAGAGAGAATGCGTAACAGAAGCACAAGTAGAAGCCTATTTGTTATAGAACACTACTTAAACAAGTCATGAAAAATATTCTAATCCTAATATTTTACATTATATTGCAGTGACATTGTGATCGTATACTCTTATTATATCACATAAATTGCAGCTGAGGGAACAAATGTGATCATGAATATGCTAAAAATTCTTTAAGTTTAACAAAGAGTAAGTTTCAATAATAAAAAAATACTTGCCTCAACTGGTTGACTTTGTTTCTTTAATAGCAATTTGGAAGCCATTGATAAAATTGATTGACCTACATTAAGCAACTATGCAAATAAGCAATATCACTAATGCAAACTAATATATTATAGAAATTTAAACTCTCAAAGTAAAGCTAGATACTCCTATTTGATATGAACCTGTGGTTTAGGAAAAGGAACAAACACATGGTGTGCAAAAATTAGAAAGACAAAAAACGAAGGGCTAGAAGTCAAATTAGATAAAATATAAAATGAATAGAACTCTGAAACAGAACAAACAATAGCATTGCATCACCAAGTAACAGTTATCTTTCTCTCATTTTTTTATTATGAATGAAAAAATAGAAAAATCAAATAAAAAAGAGCAAAAACTTTACCAAAATTACATATCAATTTACACAAATCAGATATGAGGAACAAATTCAAGAGCAATTAGATATGATGAACAAATAAAAAGTACGAATTATAGAACAGCTCAATAAGAAGCCAAATCAGAAAATATAAATTAGGGAATAGATCTGAGAATCTGAACTTACCTTAATACGTATTAGTAATAAGAAGCTTGAATAAAAAAATTTTCAAATCTGAAGCATCAAAACGAAAATTAAATCAGATTTATGAAAGAATAACAAATTTTGAGAGAGGAAAAAGAAATACCTAACAAGACCAGGTTGATTTTGGAGCTGAAGAATGAGATGAGATCTTGAAACTGAAGAGTAAATTGAGATTTTGAATATGAAGAATGAGTAGTGGACTTCCAAAACTGAGAGCCTGAGCCAAAGAAAGAAGAAGAGCACGCTGATCCCAAATTTGACGGAAGAGAAAAAGAAGAGCAGGGTCATCGACAAAAGAAGAAGAGGAATGTACTAAGCTAAAAATAAAGACCATCAAAAATGAGAAATAATTCTTTACGGTCAAATTAAATATCAAAACAAATATGATAATTTTACATTTGTAATATTTGTTAAATATATATATTAATTTTTACATTTAATTATGATTGTTAAAAAAAGGTGTTAAAATAGCTCTCTTTTCTTGTAGTGACGTTTTCCTGTAGTTTGTCATCCAGGTTGCCACCCATACACCACAGTCATTACTGTGTTAAATAAGGCGCAGATAGCTTATGCAGATAAACATTTCAAAGAGAAAAACACAAATACAGATATTCATTACGAGACGGGAGCTTGTTCTCCTGTTTCTAGCATATCCACAAATGCAAAATCAAGTATCCATGACCTAAATGGAGTGTTGTATTTATAAAATGAGTCATACTTGAGCATATCTTCCAGATATATTGCCTTTTTATATAGGAAAAAAATTAAATAAAGGATGATATTTGAAACTTTTAAAAAAATGTGATAAAAGTGAAAATGGGAAAAGTTAATTTACTAGCTTTACAATATACAAATACAGATATTCCTTACGAGCCAAGAACTTGTTCTCCTATTTCTAACATATCTACAAATGCAAATTTAAGTATCCACAGCCTAAATAGAGTGTTGTAATTATAGAACGAGTCATACTTGAGCATATCTTTTAGATATTTGGCCTATTCATGTAGGAAAAAAATAAATAAATGATGATATTTGAAACTTCTAAAAAAATATCATAATTTAAAAAAAATAGAAAAAAGTTAATTTACCAGCTTTACAATACTCGATCTCTTTTCCTCTTTATTTGAAACAATCGGTAGGGAGTCTAGCAGAACTGTTTGATGATTGCACAAATAAAAAACAACTAGATACCAATGCGTGTTGTTCTCGTTGACAGGTAAAAAAATCTAGTACCAACATTCATGTATTAGAATATTGCTAGATACAAAAGATTTTAAAATAAAAAGTATAGATCAGTTCATAAAGATAAAAGCCATTAAACAATGAAAATAATAAAAAATACAATAAATCATATACCTTTTTTAGACCTTCTTCAACTTTTTCCATGAAATCTTTTTGATAATATTTCAACAAAACTTCAGTTTTCGTACCACATTTCAGTATGAATTGCTGAATTTAATAGTTATGGGCTAAGTCAGTGACACCAATTATACAATAATATAAAATAAATAAAAACTGTAACAAGCCTGAAATAGAGATGGCGTACCGAAAACACAGCTGGCAAATACCAGTGTGTTTGACATCCTATTCCTTTCTCCTGCACGGTTAGCATAGTAGCCACCAAATCCAACACCTATGTGGTAATTAATAAATTTATTAAGAATCAAAAGTATGCTAGAGATAGTAGTTTAATTATGCACTTACATTCCCATGTACCCATTCCTAGGGAATTAATAACATGAAGTTGTCATGAGTTCTGCTAAACTTGTTTGTTGTTGCCAATACCTCATCACTGCAAACATGAAACACATTAATCTTATACCATTTTTTAAGCTTTAATTGTGCTCGGCCTTTTTGTTGTTTAGGGAACGCATGCTAATAGAATATCCATTTGACGTACTCTTTTTTAAGAGTGCCTTTTGCTCCTCGGTTAGGGATTTGTGTGAGGTCCTCAGTGTAGTTATTTTATTTTTTGAAAATCTGTCATTAATAGAGGCAATATTCACACCAATTATACTCTTAGACAAATGTGAATTCCAGACAATTCTCTCTTGGCCGCAGATACCTTCTTATCGTATACACTTGTATGCTTTGATAGTTTTTTATTTTTACCATAGTCAGACTGATGATGTTGTAGAGACTTTAACAGTTTAAGAATTTCATCTGTATCTCTTGGATTAGTAGATTGAAAAGGATATAAGAGAGTAGGATGCGAAAAATTTGTGACAGTTGGACCTATGATAAATGATGGTAGAAATAGGTTGTATAGCAAAAGATGCATGGTTGTTGGAGATTAGTTAAAATATACTGCAGCAGTATAAAAATTGTGGTACATAGAATAAAAATATTGGGGTATGTGAGGTATATGGTTGAAGTACGGATGATGTAAGAGTTGGTTATCAATAACATTAATTCTAACCTCTCTTATGTCTCTTTTTTTCTCCCTATGTTGAGATGGTCCAATTGATTCTCACTTACACATGTCAATCACCCAAGAATATATGTAACACAATTAGAATAATATGGTGAATATAGTTTGCTAATAACATGTTTCAAATAGATATTATTATTCTAACTTATTCTAACTTATTACTCTACGTAATATTAGCCTTCAAACTTGTAATTTTTACATATAATATTGATTCTGGTTGAATATATGATTTACTTATAAATAATAAAATTTGTGTGATTCATGTTGATTATAACACTAATTAGATTGTCAATAATTAGATTGAATTCATATTTAATAGAGATTCACCTTAAATTGATATATAATAATAACTCTCTTTTATCATTGTTACGTATTTTTTCTCAAACACATAATATTACAAGCTAATTAAAATGGTAAAAACACGTAGAAATAATTGGGCTAGTTCTGTTAAGGCAAGTTCTATTCCTAACATAAAGATCCGTCAGAACCAACTGAAATTTTGATCAAGTACGTACTAATTTTTTTATTGTTCTTGTTTCATAAACTTATTCTCAATGTTCTTCTATTATTTTCTCGTAACGAGTCTATTTATTCACATCTTCAATTAAAAAAATAAGATATGAATTATGTTGCAATATTTTTTTATTTAGAGTTATAAAAGACTATTTTAAAGAAAATGTGATGTTTTTGGCCGAAGAAAAGAAAGACAAGAGAATAGCCTTAGGGTTTAGGATTTCATCACTCATTCGTCTCTCACTCCCCGCTGTGTGACACGGAGGAACAAAATCGGAGAGCGGTGGAATGGAGAGCGTGGAGTTTGGATTTGACGAAGAGGGAGCACGTGATGGAGATGGTTATTGATGTCGGGAGAAGGTAGGAAGAGAGAATGGGAGAGGTTAGTGTGGTTGCGGCGAAGAGGACGAGGGTGAGAAGGAAGAGAAGCGTGGCAATGCCAAGTCTGAAAATGACGATGTGTCTTCCTTGTTGCCGTGGTGACGGTGGATGTGTCAGGTGGTGCTTTGGTTTCTTCATTTTCTCTGTTCTTGTGTTTTGCATTTGTCCTGTCCTCAGTCGTCTGCCCTATTGCGCACACAGTCGCACACGTCCCTAGGTCTATTCCAAGGGGGTGACAAGGGCATACCTTTTATATCTAATTACAGTGAAATTGGATTTGTAATTTGATGAATGATCTGTTATGCTCTGGATTTAGTTGTTTATTGTATATTTCAATTTGTCATTTGATTAATATCCCGTTATTATCTTTATTTTAACATCCTATTAACTTTTTTTTAATGTTATAGTGAACACGATCCATCATTGAAGGACAAAGTGACTTTAGACTCATTAACTAATTCTGCTGAACAGTTGACTCAACTAGTCCAATCTCTTGTTCAACGGTTGAAAAATAATGTCAACTCCCCCTTTAAGGTGTTTAAGATCTTTGGTTCCAATTCTAAGACTCTTAATCAACAAAGTCGTGCATTAAATAATCCATTATTGCTATGCTCTATTGAGAAGGGAAGGATAGATTTGTCCATTGCTAAAAAAAGGAGAATAGACTCACTTGCTCCAAGTAATGTTTCTGGATTAGAGCTACCTATTGTGAGTACTAAGTAATAAGTAGTTTATTATTATTATTATTATTATTATTATTATTATTATTTCAATAGTAACATTTTTTTATATTTAGTGGGTGCAAGTGTCTTTTAGACCAACAGTTTCGATGGGTTGGGACGATACTGAACTTGTAATTGCAACATACTTATATGGTAATCTATTGGTGGATAAGTAATAAGTAAACTCAATAACAATATTGTTTTTTAACGGTGTTGTGGATTTGTTTAGCTATTTTTATTTATGTTAATTTATCTTTGGCAGCTATGAGCTGAGGAGGATATAGTATTTTCAAGTGTTACAGCTCGTAGAGATGTATTCAGGAGTTTGATTCCAAGCAAGCCAATTGATTCTCTTGTGCTATTATTAGTAGCAGATATGATGAAGAAAGAGTTGACCAGAGAATTGGTTTTTACCTCCATCTTTTACTGTAAGTATATAGGAGTGTATATTAAAATAATACTAGTATTTGTTATTTGTATTGCACATATAAATAAGTGACAAAAATAACGTAGATGACAGAGAAGACAAAAATGGATCCCAGCTGTTTGGAGTCTTGTATCACATATGTTTATTTGGGCAAAGTTGACTGCTTAAAAATAGTAAGAATTGTTGCATACATCATATAACATAACATAATGCATTTATGTTTAATATACATAAAATTTGTTTTCGTATAAAAAAGTTTGTCGTACAAAATCATATGCTTGTTATTCAAGTAAGTTTATATCATTTTTAAATTCAAATTAGCAAATATTTGTATAAAATAAATTTAATAACTAAAGTTACTTTTCTCTTGATTAGGTGTTTATCCCTGTATCTGAAACTACTGACGAAGGTCATGAACACTGGTTTTTCGTAGTGATCAATTGTGTTAAAAGACAAATTATTTTGCTAGATCCATTTTTCATTGAGAAACAGTTCAAGTGAAAGAGGACCGCCTTGAAATTAGTAAATCTATTTTCTGTTTTTTTGTTAATTATCTAGATATATGACTAAAAAAGCAAACTCTGACATAGACATAAACAGGCCATTTTTTAGATGAAGTATTGGAAAACCGTCTATTCTACGACTTTGAAGAACTCTTTAAATTGTGAAGAAATCATATTTGGAGTGGTCTCAAAGTCGTAGAATGAACGATCTTCCAATACTTTGTCTAAAAAAATGGCATGTTTATGTCTATGTCATTGTTTTCTTTTTTAGTCATATATCTAGATAATTAACAAAAAAACAGAAAATATATTTACTAATTTTAAGCTTGTCCTCTTTTTCTTGAACTATTTCTCAATGAGAAATGGGTCTAGCAAAATGATTTGTCCTTTAACACGATCGATCACTACGAGGTACATGTGTTCATGACCTTCGTCAATAGCTTCAGATACATGGATAAACACCTAATCAAGAGAAAGTCATTTTAGTTATTAAATTTATTTTATATCAATATTTGCTAATTTGAATTTAAAAATGATATAAACTTACTTGAATAACAAGCATATGATTTTATACGACAAACTTTTTTTATACAAAAACAAATTTTATGTATATTAAACATAAATGCATTATGTTATGTTATATGATGTATGCAACAATTCTTACTCTTTTTAAGCAGTCAACTTTGCCCAAATAAACATGTGTGATAAAAGACTCCAAACAGCTGGGATCCATTTTTATCTTCTCTGTCATCTACGTTATTTTTTGCCACTTGTTTATATGCGCAATACAATAACAAATACCAGTATTATTTTAATATACACTCCTATATACTTACCACAAAAGCTGAAGGTAAAAACTAATTCTCTGGTCAACTCTGTCTTCATCATATCTGCTACTAAGAATAGCACAAGAGAATCAATTGGCTTGCTTGGCATCAAACTCCTGAATACATCTCTACGAACTGTAACCCCTGAAAATACTATATCCTCCTCATAGCTGCCAAAGATAAATTAACATAAATAAAAATAGCTAAACAAATCCACAACACCGTTAAAAAATAATATTCTTATTGAGTTTACTTACTTATCCACCAATATATTACCATACAAGTATGTTGTAATTGCAAGTTCAGTATTGTCCAAACCCTTCGAAGCTATTGGCCTAAAAGATACTTGCACTTACTAAATATAAAAAAATGTTACTGTTGAAATAATAATAAAACTAAACTACTTATTACTTAGTACTCACAATAGGTAGCTCTAATCTAGGAATATTAATTGGAGCAACTGAGTCTCTTCTTCTTTTTTAAGCAATCGACAAATCCGTCCTTGCCTTCCCAATAGAGCATAGCAACAATGGATTATTCGACGCACTACTTTGTTGATTAAGAGTCTTAGAATTGGAACCAAAGACCTTAAACACCTTAGAAGGGGAGCTGACACTATTTTCCAACTATTGAACAAGAGATTGGACTAGTTGAGTTAATTGTTCAACAAAATTAGCTAATGAATCTAAAGTCACTTTGTCCTTCAATGATGGATCGTGTTCACTATAACATTAAAAAAAAGTGAAGACACCATCACCACGGCAATAATGAAGACACATCGTCGTTTCCAGACTTGGCATTGCCACACTTCTCTTCCTTCTCACCCTCGTCCTCTTTGCCGCAACCACACTAACCTCTCTCATTCTCTCTTCCTACTTTCTCCCGACATTAATAACCATCTCCATCACGCGCTCCCTCTTCGTCGAATCCAAACTCCACGCTCTCTCCATTCCACCGCCCTCCGATTCCGTTCCTCCGCGTCAGATGGCGGGGAGTGAGAGACGAAACCCTAAACCCTAAGGCTATTCTCTCCTCTTTCTTTTCTTGGGCCAAAACGAGCATGTTTTCTTTAAGATAGTTTTTTATAATTCTAAATAAAAAAAATATTGCAACATAATTCGTATCTTATTTTTTTAATCGAAAATGTGAATAAATAGACTCGTTACGAAAAAATAATAAAAGAACATTAAGAATAAGTTTATGAAACAAGAACAACAAAAAAATAATTAGTACGTGCTTGTTTAAAATTTCAGTTGGTTCTTGACGGATCTTCATGTTAGAAATAGAGTTTGCCTCATAATCTCTGAAATCACTTAACACACATATCAAGTCATCTAATGGTGATAAGAGAGGATTAATATTAGCAATATAAAGACCAAAGAAGCATGTTTTCAATCATAGCACAAAATCAAGAAGGAAGACATAAAGCATGCAATTAGTATGAATAAATGGGTAAAGAGTTGATAAAAACCACTCAATTGAGCACAAGATAAACCATGAAATAGTGATTTATCACCTCAACAGAAGCAGGCCGATTATTTCTACGCATTTTTACCATTGTAATTAGCTTGTAATATTATGTGTTTGAGAAAAAATACATAACAATAATAAAAGAGAGTTCTTATTATATATCAATTTAAGGTAAATCTGTATTAAATATAAATTCAATCTAATTATTGACAATCTAATTAGTGTTATAATCAACATGAATCACACAGATATAAATATAAAATAATGAAATCTTTTTAAAAGATAATTTTTCAAAAATAAAGAACGAGCAAACAATATTTTATTCTATATATAAAGACACTGCTCAACATGTTATTAGCAAACTATATTCACCATATTATTCTAATTGTATTACATATATTCTTAGGTGATTGACATGTGTAAATGAGAATCATCTGGACCACCTCAACATAGCGAGAAAAAAAGAGACACAAGAGAGGTTAGTATTAATGTTATTGGTAACCAACTATTACATAATCCGTACTTCAACCATATACCTCACATAGTCACATACCCCAATATTTCTATTCTATGTACCACAGTTTTTACACTGCTATAATATATTCTAACCAATCTCCGACAACCATGCATCCATCGCTATACAACCTATTTCTACCATCATTTATCGTAGGTTCAACTGTCACAAATTTTTGGCATCCTACTCTCGTATGTCCTTTTCAATCTACTAATCCAAAAGATACAGATGAAATTCTTAAACTGCTAAAGTCTCCACCACATCATCAGTCTGACTCTGGTAAAAATAAGAAACCATCAAAGCATACAAGTGTATACGATAAGAAGGTATCTGCGGCCAAGAGAAGAATTGTCTGAAATCCACATTTGTCTGAGAGTACGGTTGGTGTGAATATTGTTTCCATTAAAGACAAATTTTCAAGAAATAAAATAATTATACTGAGGACCTCACACAAATCCTAAACCAACGAGCAAAAGGCACTCTTAAAAAAGAGTACACCAAATAGATATTCTATTAGCATGCGTTCCCTAAACAACAAAAAGGCCGAGCACAATAAATGAAGAATTGAATGACCATCTATAAGTTTTCATATCACAAGAATTTGCATCGATCATCTAAGGTTACATAACTTAGTAATCATGCAATTTTATTTTTGCAGTGGATCCCGATTTTATTTAAGCCTTCTGCATACATGAATTTGGATAACCTGGATATTAAAATGACAACCTATGTATTTGTACCAAATAAAAGAAGGTTACATATCCCATTATCTATCTATCTATCTATTAAAGCTTAAAAAATGGTACAAAATTAATGTGTTTCATATTTGTAGTGATGAGCAATTGGTAGAGTTAAACCCCAAAATAGTCTTTGAGATTGGCGTCGTGCACTAAAACTGTCCCTGAGATTTCAATTGCACTAATTACGTCCCTGAGATTGACAAAAAGTGTACTACGTTAGTCCTTGACCCATTTTCCATTAACAACGTGATGACATGGATGGATGACATGAGCTGTTAGTGCCACGTGTCATTTCATGGTTTGGCCACATGTAATGGTATGATGATGTGGTGACCAGTGACACGTGGCATACTGATATAGATAGTTGTGCCACGTGTCATAATGCTATTTGGCCACATGTTTGTTTATGCCACGTGTCACAATATCCGTCCACATGTCGTCCATTATGTCATCATTGTAGATGTACCAAATTAGTCTCTCACTTTGCATTAAATGACTCATTTTAGTCCCTGAAATTGAATGTCGTGCACCAAACTAGTCCCTTCACCAGTTTTTTTCTCATTTTTTCTATAAATTCAAAATTCTCAATATCTTTGAATGCAATAATTTCAATTCTGTTTTTTCACATGTTATTCAAATATAAGTGCTTTTATAAAATAGTTTTTCTCTTGCGAATACTCCTAACCACCGTCTTAGAGTTGACGTGAAGGCATTTCAATCACCCTCACTACCATCTCCGACCTCTTTCGTCTAGACTGAAGAGGCCGGAGATGGTAGTGGGGTTGCTTGAAGTGACTTCAGTCTAGCCCATTTACACACAATGGAAACATGTATTTCATAAGAACAAAAAAATGTTTGTTTTAATCATTGATTTCTTGTTAAAAACACATGTTTTTGATGAAAAAATGTGTATAATCAATCATATAATTCTCTTTTTATAATAACATACTTATATATTACAAAATTTATCAATGTTAAATTATTATAGAAAAAATTATATAATTAAAACTAAAATCTTAAAAATTTTTATGAAAGCACTTGTATTTAAATGATATATGAAAAAATAGAATTGAAATTAGTGCATCCAAGATATTGAAAATTTTAAATTTAAAAAAAATGAGAAAAAACTGGTGAAAAGACTAGTTTGGTGCACGACATTCAATTTTATGGACTAAAATGAGTCACTTAATGCAAAGTGAGAGACTAATTCGGTGCATCTATAAAATGATGACATAATGGATGACACGTGGACGAATACCATTGCGACACGTGGCACAAATTGACATATGGCCAAATAGCATTGTGACACGTGGCCAAACCATGGAGTGACACGTGTCACTAACAACCCACCTCATCAAGCCATGTCATCACGTCGTTAATGAAAAATGGGTCAAGGACTAATGTAGTGCATTTTTGTCAATCTCAGGGATGTAATTGGTGCAATGGAATCCTAGGGATGATTTTAGGACATGACGCCAATCTCAGAGACCATTTTGGGGTTTAACTCGGTATTGGCAATAAAAAACAAGTTTAGCAAAACTCATGGCAACTTCAAGTCATTAATTCCCAAGGAATGGGTGCATGGGTATGTAAGTGTATAATTAAACTACTATCTCTAGCATACTTTCAATTCTTAATAAATTTATTAATTACCACATAAGTGTTGGATTTGGTGGCTACTATGCTAACCGTGCAGGAGAAAGGAATAGGATGTCAAACACACTAGTATTTGCTAGCTATATTTTCAGTACGCCATGTCTTTTTCAGGTTTGTTACAGTTTTTATTTATTTTATTTTATTGTATAATTGGTATCACTGACTTAGCCCTTGACTATTAAATTCAGCAATTCATACTTGAATGTGATACCAAAATTGAAATTTTGTTGAAACATTATAAAAAAGAATTTATGGAAAAAGTTGATGAAGGTCTAAAAAAGGTATATGATTAATTGTATTTATTATTTTTTTTTCATTGTTTAATGGCATTTATCTTTATGAACTGATCTATACTTTTTATTTTAAAAATTTTTGTATCTAATAATATTCTAATACATGAAAGTTTGTATTAGATTTTTTTATCTGTCAACGAGAACAACATGCATTGGTATCTAGTTGTTTTTTATTTGTGCAATCATCAAACAATTCTGCTAGACTCCCTACCAATTGTTTCAAATAAAAGAGGGAAAGAGATCGAGTATTGTAAAGCTGGTAAATTAACTTTTCCCATTTTCAGTTTTATGACATTTTTTTTAAAAGTTTCAAATAACATCCTTTATTTTAATTTTTTTCCTATATAAATAGGCAAAATATCTGGAAGATATGCTCAAGTATGACTCGTTTTATAAATACAACACTCCATATTGGCTACAGATACTTGATTTTGCATTTGTGGATACGCTAGAAGTAGGAGAACAAGCTCCTGTCTCGTAAGGAATATCTGTATTTGTGTTTTTCTCTTTGAAATATTTATCTGTATAAGCTAACCACGTCTTATTTAACACAGTAATGATTGTGGGATATAGGTGGCAACCTGGATGACAAACTATAAGAAGACGTATTGTTATACAATAAATATATTATTTTTTGCTTAAAAAAAATAGTACATCATTTACTAATGTGTATGGTTTTGTTAGTAACCTTAAATATTTTTATTTTTTAGGTTAATGATAGTACAAGGATGCGACTTACGTTAGATTTGATTCTAAGGCTCCACAATTTGATGTTGTATAATGTCATTAACTCTACTACCAGGAATTACAATAAGTATAAACAAAAAGATTCAAACAATAACTATATTTTCTATGGGCTCTTTCTGAAAATTGATGTTTTTGTCTTTAGTTCAATTATATTTGAATTTAGATGAAGCTTAATTTTCACTCTAGCATTTCTATTCTTTGAACCACTTCTGTGTTGTAAGCTAGGCAAGTCCTCATATTTGGAATAATATTAAAAGTTACTAGCAATATATATGTATAAATAAATTACTAGTTATTGTATAAAGTATAAACAACGGAAGCTGATATTACAAAGGTTTATTAAGAACGTGTAGTTAAATAAATTCAGTGCTGCCATTGTCTTGTAGAATTAGTTGTTAGTGAATGCAATTGAATAAACAAAAGCAGTTTCTGAATCTGTAATAAAAACAAAAAAGTTGAAAGTAACTCATAAGGAAAGCTATATGTATTAACGAAGTCAATCTTAAAAAGAGTTATCTGATCTTTCTGTTTAGTTATTACTGATGATGAGGAACAAGAATGCGACTAATTATATTAAAGAAAGGTCAAGCCCAAACAAGTTTTCATTATTGATTCATATGAACCATTAAACCATTTATTCTTTCTTTTATCAATTATTATATCATGTCCTTTTTGAACTGGAAGTATATTATAGCTTTGACTAAAGAACAAAGCTTCAAATAGATATTTATTGCCAAGTAGTTGAACAACTTTGTAAATTGCTGATGGCTTATTCTACAAACTCATTAACTGATACTCTTCCTCTCTTCCATAGCATGATTCTAAGCGTCACTGCCACAAAAAATATCAATTTCATTCGCATATGATATCAACTTAATGTGCCAACTCAGTTTACTATTGTCAGAGATGAATTTAGGTCTAACATCTGTCACAAATTAAAATTTGAGTAGTTAACTTTTGGTATAATGCAATTTAAAGAGCCTTTTGGTATTTATCTTTAGAATGAAAGAAAAAAAAAATCTTACATAATGATATTAATAAGGATACTATATTGTTTTACTTTTACAATATCAAAGAGTTACATGTATGCTACAGACTTTGTAGCAAGACAGTAGTTAATGAACATGCAGCAATTTTTACACACAAATTAACATGCAGCAATTTTTACACACAAATTAACATTAAAAAATGTTTAATTATTTAGTTGGTTTCTATAGTTTTGCAAAATTTTTAATTAGGTCCCTATACTTTTTTTCCTTTTAATTGGGTCTCTACACTAAATTTTTTTTTCAATTGAGTCCCTACACTTTTTTTCCTTTTATTTGAGTTCCTGTACCAATTTTTTTTTTAGTTAGATCCCTATACAATTAAGCCAATTACTACCAAAAGGGACCTAATTGAAAAAAAAAATTAGTGCAGGGACCCAATTAAAAGGAAAAAATATATAGAAACCAAATTGAATATTTCGCAAAACTATAAGACTCAACAGAATAATTAAACCTTAAAAAAAATATCTAATCAAGATGGAATAAGCTGAAAGCTTCCTCAAAGTGCAGATCAATGCCCTCAGGAGCTAATGAACATTCACATATGCTTTTTACTTTGTTAATCTGCATATATTAATATAAACGGATAATATTAGCATGAAACTTGTAAATCACTCTTTGATAGCATTATGAAATATGGACTATAAGAGAAGAATTAAAATAACCCTATAATGAAAATGAAAAAACTTTTTATATGGATTATAAGAGAAGAATTAAAATATCTAAGCCAAAAAAATTTTTTTTTCCCTTTTCCACCATAAAAAAATAAATGAAAATCACAATTCACATTATGCAATAGTCAATATGCATCTCAAATTGCAATATAATAATAAGCTTGATTTTCATTATTTTTTTAAATTATGAAAAATATTATGAAAATAAAGATTAGAGTTTAAGAAGGAAAGAAAGATAAAAGAGGATTGAGAGTATAAGAGATGACTTTATTAATGATTGGTGCATACAGAACTCCAAAAGGGGGTTATTTATAGTCAAGAGTCTAACTTCTAGCTGACTCAGTTAGGTTGACTAATACTATCTATTTGAAATTTAAAATACAATTACAATCTAGGACATTCATAACAGATATCTTTATAACACTCTCCCTTGGATGTTCCTAGTGGTAATACGTTAGAAAGCTGTCTCATTAAAAACCTTACCAGAAAAAATCCAATGCGATAAAAATCATGGTTAAGGAAAAGAGTATGGTCCGTATTACTCCCCCTAATGATTACATCACTTGATATCTCTTAGTTGGCGCATCCTAGTCTTGTATACTAGCTTCTTAAATGTTGAAGTAGGTAGTGCTTTAGTGAACAAATCTGCTAAATTATCATTGGAATGAATTTGTTGAACGTCTATATCACCACTTTGTTGAAGATCATGAGAGTAGAAGAGCTTGGGTGAGATATGTTTTATTTTATTTCCTTTGATGTATCCCTCCTTTAGTTGATGTATGTATGTAGAGTTATCTTCGTATATGACTGCAGGTATTTTCTTCATCGGTAAACCACACATATCTTGAGCATGTTGGGTGATTGACCTAAGCAAACACATTCTCGAGTTGCTTCATGAATTGCCAATATTTCTGCATGATTTGAGGAGGCTGCAGCTATAATTTGCTTTGTTGAGCGCCAAGATATAGTTGTTCCTCCACTTGTGAATAAATAACCTGTTTGTGACCTGCCTTTATGGAATTAGAAAGAAAACCTGCATCTGCATATCCAACTAATTGAAATATTGTTTCATTAGTTACATAAACCCTTATCAATAGATCCTTGAATGTATCTTAATATATGTTTGACATCATTCCAATGTCTTCTAGTCGGACAAGAACTAAATCTTGATAACAAGTTTACTGAAAATGCTATATCTGATCTTGTATTGTTAGTGAGATACATTAGTGCACCAATAGCACTAAGATAAGGTACTTCAGGACCAAGGATCTCTTTACTTTTACAAAGTCGAAATGGATCTTTATCCACAACTAATGATCTCACTACTATTGGAGTACTCAATGGGTATGCCTTGTCCATATAAAATTTTTTCAAAAATTTCTCAACATAAGTTGACTGATGGATGAATATACCATCCTTCAAGTGTTCAATTTATAAATCAAGGCAAAATTTTGTCTTGCCAAGATATTTCATTTTAAATTCTCTTTTTAAATAATCCACAATTTGTGGAATCTCTTTGGGTGATCCGATGATGTTTAAATCATCAACATATACTGTAATAATAATAAATTTGTATTCAAATCTCTTTATAAACACACATGGACATACACGGTCATTTTTATATCCATCTTTGAATAAGTATTTACTGAGACATTTATTCCACATAAGCCCGGATGTTTTAATCCATACAAGGACTTTTGAAGTCTTACTTAAAAAATTTATGAAGAATTATTATATGCTTCCGGCACTTTGAATCCTTTAAGGGCTTTCATATAAATTTCTTTGAAAAGATGGTGATTCAATCCCAATTTTTTCTTGTAATAGTCTTGTAATTAAAGGGTGTCAAGGGAGGTCTTATGAAAGGTTTTGGAAAGGAAAAGAGTAAGAATCGCATATATTCATGCAATTAGGTAGCGTTTGGTGGAGATACAGAGACGGAAAGACTAAGACTGAGAGACAGAGACTAAGAGACAGGGATTGAAATAAATCTCAGTATTCTGTTTGGTGCAAAATGGGAGACAGGAATTGAAATAAGAATGAAACTCTAATTTAATTTGCACAAAGGGTAAAATTGGAATTAATTAATTGAAATGAAAGTATTTTAGGTATAAAATGTTATTTAAGTTTCAGTCTCCATCTCTAAAAATTTCAGTCCCCTGTGTCCCTATTTTTTGGAAGTACTGAAATACTGAAATTTTAGAGACAGAGACAAAAATTTTAGTACCAGTCTCTGAACTAACACACACGATACTGAGTCTCAGTCTTTCAGTCTCTGTCTCAGTACCTCAAAACAAACGCTACCTTAAAGACATGTATGATGGGGTTACAGCTAGTGTGAAGACTTAAGGTGATGTGACAGAGGAATTTTCTATTGGTATAGGATTACACCAGGGATCATCATTAAGTCCATATCTTTTCACATTAGTCTTGGATGTACTCACAGATCATATCTAAGAGCCTGTGCCATGGTGCATGCTTTTTGCCGATGGAGAGAAGTTCTAGAAGTGTATAGTCTGCGCATAAACTATAGCAAGACGGAATCTATGGAATGTATGTTCGGCCGCCGAAGAAAAAACCTTAATATATAAATGTAAAGATTGGAGAAAATATCCTACGAAAAATTAAAAGTTTTAAGTATCTTGGGTGCATTATACAGGATAATAGAGAGATTGAATATGATGTAAATCATAAGATCCAAACAGGTTGGTCAAACATAGTTAGTTGAAGAGAGTAATTCAACTGAATTCTTCTTAAATAAAGATTTCAAATAAAATACTAAAATTAATCATCAATATTATGACTGTGAATAATGCAAGTATATCAATCCCCATCCTCTACCCCATTTATTTGCGAGAGCAGATCTCCATCTCCATAAAAATTTGTAGATTGTGTTAGTCTTTCACATAAATGATCCCCACGAATACCTACCCATGCGAGTTTTTTTGCCATTCTTAGTTATAATCATATAAAAAATAAATTCTAATAGACAAACATATGGAATAAATCTCTATAGTAATCTCTAAGATTCACGCATTACCCAATATGATCTTCGAGATTTCAATTTCACTATTATAATCTTCTAGATAGAGCTTCGGGCACCATAACGGTCCTTGAGCATCTTTCTGGCAAAGAGTCAGCTATCGCAATGCTGACGTGGCATCACTTTGTCACGTTGGACCCAATTTGGTCCCTCCTCCTATGAGCCACTTAGTTCTGGCACTGCTACCACTGCTAGAGTCCCACATTCTTGGTGTCGATGGGAGGGGTGTATGTGAGGAAGAAGAGGAAGAATAGTGTGTCCAGATTTAGGATGGCGTTTCAAAGGAGCTAGCGTGCCGGAAAAGAAGCGGTTGTCGATGGTGCTGGTGTTGAACTTCGTCGAGAGGAAGGAGGTATAGGCTTGTGAGGGAAAGCCGGCGATGGTAGGGGCGGTTAACATAGTGAGAGGAGAATAACGTGCAGTGGGCGCTGGGGAAGGCTGGCGAGGACAGGGTACACGTGGTGGTGTCGGAGGACCAGGGCACCATAGTGGTCCCTGAGCATCTTTCCAGTGAAGAGTCAGTTATCATAATGCTGACGTGGCATCACTTTGCGATGCTGGACCCAATTTGGTCCCTCCTTCTCCGAGCCGCTTAGTTTTGGCGCTGCTACCACTGTGGGAGTCTCGTTCTTGGTGCCGCTGGGAGGGGTGTATGTGAGGAAGAAGAGGAAGAATGGCATGTCGAGATTCAGGAAGGCGTTTCAGAGGAGCATGCCAGAAAGGAAGTGATCGTGGATGGTGTCGGTGCTGAACTTTGTCGGGAGGAAAGAAGTTCAGGCTTGAGAGGAAAAGCCGACGACGGTAGGGGCGATTAACGTAGCGAAAAGAGAGAGCAATGTGCAGTGGGTGCTGGGAAAGGCCGGCGAGGACAGGGTACACGTGATGGTGTCGGAGGACCAGGGCACCATAGTGGTCTCTAAGCATCTTTCCAGCAAAGAGTCAGCTATCGCAGTGCTGATGTGGCATCACTTTGCCACGTTGTACCCAAGTTGGTCCCTCCTTCTCCGAGCCGCTTAGTTCTGGTGTTGCTACCGCTGCCGGAATCCCGTTCTTGGTGTCGCTGGGCGGGGTGTACTTGAGGAATAATGGTGTGTCCAGATTCAAAAAAGGCGTTTCAGAGGAACGTGCTGGAAAAGAAGCGGTCGTGGGTGGTGCCGATGCTGAACTTCGTCGAGAGGAAGGAAGTTCAGGCTTGCGAGGGAAAGCCGCCGACGGTAAGGGCGGTTGACGTAGCGAAAGGAGAGCAATGTGCAATGGGCGCTGGGGAAGGCCGGCGAGGACAGGGTACACGTAGTGGTGTAGGAGGACCAGGGTTGGTTGTTTGTTAGGATTTATGACAGTTTCAACGACCCTGACGCCTCGGAGTTCCTGATGGGACATCTCTACCTTGCGGTCCATAACGAACTTCAGGGTTTGTTCTGGGAAGCTGAAGAAGGAAAGGGTAAAAATGACAATTCAAGTGTTCCTGTTGCTGAAGTTGCTACTGAGGTGAAAACACTGAGGGAGATGCAAGTGAAGACTCGAGCTCTTACTCTACAACCGCAGCGGTGAAGAAGGTAATGTTTCAAGTGGAGGGAATGGAAAGTAGGAGGTGTGGACTGTGGGAATTTCTTGCTGAGGACCCCAAAGACAGCCTTGACCTTTCTAGTTCCGATGGGTTTGCATTTTTCTGTGGATGATGCTCTCAGTATTAGCAATGCCAATGCTGACTCCGCTGTTGGCAGAAAGTGTCTGTTGTTGTCGAAATTGAAGTATAAGTTGTCGAAGCATAAGGAAGGTATGGTCAAGGTAGGAGGTTGTTGCCGTGGAACTTTGGTGCGAAAGGAAAGGATGAAAAAGAAGAATAGTGAAAAGATGCTCTAGCGTAGTAAAATGATGTCACATGAGCGCTGTGATAACTTACTCATTATCAAAAATGATGTCTGGAACTCTATTTGATAAACTACAATAATAAAATTAAAATATCGAAAATTACATTTGGTAATCGGACAAATCTCAAAAACCACTTAAAATTTACTCCAAAAATATCCAAATACTAAAAAATTATGAAAAGTTTGTCAAATTTCGTTTCTAATCTAAGTATCTAACCTAATCTAATTTGAATCTCTAATTGTATTCCACTCTTTCTCAAACCCCCCTTGCCCACCCCAACTGCAAAATCCCTGGAAAACAAAAAACCCTCCCAAAGCTGCTGAATTTTCCTCACTTGAAAAGGAAAAGGAAAAGGAAAAGAAAAATCAAAACCCCCCACCAGGTGCAGCAAAAGAGAAAACAATCAACCATCAAAGCAGCAGTGCTCGTATCATCATTATGCTGCGTCGTGCAGTACGAAGAGCTGCTTCTTTGGCCACCCGAACCGCCTTACACCCTCGCCAGTTCGTTTCCGGTTCGGCGTCCAAACCAAGCCTGTCCATATGGAGGCGCAAGAAAGAGATGGGCAAAGAAGCCCTCATCGCCGCTAAAGAACTCAAGCGCCTTCGCTCCGATCCGCTCCGCCTCGACCGCTTCGTGGCGTCGCACGTCTCTCGCCTTCTCAAGTCGGACCTTGTTGCCGTCCTCGCCGAGTTCCAGAGACAGGACCAGGTCTTCCTCTCCATGAAGGTTTCTTCTTCTTTTTTTATTTATTTTTATATGATGCAACTTCGTTACTGGTACGGTTATTAGGTTAGAACTTGATTTGATTTTCCTCCTGAATATGACGAAAGGTTGCGATTTTGCTCACCTAAACCCACGTTGGTACAGTTTCTTTGGTCTTTCAGCTTACAATTAAGAGGGAAATTCGATTCAGTATGCAGGTTATGGAGAGTTTGAAACTTAAGGTAGTTAGTGAGAGTTTGAGACTGTTTCCAGTTCTTCATTTAGTTGTATTGCCATTGCTAGGGATGGTTAGTTTTGTTTAGAAATTTTTGAATTCTCCTTGGATAAGTGTGGGCGTATGATATTATTAAATGTGATGATATTTCGTTTTAGAGAATTAGGGAGGATGGAAGGATAAAGAATGCAATGCCCTTTGGGTTGTCATGGAACCACTTATCCTAAAAGTTTATGTGGTTAGATAGAGGCTTATGAATGGTTATATATCTAATATGTCTCTCACACAAGATTCCATCTTGGGTATAAAGCATGAATTAGCATAGGTCCATCTTTGGAATAACAAGGATCAAGCTTTAGACCTATTGTTCAATAGAATCTTTGATAACCAGAACCATTTATCCCAAAAACTTAAGTTGTTACATAGAGGCACATTAATGATTATATATCTAATATAGGTGTCTTCAGTATTCGTAGTGATTTGGTGCAATTTGTCGGAGAGAAGTGGTAGAATCATAAGGAAATCTTCTTTTTGTCAACAAAGAAAGGGAATAAGTTGTAATTTGTTGTCATACTGACTTATATGGGGATGTGCTGAGGTGGTCTTAGCGTAGTTTTGATTCCCGAGCCCCATTTTTTTTGGTTTAATGTGTAAAAAATGATTTGTTTAAGATTTCAATAGTGTCAGAACATAATGGTAGTATGCGTTATTGTTTGTCCTAATTGGTTTGAGTGTAATTCATGCAACTTCAATAATAGATTTTTCAGACAAGCAAGTTTTTTGGGAAAGGATTAGATGCTTAGCCTCTATTTGGTGTAAAGCTCATTATTAAACTTTCCCTCTCATATCTGTTGAGTGATTGGGAAGTGACACTTTAGAATTGACTTTTTCTTTTAGTTCTTTTTTGTTTTTCTTGCTCTTGTAAGGAGGATTTCTTATCCTTCTATCTTTTTGTATTATTTTTCTTTCAGTCTAAAATCTTAATGATGCTCTTCTTTTATTAAAAAAATATTCAGTATGACAGTATGCTCTTATATTTCAGTTCTGCAGCAATGATGTTTTTGCAATAGATTTGGCTCTATAACATTGTTTGATCATGCCTGTAAAATGTTATCTTTCCTTTACCAACAAATGCTCAAATAGAGCTGTAATAATTTTGAAAAAAAAAAGAGTGCAGTAATAGTTTCTTGAGTTTGATGGAAGCTCGTAGAGTGTAATGATAGTTTGCGTTTGGACTGTCAAAATACATAATAGAGGACTAAATTAATTTCTTTAGGTGGAAACTTAATTGATGTTGGTTCTGAAAATGCAAATTCTGGCTTGCTAGTATTTGAATGAGGCAGTAATTTCTGTTAGGCCTTTTAGAAATGCTAGTGGGTTTGAGTGGTCAACACTCACCTCTTCGTTTAGAAGGCATGATTAAGTTTATTATTATTATTTAGTAATAGTAGTAAGAGAACAAGCTTTTTCACGGGGAAAAGGATTGTTTTCTCTGCTTATTTTTTATTGTAGTTGTTTTATTGAAGGAGGTTTTCGTAGGAGGGTTTTAGGGCAGTTATGGTGTTTGCTGTTTCTTTTTTCTTGTTTTGTTTGTGTATTCTTATGGAGAGTTTTTTCTTTCAATAACTTGTTATAGTTTTCCCATATCTATCGAATTTCTCTCTCTCTCTCTCTATATATATATATAACTTCACTAAAGTGTTTTGCTAGTATTTGAATGAGGCAGTAATTTCTGTTAGGCCTTCTAGAAATGCTAGTGGGTTTGAGTGGTCAACACTCACCTCTTCATTTAGAAGGCATGATTAAGTTTATTATTATTATTTAGTAATAGTAGTAAGAGAACAAGCTTTTTCACGGGGAAAAGGATTGTTTTCTCTGCTTATTTTTTATTGTAGTTGTTTTATTGAAGGAGGTTTTCGTAGGAGGGTTTTAGGGCAGTTATGGTGTTTGCTGTTTCTTTTTTCTTGTTTTGTTTGTGTATTCTTATGGAGAGTTTTTTCTTTCAATAACTTGTTATAGTTTTCCCATATCTATCGAATTTCTCTCTCTCTCTCTCTATATATATATATATATAACTTCAAAAAAGTGTTTTGTTTATTGACTTTGCCGGGGTGTGGTATGAAGCTTGATAAACTGCAGAGAAAACATGAACATTGATTAGAAATGGGTGTCTCAATGTGCAAGACTCCCACTTGATGGGGTTGGTAGAGGCCTAGAGGGTAGTACACAACCTTACACCGATAAGTACATAGGCTGTTTTTCCAATTTGAAGTCTTGATTCTTGATTTTCAAGTTACAATTTAACACTTTTATCATTATGTGAATGGATTTAGTTATTGGGCCATATCCCTGTTTATATTTTCCTCCCAGATTCCATCCTTTATTGGTCATTAATATCTCTTTTTGTCAATTCTGGTCCAACTGTTGTTGCTAACCCTTTTGCTTTGTGTTTAGTAAATCAAAAAGACCATGTGCTTGTGCTTGCAGCTTTTAAAAAATAGGGGTGCTTTTAATTTCCAAATTTAACTTACATCTATGTCTATGATAGTAATTTTAAATTTTAAAAGCTATTTTACCAAACGTAATTGTTGTTGCTTGTGTTTATTGAAAGCCATTTTTAATTTATTTTACCAAACATAGATGCTACAACTTTTAAAAAGGCTATCTTTTAAAAGCTAGCTTTTATAAGCCACTTTTGAAAAGTTACCAAACTAATCCTAAGTTTGATGCTATGGCAAGTTCATTGCTACAAGATGAACTGGAAGTTTATTTATTTTGAAATTTAATTTCAGAAATCAATTGTTCAGCTTCTTTCGTATACTAATTTCTTTAAGTCATTCGGGCAATATATTTGGTTGTATTGAAATTTGTTTCATGCTCTTAAATATCGCCTGTTTAGCCTCAATGAAACTATGAGAGCAATTTATTTACCTTTTAATACTCATTTTAATTACTGAATACATGGTGATGAACTGATGATTTAGATTTAGTTATGGTATTTATTCTGATATTTTGATCGGCAACGGCTAATGGTTGCTCATATTGAAAGAGTTTTGCCCTTTATTATGTCCGTATCCTTTTTCTGACAAATCATTCATTTCTCAGTTGTATGATATAGTGCGCAAAGAAATATGGTACCGGCCAGACATGTTCTTTTACAGGGACATGCTTATGATGCTGGCAAGAAACAAAAGAGTGGAAGAAGCAAAGAGGGTATGGCAAGATTTGGAAAGCGAGCATGTCCTCTTTGATCAGCATACATTCGGAGACATCATTAGAGCTTTTCTAGATAGCGGATTGCTGTCGGAGGCAATGGACATATATGAAAAAATGAGACAATCTCCTGAGCCCCCTCTTTCACTGCCGTTTCGCGTGATATTAAAAGGGCTTCTTCCTTACCCAGAATTGAGAGAGAAAGTAAAAGATGACTTCTTGGAGATTTTCCCAGATATGATCATCTATGACCCCCCAGAGGACTTGTTTGAAGATCAATCAAGACCAGGATATAGATAAGAATTTGTTTATTTATTTATTTAGTTTAAACTTAGTTACCTAGATTCTCTGGCATGTTGTACATTATCCTATGATAATAACGTGAAAATAGAGACAATGATTTTTGAAGCCTATGTGATGTTAGTAACAGGAAATTTTTTTTGTTCTTTCCTTTAGAAACCCAGATTTTCCCCCATTAAATCATTGTACATCTCAGCTTAACTAGGAATGGATGTGGATCATACATTACTTCATAAGCATAGGTCAAAAGATGGTGGCGAGTTATTCAATGAATACACACACAAGATTTATGGAATTTTATTATTATTTTTTTCTTTTGTGACAATATTGTTTAGACTGCTTGTTTCTATCTTGATTTTATATTGGTTAGATTTATAGGTTTCAGACCAACAGAGAAAAAAAATGATACGGGTTAGAACTTAGAACTTAGAACCGTACCAAGAAAAAATTATGCGAACATCATTGCTTTACTGAGCTACACTAGTGTAAGAGAGTGAAAGCTAATCTTAGAAATAATTATTTATTATTCGTTCATCTGAATATATATATACATCGGTTTTAAGAATAGACACAGCTTAAAAGGCAAATTTAATATTAGAGTGTGTTATGTTTTTCAGATGTGTACTTTATAAGTATGTTAACAAATGAAAGAGATTTGTCGCATTCTTATGTTAGTCATCATCTCTTGCTTAGTGTTCCTACAAGATGGAGCCTCTGCTAGACATGCCTAACACTTGCTGCAACTTGGTGGCATGGAAAACATGGCATGAGATTTGTGGCCAATGTGTTTATTTCTTTTGACATACAACTCATACACACACTCACGCACACCCTAACACATTTTACTAAAGGATTCTTCACCCGGATATATGGTTTATGAGGCTTATAGATTATCCACTAACCCGGATATAGTGTAAACTTTTAAACTTGGATTAGTTTCATGCACTATGAGTATAAAGATATTTTAAGCAAATACCAGTTATACATTGAATTTAAATTGAAAGATTAAAAAAAAATAAAAACTGAGAGAAAATATGCATTTCCATCCCTTGAAATATCCCTAATACCGCTTATATATTACCCTATAGGGAAATTATAGCATACAGATTTAATGTATACAGATTTCTCTTTGGAGAAGGTTGTAGTGACAAATGGCATGATGATCCTTGATGGGGAGCAGCTTGGCAGTGGTGTCAGACTCCTTGTCGAGGCTGGATGTTGTAGGAGCCGCACCAGCTAGCCAGAGTGAGGGAAGCCCGTAATGGGCTTCGGAAGTGGACCCCGTAACGGCAAGTCAATATGGATTGGAGACAGGAGTTTGGACCAAGGGTGCATGGGCAATGGGCTGTTAATGGGTTTAGGGAGTAAGAGTTGTAGCATTATTCAAACCGGAAAAGAAGTTCTCTTTCAGGGGAAATATGAGGCTGCCAAAAACAATATGCATGCAAAGCTAGTGGAGTGAACTAGGAAAAAATAAAGACGAAACAGCATGTTGAAAGTAGTTCAGGTTGTTCTTTTATTATGAATATAATTAATTGCAAATACAAGCTGAAACTGTAAAAATCTTTTTTTCTCTTGTATAAAATTTAAATAAAATTAGAAAAGGATTAGTTAAAAAATTAATACAGAAAACAGGTAATATGAAAATGTCACATGAAACATATTTTAAAAACATGCCTATGAAAATATTAAATTTTAATTTTTAAAAATATGACAACACCTTGATAATTATTTTTCAAAATACAAAAACAATATTCGATGATTGAATTTTAAAAAATTGATATAGGTTTTAGTTTATTCCTAAAGCACTAACATATTCCGTTAAGAAATAATTTAAAAAATACTAAATTATTACTGAAGTTCAAAGATTATGTCAGTAATTATGAATTGAAATTTAATATTAACAATAGTGAAAATACCTTTTATTTAATTCTAAAAGAATAAAATAGTATTTTACCATTAATAATTTTTCATGTGCATCTAATTATATAGTGATATGTCAAGAGAAATAATTACATTTTACATTAATAGTATGAATAGTCATGTAAATGTAATAATGCAATTGACCCACTGTACAAAAATATTGACATTGTCAATGTATTAAAATTAAACTTTGATGGCTATCAGTACTTAAGAGAAGAGGGGGCTGTATGTTAGCAATCAGCAGCCGTTTCTTCTGAATCTTACTTGTTGCATTTTCAGAGGAAGTTAGGAGATTTTTGTTAATTTTGTCTCGTGTTGGGTTTAGAGACACTTTATTTTTGTCGTCTCAGCAACAGAAACAGAAATGAAATACAGCAGTATAAGTTACACCTAGATGTATCTTGCTTTAGCTACTAAATGCAATGTAGCATACATTCAGTCTCCGTCACAATGCTGATGAAATTTGAATAACTTTTTCACTGAATTACATACACCAATGTTTTGAATAGGATCTACCAAATCCTATCTGGGACTAATCCAGATTATGACCAAATTTGAATTTGACTAGGACTCGTCGTAGCTTTCAACAGCCAAGAGCTAACCCAACTTGCAAGGGAATCTCCATATGAGCATGAAACAAAACAGAAAGGTGTATAAAGAAAATCAGGAACATCTGGCGGCATTTTCTTCAAGTGTAAGTCACTGTCCTTTATCTCTCATCGGCAGTTTCCGACTAACCTCACCATGTTTGGAGAATTTCGATGAGACTCAGACAGACCAAAATGAGAAAAAGAAATAACAATGAGAACCATGAAGGAGAAGAACTCAAACAACTGAGGCAGCGATGAGATGTGAATCCTGTGTTTTGATTCTTACTATCTTGCAGTCCACTATCAGCCGTTCACCGTTATTATAGAAGACTGGACCCTCCAAGGTTGAAGCAAGTTCAAAACCCGTACTGTGTTGTTGTGTTGCATCAGAGCCGCAGCGACTTCGTCAGTGAGGAGAGAGAGATCCAAATCTATTGCATGCATGTTACCCATAGATTCTCATCCTTTTTTTTCAAGTTTCTTGAATCTAGCACATAGAGTTTTGCTTTGGCTCGAAGTTTGGATTTGGACCGTGGATCTTCTACTGTCCGGATTTGACTTTGATTTCTCCCTCATTGCTTGATTTGTGCCTGAGTCTTGGTAGATTTCTTTTTGGATCCTTGGTGCAGCACAAATGAGGGAAAATAGTTTTTGATGTGCTCTGACGTTAGTCTGACTAGGCTCTTTGTATTAGCCCTTTCTTGTTGGATGGATGCGGGAACACGCCTTTTGTTCTACAACCCACCGTAGCTTCTGCACCTTCCGTTTCCTTCTTTCTTCGTTGTTGGATGATGTGACCGAAGAGTAGGAGTGCTGGGAGAAAAGAGACGACATGACTTTTGGTGGAACGCAAGAAAGGTTAAATGAATCGGCATAGTTGTAAGAATCGGTCCGGACTGGCCTGTTCGACTGCAAAAAAAGGTGGACCGGACTCGCAACTGGTATGGTGCAATCGTGGAACAGCATAAGGAACAGAACCGGTCAAAGTCGGTTAGAACCGGTCAAAGTCGGTCAAAGCATGTGAAAACTTCTAGGAATCGGTTAAAATTGGTTCAACCGAACCGTTTGGGAGAAAACTCCAAAATTAGTGAAATTATGGTGTTATTGGTGACTATAACTGTATCTGAGGTTTGGTCATTGAAGAAGAAGGATATTAGTTGTAAGGGTGTAATCGGGTCGGTTTGTTATTATTTTGGACCGTAAAACAACTGAACCGGCCTGTACGGTCCTGAAGTGATGGCAACAGGTTGGGTTGCTGCGTTATGGGCAACGAACCGAACAAAACCGACAGTGGATCGGTTCAGTCGATTACTTCGGGTATTTAATGCCTAATAATCATAACTTAAGTCACCGTAAAATGAAGTTTAAAACCCTGAGTAAACTTAAAATAACAATAGTATATGGCGTCCAATGAGATGTACAATTTCAACTTAACCCGACAGTAAAACATACCAAGGAATACAGTTTAAAATTGCTAACAAAAAAAGAAAACTAAGACACTTTGAATGACACTTGCGATTCGGTTCGGCTCGGTTCGGTCTTCAAGGAGCCAATTGTGAACCGAACCGAACCAATCGGTTTAACTCAAATAAATCAACAGAGAGCGATCTTTTCCTGTTTATGAATCAACTGCTATAAAATTCGATATGATTTTGCAGTAAATTTCGGACCAATTCGGTTAGTTACACCCCTTACAGAAGATATGAAGATAATGAAATTGAAATTAAACACTACTGTGTGTTTTAATTTTTGGTTATATAATTAATTAGTTATTTAAGTCATTAATTATTATTATAAAAATAATATTACTATATTAGTTATATTAGCCGTGCAGTGCATGTAAGAATAGTTTATTAGTGTGAGTGTTAGGGACGGCGGTCCTCCGCACTGAACCTAGGGATTTCGTTCCCTGTTAGTACACTATCAAAGTGAAGAACCAAGTGATAGATTTCATCCTTTTTTTTTTTCGGCCCAAACAAGGTCCATGATGAGAGCCTCCAACCAACGGAATGCGTAACCTTCAGAACCCGTTCAACTTCACCCCACCAAGCCGTCGCACCTCACATCAGCTCCCACCACCTCCTCTGAGCCAGCTGCATGCAATATGAGACCAACACGTGTTATTACATGAAATAAAATAAAAAAAATCTGTATATCTGTATAACTTTGATCTGTACATTAATGCGACCCATTACTATATTAGTATGTTAGAAGAAGAGAGAAAACATGCATTTCCAATTTTCCATGCCTTGAAAAATGTCTAGATGACATTTCCCTCGTGGTGGCTTCTACTTACATTTTTCTATAAGAATAAAACAAACTACTCTCTAGTCCATTTATAAATTTTTGGTGAATTCTACCTTAAGCTACGGTTGACTATATATATATTATATGATAAAATTCATTGTTAATGTATAAAAAAAAAAAGTAAAAATAACAAAAGAGGGAAATGATATATTGCATTTTGTGCAAGCATGTGAAGTGATAAGAAGCTAAGGAACATGAGGTCCAAACGAGCCCAAATAGCATTGTTGTGATAAGAGAAGAATCCAGAGATCACAATCTCATTGGTCCAAAATTCTCCAACTAAGCCTTACCTTCTAATATTCCAAATCCTAGTCACAATTCAACACTCAAAAAAGTTTCCACTTCAGGTTCTCATCTTACAACAATAGCAAGAAAGCTTTCAGGTTCTCATCAAATGGCAGCAACAATAGCAACAATGGCCATGGTTAATGCAAAGTGCCTTAACACAAACTCACCCAAGTTTCCAAAGCCCACACCTTCTTCTTCAAGGCCCACTTTTTCCCTCCTTTCCCTTGAGAATCTCCCAAAGGGAATTGCCACCACAAAAAGCTCCAATCCCGTCAACCTTTCAACTTCCATGGCAGGAACTGCCATAGCTGGTGCTATCTTCTCCACCCTTGGAGCCTCCGACGCCGCCTTCGCCGCACAGCAAATCGCCGACATAGCAGACGGCGACAACCGTGGGCTTGCACTGTTGCTGCCCATAATTCCGGCAATTGCATGGGTTCTTTTCAACATCCTGCAGCCAGCACTTAACCAACTGAACCGCATGAGGAGCAGCAAAGGGGTCATTGTTGGGCTTGGGCTTGGGCTTGGTGGGCTTTCAGCATCAGGGATTTTGTGGACACCCGAGGCATCAGCGGCAGTTAGCAATGATTTGGGAATGATTGCTGCTGATGCTGCGAGTGACAACAGGGGTCAGCTTCTGCTGTTTGTTGTGGCACCTGCAATTCTTTGGGTTCTTTACAATATCTTGCAGCCTGCTTTGAACCAACTCAACAGGATGAGATCTCAGTGACTCTCACCTTTTTTGTTCAAGCTTCATCAAATGCTTTATTGTATCAACTCGCTTGTAACTTTGTATGTAATCACTGGATGAATGGATGCTGCATATTATCAAACTTTTCTTTTCTTTTCTTTCCAGTTTGAGTGCTAGGTCTTGTTCTTAAGACAATGTATATACTCATGAGCAATTAAAACATTAACAATAATGAGTCGATTTTTAATGAAAACACTTTGGTTATCACTGGTCGCTTTATTTATAACATATTGCAAATATGTGAATCAAAATTTTGGAAAATATTTTAAAAAACACTACTTAGACTAATTGGTGTGACCTACTTCCTTGACCTCTTTCTCAGTCACTGTTCTAGACAGCATATTGTTAGTGGTGTCTAATTTCACCGGAATATCTTCTAGTTCCTCCGTCGGATCTCGCGGATTAGAAGATCTAAACCACTCTTCAAAATAATCTTGAGCTATTCCAGATGAATCTAATTTAGTCACTCTAGAGTCATCTTCTAGTATGTAAATTTTCTGTTCCTTCTATTACAATGCTGTTTAGTTTATTTGACTCTTGTGAAACAGACGGGATATTACACTTCCTAATGGTTTGCAAATGGCTCAAAACATCTTGCATCATATATCAATAAATTTGAAGTATTTTTGACAAAAGAGAGCACAGGTAACAATAGTGAAGAACTTCAACATCAATTTGTGTTTGGAAAGATACTGAGAAGCAAAAAAGGAATTAAATTAAACCCAGTATCAGCAGCAACAAAAACTGGAGGCAACTAGATACATGATCCATAAGTAAAAATAGAACACTAAAAAGGACCACAATGCTGTGGTTAAGTGGTGTTTCTTCTCCCCTTTTCAGCTGAAACTTGAGATTACATGTTACTCAGCAAGGCTATCTGGAACAAACTCCGGTTGGCTTTCAGATTCTTCCAACTGAGATGCCGTTATTCTGGCCTTCTTATACCTGCTCGAACTTCTGAAAACATGATCAATCGGCTTCCCTTTAATGCTTGACATGCTGCATAATGTAAAATGCTTCATAACTCAATTTGCTGATATGTTAATTATGTAACATACAAATATGCCTGATGAAATTTTAACCAAAACATCGCGAAGCCTCTGAAACACCTACGGTTTGCTGCAATGATGTAATTATGGTGAAAGAGTGGAAGTTCATAATTTCAAACTAACAATTTTGAGCAGCATGATCTTGCCAGCTATTTCCAAATGCCCCTTATAATTCTTTGTTTCATGATTATTCAGCACCATTTGATTAATCAAATGCCGTTAATATGATAACCATAAATCCATAATCTTCTTTGTCAACTATAAGTTCGGCTTAAAGTCGGTCAAATTTAATACTAGAGTGTCAAGATTCAAGAATCTACACAATGAAAATAATGAGAAAGAGAGAGAGAGGGGGGAGGGACTTTGCTGCTTATAGCCGCAGAAATACAATTCACTACCGTACCTTCCATTAAAATCATTTTGTTCACCACTTTCCAGTCTTTTCCCACCATGTGAATCTGAACAAATTTTATTCAAAAAGATAATTAGTTCCAAATTTCAGGAAAGTGCTATTTCTATGTGAGTGAAATCGGCACAAGAATCATCAAGGACACTTATTCTAATTCTATATCACCAACTTTATGCGCACACAAAAACAGATGCAACAATCAGTATGGGTGAAGATGATATAACAATTAGCAGACAGGAATTTGAAGATATTAGAACCAACATGATGTTTAGGACTAAGTGAATATAAGATAAAAACACAGCTACCTCAAGTGTCCTCGTTAGTTGAAAGAAAAATATTGTCCCCAAAATAATCTATAAGAGGATAGTTGACTATGCTAAATGGTTTCATACCTTGGACATACAATATCTCGGAATAGAAACGGACAAGTCCTAATTACAAAAATCTGAATTGAATTTATCCATGGTGGCCATCCATTCATCACAAAACACTGACTAATTAAAAACATGAGAACATAACTTAAAAATGCTCAAAATAAGCGGGGAAGAAACAAGCTTTTCTTCTCAACTTCCAAGGATAACATCCGCAAACAATCAACCATAATAAATGAGCACCTAGATATTTCCAGCTATTAAAAAGAACATAGTAGGACAAAATTCAATAATCAATTTCCTACATGTTCAACTTCAGAATGATAAAAAATTATCAGTGTCAGAAAGTCCACAATCCACAAGCATAGAGAAAAAAAAAATTATATGCAATGTATCATCTAACATAAGGGCAGATTCTCAATTACAATATGATATTTCAGATACAATTTGATTGTGATTCCTGACCTTCGCTGATATCACCATCTGAAAAATCAGACAAGAGTGAATTTGCAGATGGACTTTTAGTGCTGGCATCAGACATATCAACTTTATCTGCATCTTTAGAAGTGTCACTGCTATCATCTTTGAAGATTGCTCCTGATAACAAGCTCTTCTTCTGATTTGTTTTACCCTTTACTTCCCTGGCATTATTCACTAAAGATTTTCCTGCTTTCTTGTGAATCACTTTCTTGGAACCTTTCATCGTTGGGCTTGATATTGGAAGATGATCTGCTGAATCCATACTTTTTCCGGAAGCATTGGCTCGAGGCTTTCCTTTTTCTCTAATTGAGGATATATCACTGTTAGACTGACTAGACAACTTTGCGTCTCTTTTTGTCTTGCGCACATTTGGTACCATCTTATCAAGGTGACTTATGTGCTGCACTTGCTGGGATGGAGATTGTTGCTCAACATTAACCCTGTCATCTTCCAAAGATGCTTCCAAATTCTTTTCATCTTTCTCTTCACATGAAAATGTTGAATCTTTAGCAGCATCATTAGCTTCAACAGGAGCCAGGTTGTCAATTCCTTCAGCAGTATTTGATGGAAACAGGGACACATTAGGGCTAGCAAGTGTTCCAATATCAGAAGATGGCGATGGCTTCTGACTATCATTAACATCGTTTGTTAGCAGATTTGATGAACTCTTTGATTTAGTGCTTTGCTTCTTGTTTGATTTCTTTCTGCGTGTCTTGTCCACATGTTCAGCATTGGCTATAGTTTCAATTTGTTCCAAGGAACCAGGATTATCAGCTCCAGAAGCATCATCCTTTTCAGTAGCTGAAACAACAGTGCCTTCCATCTCTGTTAAATCCATGCTTTTTCCGGGAGCACTGGCTCGAGGCTTTCCTTTTTCTCTAATTGAGGATATATCACTGTTAGACTGACTAGACAACTTTGCGTCTCTTTTTGTCTTGCGCACATTTGGTACCATCTTATCAAGGTGACTTCTGTGCTGCACTTGCTGGGATGGAGATTGTTGCTCAACATTAACCCTGTCATCTTCCAAAGATGCTTCCAAATTCTTTTCATCTTTCTCTTCACATGAAAATGTTGAATCTTTAGCAGCATCATTAGCTTCAACAGGAGCCAGGTTGTCAATTCCTTCAGCAGTATTTGATGGAAACAGGGACACATTAGGGCTAGCAAGTGTTCCAATATCAGAAGATGGCGATGGCTTCTGACTATCATTAACATCGTTTGTTAGCAGATTTGATGAACTCTTTGATTTAGTGCTTTGCTTCTTGTTTGATTTCTTTCTGCGTGTCTTGTCCACATGTTCAGCATTGGCTATAGTTTCAATTTGTTCCAAGTAACCAGGATTATCAGCTCCAGAAGCATCATCCTTTTCAGTAGCTGAAACAACAGTGCCTTTCATCTCTGCCTGCTGTATAATTCCCACTTCTGTATGATTTAAAGGGTTTTCCTCTGCTCCAATATCTCCCGATGCTGGATTAACATCGTTTGTTAGCATATTTGATGAACTCTTTGATTTAGTGCTTTGCTTCTTGTTTGATTTCTTTCTGCGTGTCTTGTCCACATGTTCAGCATTGGCTATAGTTTCAATTTGTTCCAAGGAACCAGGATTATCAGCTCCAGAAGCATCATCCTTTTCAATAGCTGAAACAACAGGGCCTTTCATCTCTGCCTGCTGTATAATTCCCACTTCTGTATGATTTAAAGGGTTTTCCTCTGCTCCAATATCTCCCGATGCTGGATTACAATCAGATGATTTAAGAGACTTTACAATAACAATCTTGCTATCAGAAGCATCAGTAGGGCCAATATCTTCCCCAACTGTTGTTTCTACATCTGAATCCTTATCTTTTCTTGTCTTTCTTTTCTTCTTCTCTGATTTTTCTATTCCAAGCACAACTTTTGAAGTCACATTTAAGTCATTGACGTTTGCATCTGTGTTATTCTGTTTAGATGGTGTGCACTCTTTTCTAGATGTACTCTCATCCAAATCCATATCTTTTCTCTTCCTTCTCTTCTTTTTCTCAGATTTTACAGGTTCACCCATCTCATTCATATCAACAGGTTTTGGAGTCACATTTGATTCTTTGATATTTGCTTCAGTGTTATTATTCTGTTCAGATGGTGTACACTCTTCCAACTGCATTGGCTTAGGATCATCTTGTAATACTTCTCTTCTTCCTTCAGCTCTATCAGTCAGACCAACCTTACTTTCATTGCACTGGTCAAGAACAATATTCAAATTATCTTCATTCAACTGCTTGGGTTCCTTTGGCTCCTTTACACCAGAAGGTTGTAATTTTGTTTCGACATCAGTACGGTTGTGTTTTTTTGACTTCTTTACTTTAGATGGAATACCTTCTAAGGATGCATCAGTTCCAATCTCCATTTTTTCAAGCGTAGGTATGCTCATGCTGATATCTACCAAGGATTAAAAAAATAATAAAGGATCAGTAGATTTAACATTTATTTATTTCAATTATTAATCTTTTTTATTAAAAGAAAAAGAGAGATTCAATAAAATGAGAAGGATAATACAAATTGGGGATAAGGGTTCCTCTATACAAAATCAAAACAAAACAAAAGATTTATCTATAAATCATAGCTTTCCAACCTCTCAACACGTCTGTGAGGGAAAGTCCTCCATAAGGCATAGCCTTCCAATCTCGTAACATAGCTTTTCAATTATTACAAACATACATATCAAATTCATATTAATATGACACAAGTTTACCACCCAATAAGACAAGTATAATGTCTACTTTCAACCGTTCCTTGAGTAGTATATTACCTTTAGAGACTATACCATCTTCATAAACTTCCTCTTCAACACCCCCTTGAATGTTGGAAGGATATGCTTCTGCATCTTTCCTGAATGAAGTCAAATGTGTCTCATGAGAATTTGATGATCTCTTCTTCCCTTTCTTCTGCATAACATCAGCATCATGAATCAAAGATCTCTTACTTTTCTTCTGCTTATTTGTAGCACGTACAGGTTCAGAAGCCTCTTTCATTGACTCAGTACCAATGCCAATTGTCGCGTTATTATTATTGAATTCATTGTGCTGATGCTCCTTTAAAACTTCACTTTCAATGATTACTTCTTTGGTTGCATTTAATGAAGGGTCTGCCATAACCTCAATCTCCCTTTGAATAGTATCATTGCCTGGCCTAAAAACAGAAGCATCATATTCCGGAGTATCATCTTCTTTCCTTGTACTCTTCTGTTTTTCCTTTGCACTAGACACAGATTTTGACATTTCATCCTCGCATACAACGTTATCATCCTTAACAGCTTTATCAGATGGATTCACAAAATCATGTTCATCTTTCTCATCATTGATCAAACCAGTCAAGGCATTATCTGAATTGCCAAGAAGTATCTTCTGGCTACGAGAACCAGAAGAACAATCATTTTGACCACGCTCGCCCAATGGAGAAGCATCCACACTAAGAAACCAGCTCTTGTTGAAACCATAGAAGGCACTTTTTACAAACATGGAATCAGATAGGTGATAAAAGTACCCTTTGCGCTTTACCTGCAAATTAGCAAAATAATGTTATAATCAATAGGAATACAACCATACCTTGAATAGCAAAAGAGAGTCAACAGGATCTACTACGATATACCTTCATTGCATGAATCTGTATCTGCCCAAGTTTGGGAAAGCATGATGGGTGTTCTGACAAAATTCGCTCTGTATATAAAAAATTCATACATATGCCATGTACACAGAATGTCAGAACTCTGAAATAATTATGTGCATATTTAAGCAATGATTAGAAAAGTATAGCAGAGAAGACAATAGCGAGTTATAAATGCTAAGAGATTTTAAATATAACAATCATTATGAAGTATATACTAGAGAAGCCTGCCTTTATGCACTTGAGGTTTCAAAAGCAATCTTAGAAGGAAAAGTCACACAGACAATATCAAATCCACTGCAAGAGGGATAGAAACTAAGGGTTGCTTAGACACTAACTACTTGAACAATACAATACTTGAGCTGTCTGCCTCGACGCAATATTAGTCAAAGTTTGACATCTATTTCACAAGTAGAATTAACACTCTTGTCATGTACGAATACAGAGATATCACAAAAGGAGGAACTAGTGGCTTTCTTCTTGAAGAGGTTCAGCACCTTGACACGCCCTTCCAAGGTGGTTGTTGAAGTAAAATTGATAACACCTTCAACAAAATCAGCCACTAAATCCAGAAGTTTCATTAAGTCATCTGCATAGAAATTCAAAGTAGTGCTGATGTTCAGAGATCCACGAGCTGGAAGTGTGTCCTCATGCAATGGGGCAGTAGCCAAAAGCTTCCCACGATAATTAAGATAAGCCGTGCTGTTGTGGTAACTAAAGCTTCCATAGTTGGGGTTCTCAACTGTGAGCAATATGCCCAAGGACACATTTATTGCCTCAATCGGGAAAGTAACCAAACTCGCCTCTTTAACCTTAACAGACTGCAAGGTGACGGTAGGGTCCTTCTGCTTGAAGACAGTGAAGATCAAGATCACCAGGATCACCACCAACAAAATCACAATAGCAGCAGTGGCACCACAGCATATCTTCATCCTTTTGGAACACCTCATGCAGCACGCCATGAGTACTCTCAAAATTGGGCGATACAGAATTTCACAAAACTATTCAATTGTGCATAATCCAAGGAACACTAAAACCAAAACATGCATTGTACTTATAAGAACAGTTCTACTCTAAATATATACAATTAGGGCTGCAAGCATTTTTCGATAAAAAACTACTAAACCGGGCTTAACCATTCTTTTTTTTTAATTATTATTTTTGTATTTGGAGATGAAAACAATGAACGAGACGGCTGATTGTTCTTGTTTTTGCAGTTCCAAACTTCTAGACACACATTTTAGTTAGTTTTCTACACACAAACAAAAAGACAAAGCAAACATCTTTGGGGACACAACCTAGAAAACGAAGCTATCTATTTTCTCAAACATTGAGAGTGCTAATGCAGAACGTCGTAACAGCTGCACAAAGTCATAAACATTCAGAACACTACTGGAGAGGGAAAAAAGTCTGCATTTGAAAAATAATAAATCTCCGAAGAATGAAGAAAGAGAAAGTAAAAGTGTGAAAGGAAGACCTTTGAGGTCGGAGACGGTATCGTGATCGGAGACGAGGACGGCCAAGTGAGTATCGAGGTTGGTGTCGATGAAGACGACGTTGGCGTCGTCTTTGTTTTCAGAGAGGGGTTTAGGTTTGGACTCCGAGTCACGAATCGGAGGGTCCATTATTGAGTGGCTCGGCGGAGCTGGTTTAGTGGTGAAGGGGAAGCAATGGAAGGGAGCGCCCTGCTATGCCGGCATGTGAGGTAAGAATAATACTGAGGGTTTTTGTATTTTCCTTCCTCTTATGATTGGTTCGAGTCGAGAAAAAATAAGAACAACCGGAATCATAAAAATTTGGTGTAATTACCTATCAGTCCTACAATTTTAATTTTAGTCTCTCCAATTTTAAAATGAGTAAAACATTTTCTAATATTTATTTTTGTGAGACAATAGAAATAGGGGAGTGGATCCTCTCCAGTGAATAAAAAACTAGATGGTGTGCAGTATTTAATCTAACCATTCACCACATTCTCTCTTTTATTTATTTGTGGTCTCACTATTAAAATCAAAGGTGAGAGATTGCACTGTATTTTGTCAAGTGTTGAAAAAACTGGAGAGGATCCATTCCCATAAAAATAGAATACTAACTCATACGTAGCTATTAAGTATATACATATTCAATTTAAACAAATTAGTTCTCAAAATAAAGTATAAAATAATGTCTAAATAATTTAAAAAATTTCAAAATAATTC